>NW_016908282.1:670331-701123 GCF_001483705.2 Eufriesea mexicana | reverse complement strand
TTTTTCCTTTTTTTTTTTTTTTTTTTAAAAAAAAAAAAAAAAAAAAAAAAAAAAAAGATTCGATCGCGCTGAACGATGGATTGGCATGAACTCCGCAAAGAAGCACAGTGATTTGGAAATCGAGATTAGAACATATTCTCTGGAATCTGGAAATCGAAATATACAATGATCAAAAATATTTTTTTATATAAAAAAATACAAATTACTATTTTCAATAATTTTAGATGCACTTCTTTACTATGAGAATTAATTATGTTTTATTATCTTATAAAAAGAAACGTGCTTCTCCGCAGATTCCACCGTGGAATGGATTTCCAAACGCTCGAAAGGATGCTACCATTGTTGTATGTACCGAGCTATAGTCATGAAAAGTCAGAAAAATGTGGAGAAACGAACAAAAATGGACGCTTTTTCATTTTCAATTTAATTTCTATGTAACTCGGTTTTAACGGAGTGGGAACATGTATTGCATTGTTAAGGATACTCGACTTGGATGCTTCGCAATTTATTTACTTACTTAAACTAAAAATATAAACGATCGGGAGTCTATCGGCTCAAAAGCGTTCCACCAAAATTAAACGATGTAGGTACAGTCTGTGAATGAAAAGCGTAACCTGAAATAAAAGTATTAAATACTTATTATTTTAGTATATTGATACATTCATAAAAACAAATTTATATATTTATATTAATTTTAAAAAGATTAAAAGAACTCACCACCACTCTGTTCAATTCTTTTACTTTCGAGAGCTGCTTTACGCTGATCTGCTAAAAGGATAATTTCCTGCAATGCTTTCTGCTGTTCTGCTGTTAAATGAACAGTTAATGCTGTATACCAGACAGTGTCTGTTCTTTCAATATCTGAAAATAAAAAACAATTTAAGTGCTTCATGTAATAGAACATTCATCATTTAATAAAAATGATTTCAGACATCTTTAAATTATAAAACATAGCAATTACTCACTTTGCATTACTTCTTTGAAAACAACATACTCATCTTGATTCATATCATCTGAATCCAAAGGTGTAGCATAGCATTCAAGTGGAGTTTCCTCATTGGCATCATATTCAGAATCATCACCATCATCATCTGATCTGTGATCGCCATGTCCATCTTGAATTGAAGCTGATACAAAGCCATGTTGTGTAGATGATCGTGTCACCTTTTCCTGTAATTTTTCCAAATATTCTTGACTAGCATCATCGATTTCGTCTTCATCAGATGATAGGACCTCTGCACAAATATAATGTAATTAATTTTCTAAATGTAAAATAAAAACGAACGAGGATAAATATAGAAGTATATATGAAAATTACTACCTTCATCAATATCACTATCATCTTCCTCATTCTCTTCATCATCAGTATCAGATGCTTTAGCTGCATAAGCTCTTTTCAGTCCATCAAAAAGTAAAATCAGAGATGGAATAATTTGTTGAGCGCATTCATTTACCGCTGGTGGTCTTGCTGGACCCATACTAATTAAAGTACACAGTCCAAGAACACAGAGCTTTCTGTCATGTAATCTAAATAATAAAAATATTGTATTTATAAAAATGTGTCAATTAATTTTATTCAATCATAAAATAAAAAAGTTATTATTATCAAGAAATTAAAATAATTTACCCTAAGAAGCAATCAGTATCATGTATCCATTGTTTGATAAAATGTGAGGCAATTGGTTCCGTTGACTGTCTAAAATTTCCTTGTAATCTACCCATTGTTTCAAGACATAGTGCTGGATTATAATAAAGAGCTGCAATTACTACTTGTAAACACATTGTTCTTAACTCCGATGTTTTAACTTCACGCATCAAACGTTCCAGTACCAATTGCACGAACGAAGGTATACACTAAAAGAATAATCTTTTATGTACAATTTGTTAAATTTTTATTAAGTAAGCTTGAAAATCAAAGCACACATCAAAACATAGTAATAAAAATAGTTTACCTGATCAATGTGTCCTTTACACTGCAGAATAATAACTTCCAATAATTTGGCAGCATGACATTCAGGATCTTCTCCAGCATCCCCTGTTAATACCTGGTATTTAAAAATAAAAAATCAATTTTCATTATATTTTTTTTTTTTCATTTTTATACAAAATATAATAAACATACAGCTTTGCACATATTGAACATAGCTAATATATGGTTTTCATTAGATAAGAATGCTGGAGTGTCAACTGTAATGTAATTGTGAAGAGCAGGCATCATATCAGTGAAATATTCAAAGCCATCTTTCTGGAATAATTGATACATTAATTCCAAGACTTTCCACATATCTCCTGAAATTGTTTTCCCAGTAAGATCATAAACTAATGAAAGAGCTTCTTCATAGAATTCTAAAATACAAAAAAGCATTATCAATATTTTTAGTAATACATTATGATCATTATTTATCTTACCCATGACACTTTCTCCAAATATATGGGCAACAACTTGAAGCACTATTGGTTGTAACTGTGCCATTATTTGTGGTTGATTTTCCATTACACTCAATAAAGTCTCTATTGTATTTAACAATCCCATGGCAGTAATAGCTTTCTCATCACTGCCTTCATCTGTTTCGAGCACTTGGCTAAAAGTTGCAGCCTGTAAATATTAATAAAATTTTTTTTAGTATCTCGTTTCATTTTATGAGGACATGAAACAAAGAAATAATACTTACTAGATGTTGACATATCTCAACCGCGATTGGCATGAGCTGCTCTGAGTATGTATAAACAATTTTTTGAATAACGGTTGTTAAATCATCATTTTCAGTTTCTCGTACAATAGCTAATAATTCAAGGGTTATAGGCTTGATTAGGGGTTCTACATATTTTTGTGCTTTTTCTTGAGCAGAAAGAAGCATCTGCAAAGCAATAGCCGCTTCTACCTTAACTGGTAGATCTTGGTCCGTCAGAAGAGCATTCGTCGTCAATCGAACAGCTTCAACTAATATTTGTTCTTGCTTAAATTTGATTTCCGAGAAATAATGCAATACCCAACATGCCTAAAATATAGTAATTATAAAAGAATTATAAATCAAGTAATTAATAAAATTTTAATAACTATTAATGTATGCATCACTTACCCTTGCCCGCATATGTCCATGAGGACTATTAAATTCAGGGAAAACGTATTGCAATAACATTTTGTCCATTTGTTCCTTATAAACCTTTTTCTTTAATAATACTTCTGCTAAACTTCCCACCTAAAGAAAATTAGTTTTTAAAAAATGTTCTATTTTTTATTGATAAAATATTTATCTACAATTGTAACTACCATATGCAATGCGCCATCCTTTTGCCTGGGGTCTGCATTTGGACTAGTTAGTACTTCCATACAGAATTGCATAGTTTCCTGAAGCATATCTTTACGTTTTTTACATGCAGAATATAACAGAGTTTGTGCTGCAGTTACTGGAGATACAAAGTCTTCAAATATGTCTATAAAGCAATAAATTGATTTATTAAAATAAAGTAACATAAAATAAAATATACTATACAAACAGAAATGATATGCTTTAATTTTAAATGGAAAATCTCACCAAATTTGACTCTAATGTATTCATATGGATTATTATTCCAAAGTTCTTCATCTGCAGCAGAATATGATAGAATTGGGAAGAGTACATCACGAATTATCTCAAACATGTGTGGTTTTAAGAACTTCCATGAATATGCGTGGCTTACTCTACATTGCAACAGAAAATTTTTAAACCTTATAGAATATAAATAGAAATTTTAAATTGAAGGTAACAATAATATACAATTACATTAGTTTTAAAATTAGAAGCAAATAAATTTTAATTTTAATTTTATTAAGATCGAAATACACTAAACTGCAACTTAAATATTTAAATCAATTTATTTTATTGCTTACCCTTGATTAATATAATTAATTGATTGTTGAATCACTCTAGGTGATACATATATCTTTCTTCGATATTGGTCCAAAATTTTTAACAAAACTTCAAGTATTCCTCCACTAAAAGTTCTTAAGTACCACCCAGAAAACTCTTTGTATTCTTGAGTTACATTGCCAGGACTTCCATATCTTTCAAACATTCTGCGTAAAATATGAAGAGCCCATTTTTTACATTTCCACCATGGCAATTCTGCTCGTTCATCATCATCCAAATCTGGATTATTAGTTTCAGGCGGAACAGGTCTATCGGCAACTTGTCGTACAATATCCATCCATTGTGAAAAAACTTCTTTTGAAATCAAATCTAAAGGAAGTGTATACTAAAAAAGGAATTATAAATTACAATAAAATTTAAAATAGTGATTAAGCACTTTAATATAAATAAATATCTTTAAAATTTGTATACCTGTGTAAGGGCAAAAAATATCTTCAATATCTGCTTTTGTAGCAATACTGATTGTTCTGAAGAATCTGGCAATAGTCCGAGTATCAGTTGATAAATCATAGGAAGCAAAAGATTCATTGCTTCATTTAATGGTCCTCTTTCTTCTGCTTTTTTATATCTAAAAAACATCAATAAATATTTCTATTATCACTATAATTTGGAATATGTACAATGTGTCATTCTTTATATTTAATTCACATCCTTTTCTTCTTAATAATATAAAATAAGAAATATTAATGACATACTCAAAATTTTTAACAAGTTGATGAAGTGCAAGAAGAACACCTGGCCAACAAGAAACATCTGAATTTTGTAAATATATTGTGATTTTGTCCACTATTTGTGTCCACCTTCCAGGAAAATCATGTTTTACTATATTATTAACACAAACAGCCAATTGTACTCTAAATCAACAGAAATATCAATTTATTAAAATTATTAGTAAAAAAATAATATTTAATATATCACTTAGTTATTATGATTGAAGATGTGTTTCAAAAAAATAATTTACCTGATAAGATCTGGTGCATGTACAAGGGCATCAACAATTGCATCTCGAATCATTGCACGATCTTGTTCATGAATGGTAAACTTAACTGACCCATTTTCATTTTCTCTATCAGCCCAATTTGTTGTAATTAAATTCTTCAAATATATAACACCTGAATTGACATTAAATCCTTATTAATTAATTCTTATCTTTATTTATAACAATTATTTTCATTATTTACCAGCTTGTCGTACAGACATTTCTTCTGCAGTCATTAGTACTTGAAGTAATGTTGGTGCAAAACCAATAATTTTGTGAATCTAAAAGTGTTCTTATTATTATAAATCTAATCAAATTTTCCACAACTATTTTTATTAAATTATAATATATTTTTTTATAATAAAATATATAAATTAACATTAATTTTTTTGTGATTTAATGTATGTAATATTGTATATATTATATATTAACATTATAATTGATATATTTAATAGTATATAAATAGTATATAAATAAGCAACTAACAAGTAGTAATATTAAATCATAATAAATTGAAAGTATGTTATATATAAGGAAGAACGTTTAATAAATATTTTCTATTGTAATATATTGATGGATAATAAAACAGCTTCCGATTGTTAAAAATCTGTCTATATTGTTTAATAAAAGAACATATAAAAAACCATTAAGAATAAAGAACTGAATTTATACAATTATAAATATGGTTAAAGGTCGTTCTCGAAAACTGAAGTTAATAAAAGAATCAAAATGTTAGCTCTAATAAGAGTAAAAAATTTTATTTTGACCAATCTTTTTTGAAAGAATCAATTATGTATATATATAAATAGATGAATAATAATCAAGGAAATATAAAAGATGAATAATAATCAAGGAAAATGATAGCGATGAAGCACATGTTTCTGTTGGAGTATCGGTCATTCAAGCACGTTTTCAATTCGTTGACCGACCTGATTTAGCTGCTCTTCAGCTTGCTTTTGTTGCTCTGGGTCGATCGTGGCTCGTAATAATTCTGTCACTTTTCGTACATCCATCTTGTAATTGGTTTCCTGGTAGATGATGGTGTCCAAATTTTTAACTCTTCGTCACGAATTCGACCCGGCGCATTCACCTCGCTACTCCCTCGTCACGTGACACAACAATATGGCAGCCAAAACTGATATGCGTTATATCCGGCCATTAACTATACAACAATTAGAAGGGAAACCAAGAAGTTTGCTAAGTCGCAAGAATATAGATAGTAAACTGCGTTGTAAACAGATACATGTGCAATAGCTATATTTGTTTATAGGTCATCGGTCGGTCAAAACATTGTAATCGCAATTATATGCACCATAGTTAAAGTTGCACCATTTTTACATTATTGCATTGTCTTAAAAAAAGTTATAATTTAATATTATTTAAAAAATTTCACTAGAGTGAAAGTGTTAAGAATCTAATTGTAGAACAAAAACAGTGATATGTTGCAACTAATAAACCTCCCTGACATTGTTTTAGAGACAATCTTGTCTAACCTTACGTACGATGAAATTTCTCGATATAGAATTGTAAGAGTATCTTTTCTTCTTGTATAGCACTAATTATTTGTTTGATATTATGTACGAAGTTCTATCAAAATTGTGATTTAACAGGTTTGTAAGCAATTTGATCGAATATGCAAGAAATTATTAAATCGAGGTTTTAATTTAATGGAAAAATATCATGCACAATGTTTGCGTGCGGTAAAAAGTCAATTACCACGAAGAGAATCGGAAAGAAGGAGCCATCCTTTAGCGCGTCATTGTGATATATTAACAGCAATTGAAACAAGAATATCAATGTTGTCTATGACCTTTATAAAATATGTGGATCTTAATCTATGTTGTTTCATACCTGGAAAGGTAGGGTATCAATAGTTCCATAATATTTTAATATGTGTTAAATTAATATGTATTTACACATCAGGTAATTGATGAAATTTTTCGAGTTCTTCGTTTGATTCGAGATTCTAAAACTCCACCTAGAGCTCATGAAATACTTCAGGAATTAAGAGATATTAGTAGCATGGCTATGGAACATTTTGATGAAAAAATTTTACCAGATTTAAAACACAGTATTTGTACCTCAGTTGTTAGTAATGTAGGTTCTTATGAATTGCCAAGTGGAAGTTTAATGATTTCTCATCATACTACAAGTTCAAACAATGCCACACTGCCACATAATTTTAGCTCAGAAAAATTAAATCAGACTTTTAAGAAAATTTATAGTCGTACTAAAAAAAATAAATTATCTGTTCTATCCATGAAAGGTCAAATTAGTAAAATGAAACTTCGAATGAAACGACAAGGTTTTCAAATGAGATTGCAAAGTTTAAAATTACAAGAACAGGCAAAAAAGATACATGATCAAGATACACAATTAGCTGAAATGAGAAAACATCTTGAAGAATGGGAACAAAAGATGGTTGATTTAACAGCTGAATTAAGTCGTGCAAGGGAAGAAACTCAAAAACCTGATTCTATAGAAACTTGTAAAAGAAAACATATAGATATGATTAATCAACGAGAAACTGATTCATTACAAACAAAAGAACTGCAAGCAAAAAAACGTAAATTAATAGTAGAAAGAATATCATCTAATGATGCAAAAGATGTCAAATTTAAAAAATTTATGACAGATCTTCTTGCAGGTAATGCTATAGAAGCATATCCATCAACTTCACATTAATTTACTATTTGTATATAATGAGGTTGTATATCAAAAACAAAATTATTATTCTATGTGTATTTTGCATTTTTTATGTTATAACTAAATGAATTTAAATGTTTAAGCTTTTTACATATTTAAATCAAATCTATGTAGCTGCTTTTACACTATAATTTGAAGTTATTTGAAAATATGGTAGTTAAATATTTAATAGGAAGGATAGTATGCAAAATAAAATAAATGTTTCATTTTAAATCTATATTGTGTTTAACCAGTAAAGAAAACCTAAATTCTTTAATTTAAACATAAACACGAGACAAAATGTCATGTTTTTTACCATTAGAGTGCAGGTCTATTGAAGAAAAATATGTGGATAAATATAATGGATTGTATATTAAATTATTGTATAAATTTAAAATGCGATCAATAAATACATTAAAACATAATTGAATACAGAAATCTGATTTATCTTTCTCATAAATAAGTAAAATTTTGGTTATACAATAAAAATAGGTATTAAGTAAGTATTAAGGTAGAAATTAACTACAAACTAATTTATAATAATTACTTATTCATTTATTTATTTATTACTTATTTATAATAATTTTCCCACTTACGGAAATAATTTTATTTAATATTGGTAAGCATATTATGTTAGACTTCATGTGAAATTAATGATCATAAACTATTAATAAAAAAAATATACCATGTGCACATAATCATATTTGTATATGTCTATTTTATGTATACATGTGTACACAATTATTTTCATACTCCTTGAAATAGTTACTCGTGTCGATTTTAATTTCATTTCTGTAATTTATAATGTAATACGTGTTGTTAATTGCATTTCTAATTAAAATAATGTACTATAATATTAAATAACAAAAAATTATAAATAAAGTGTTCTAAAATGTAATATTTGACATCATTTGTTCACTATAAATGTTTATCTTCAATAGGTGGTAAGTTTAATATTTCTTTATAAATTACAGCATGTGCAGTCTGCAAATAAGCTTGTTGCTTTTCTTTTATATTTTTTCGTACTGTAGTTCTCTCTATTTTAGGCAATACAAAATTGTAGATCATATTAGCTACCATTTCTTCTTCTGCTAATTTTGTTGCACTAAAAAATAGGAAGTTATAAAGTATATTAGTTATAACGAATTGTTTAATATTAATTTTATTCATACTTGTTTTGTGCAGCTTTTGATATATTATCTACATTGTTGCATAAGTCCGAAATATATGCTTTAGCTGCTTCATCAGAAACCCATTCAATGCCTTTCTTTATTATATCTTCTAAGTAACTTTCCACAGATTCTTGGTTAACCTTTATAATTTGTCTAAACATTTCATCAAATTCTCTACGGCGATTATATTCTAGTTGGCGCCTTCCAGCTTCTGCTGCCTCTCTCATAGCTCTTTTTCTTTCAGTTAACAACGCAAAAGCATGTATTCGGCGTTCATCTTCTAATCTTATTAATTCCTTAAATATAATAGTAATAAATATTATAAAAATTATATAAGAAATTTTAATAACAGGAAATCAGAATAATTTATACTTTGTTAAGAAAATCTAGCATTCCTGATATAGTCATTCCTTCTAAGGAATTCAGAATTTCACATAAACGATCTTCTTGCATGAATTTTTCACTTTGTAAATGTTGTAATTCTAATGTGCGTCCTTTCTCTTTTTGATGCTGTTTTTTACTATGTTCCTCTAATCCATGGGATGATTGTAATTCTTCAATTAATTCTCTACATCTATTGCGACCTTCAAACATCTAGAAAGAGAATCATTAAAATATAAATTTGAATTCATAAAAATATTTTATTTAATAACTATGCACCATGCACTGAATAGCTCTTCCTCTGATTATTTTCTGAATAAGCATAGATAATTGATGTAGACGAATAGTTATTGCATTTTCTGTGCTTGATTTATATGGTGTAGGAGGTAGAGATGGTAATTTGTACTTGCGCTTTAATAGTATTGGTGCTTCAATAGTTGCAGTGCTTAACCTAATTGCTTTCAAATCACAATGTAATTGACTGAGTTTTTCTTTTGTCCATCTTGTTGCTCTGATACAGAGCTCATCTGATTTTGGTTTTGGCTTTATTAGACGCAGTTCTTCATGTGTTGGAAGCCAAGTTGGTAATGTACTTATGTCAGTCATATCTAAAATAATTTAAATATATAATATAAAAAATTATAATGTAACATTATTTATTAATAATATACTAATATTTACTTTTAATAGAGCTTTCTCCTAATAACTCTTTTTCTATTACTTCATGCCTTTGTTTAGGATGTTCACCACAATGCATTTGTGGTGCATATAATTCAGAAGATGGGTTAGCATGTTCTTCAATAATATTGTGTTTAAAAGGTTGAGACCTCTGTTGATGTTTTTTATATAATTTTCTTAATTCTCGCCTTAGTTTATGTTTAATGGAATTTACTTCTTTATTTCTATGCATACATAAATTGTTTTTCAATCTATCTAAACGACCTTGAATTCTTTTTTGTTTCTCATGTTCATGTGATACAGATATTTTATCCATTAATTCAAGTCTATAATCCATTATTGCTTGAATTTCCTAAAATTGAAAACTTTTCTTTATCATCCATCTTTTTTTAAAATGGAAAATAATTAATATCTATGTTTTATTAATCAAGTATTTACTGATTCTCTAAATGCCCATTCATCTATTTCCAATGCATTTATTATAGCTGTTCGCTTTTTTATATTAGTTAATGTATGCATAGGTGGAAGAATTGCTTCCCATGCTTTTTTTTTTCTCATTCTTTTAATAATTTCTAAATCATGAATATCAATTTGTAATCCATGATTCCAAGTTAAGTGTGCTATTGATAATGCTTCAGGATAATGTCCTGGAAAGATAATATTAATCAATGGAAAAGAACCATTAAGTACATGTACTATATTTTACCTGTTTCAATTTTATATGGAGGTTCCCAAGGAATAGTTTGTGATTCGCTATCTCGATAATCTGTTTGAGTTCCTATATTTCTAAATGGTACTGATTTAGGTGAAAATACATAACATTGTTTCTGTGCATTTGTCACTATATCACTTAGAATATTATGATTAAAATGAATTGGAATGTTTACATTTTGTACTTTTGATACTAAAAATGGTACAATTGGTCGACAAAAATATTTAAAACTATTATAATATTCAAGTTTAGTTGATTTATGATATCCAGTCATTGTTCTATAAGTATTAGGGATAAAAACAATTATGTATATTGCCAGTCAATTATCAATTACAGAACACAATTACAAGCATAAAAATCATGAGTTTTTACTCAATATAAATGCTTTACCTGTAAATGGGTAATTATATTAATTTATTTTAATTACTTCATATTATATTTGATATATTAACTTGCTTAAACTTTTCAATCCAATCCTTTGTTTCATTATCAAATTATTGTTTCCAGTTTTAAAAATTTTCTTTTTATAGGCACAAAATTTTTGTATATATTCTGTAAATTTTTTGATGAATATTTACTATAATTTATATGACAGAAGAGATAGAAGTAATATCACAAGAAACTCACAATTGAACAAATTTTTTTTATATTAGATGTTTAAGATTTTTATTTATTATTGCATGCAGTGAATGAAGATTCTATACATAACTATATTATCATAATTACATAATTAATAATAATTATATTATAAAATATATAACTTACAATTTAGTATTTTCTGGGCATAATATTCAAAATTAAACATTTATAACCTATATTTCAATATTTTGATTTCGATTAATTAGTTTATATAGAAAACGTAATATTAACTTAAACAGAAAGTATATAATGTCAGTTGCTAAGGAAAGTCTAGTTATTAAATGTACATTGACCAAACACTAAATTCGGAATATTTTTAATTGATATAGTAACGTTTATGTTTATTACTATGTTCGCAATAAGCACTGTTACGATAAATTTCAATAAAACCTTGATCGTAATATATGTTTCACTAATATTATATATATAATTTATAATTTACTTTCCGTATGATTACATTAAACAGTAAATTAAATATTTTGGAAAAAAAATATAATGAACATATTAATTTCATGGTAGTTAACAATCTTATAATTTCTACATATATAAGCTTTATAATTTATAGACACATACATACAGACATATTATGATAATACATCATTTGACATATTTATTAGATTGTTTTTATTAATAAGTAATATTATATCCTAAAAAAGTTAGTACCAAATTATAATTTCAATTAATGTTTTCAAATGACACTTCTCATTATTCAATGAGTATCTATTTAAACTTATATTATTAAATAAGTGTAGTTTATATATAGAATTCTTCTTATAATATTGTTTAAAATTTAATATTAGAAATAAATTTTATATATTCGTTTAAAAAGAAATACACTTTTTATTTTTTATGTAACAAAATAATTAACTTATTTAAAAATTTGTTTTATAAAATGGTTTAAAATATCCATTTCCAAGTGAACCTAGATATTCAGACCAACTCTGATGCATGGATATATTTTTGCAACTTTGATTAGGTAACATATCATCTGGACATGTGCATTCTAATTTCATTCTATATATTTTCATTTGTCCAAGAGAAATTTTAAAATTTTCCTTATTATTCTGTTCTTGATATATCTTATAATTAATGCCCCGTTCATTTAAACATTCCTTAATAATGTCATCATTTTGCTTATATTGTAAATTTTTTTCTGACAACATTTTTTTCCAATGAATACAATTTAAGTCTTCTTGAACTAATATTACAGGTATTTCTGAGGATGGTAACCAAAATGTAGAAAATACTAAATCTACAGAAGTTACTCCTTTTGATTTTAAGATAGAGGGTAATAATATTCCAGTTGGTGGTTGCTTTTGTACACCACGTACTGAATATATCTGATTATTTTTTATTTTTATTTCTCGTTTTTCTCTTTGTGTTTTTAATTTAGTTCCAAATTTATATTCCAATACCAATTTTCGTTTCACATTTTCCTTTCTACTTAAGTTTTTTAATGATTTTATTACAGCAGTTTCCTCTTCTTTTGATGTAATATTAAAAAATTCATTAATGATGGGTTTTAAATCCTTAAAAAAAAAGAATGAATAATTTCTTTCCATTCTTTTCCAATAAAATGTTTATGTAATAATTTTATTACAAATTAAAATCTTACCATAAAAGCTTGACCAGTTTCTCTTTTTGTTTTGTTTATATCATATTGCATCAAATTAATTGTTCTTTTATGTAATATTGTTTCCTTATCAGTATTCCCATTATTTTGAGTGTGTAGATCTATATTGTTATTAAAGGTTTCAAATGTTTTACTAGTAATATTCATTTTATCATTAAGCATAACTTTTACAGAATCATTTACTCTCTTATCAAATTGATTAATAAATTTATAATTAATATTACTTCTCTCTTCTCGTATTTCATCTTTTCGTTGATAATCTATTGGTTGTTCTTCTTGTACATTAATTTTATTACTTTCATCATATAACATCTCATAATCTTTACCTATTTGTACATTTTTTTGGTTCCATTTACTTCCTTTTTTTAAAACATCAATTTGACTATTAATAGGAGCAAAGTTTTTATATTCTGTATACTGTTTGTATGTTTCATATGAATCTTTTTGCGTTTGTTTAGAGGTGCTTTCTTTATTTTCACCTTGATAAATTTTTGTAGATTGTTCAGATACAAAAGGTGTTTTTTCATGTAGCTCTATTCTAGGACTCATGGAATTATTATATTCTAAAGACTTCCAGTCTTCAGAAAAATATAATGATACACCAGGTGGTCCAACATGTTGACTTAATGCATATAAATTTGTAATTAGAGTAGAGTTAAACCGTAATTTACAGAGATCAGTATGTGATTCAGATATAAAATCTTCATTTTCTAGAAACTGATATTTTTCTTTGATTCCTTCATAATTTAAACAATTAACAGACCAATATAAGAACCAATCATTTCCAAATCCTTCAACAGTTACAGATAAACCAGACATTTCTCTACTTAAGCTATCTTCTATTGGTTTTTCTAACAAAGATTCACCAGTTTTTCCATCTATAATTGTTGCAACTGTGTAGTAGTATGTTGGGAAACCTGAACCTATTTGATGTTTTACCATAAAATCAGGAATATTATCATCATTGTAGTAACCAGGAATAGGTATACTTATTATTTCAGAATTAGGTACTGTATAATTCCAAATAGGTTCGAAGGTTAATCCATTATAAACTATTATTGTAGAATTAAACATAGCAGCAACAATATCCTCAATTCCATCTAATGTTACATCTACCAAAATTGGAGGTAGTAAGTTTCCTCTCCCTGTGTCATGGTGTAATTTCCGTAATTTCTATAACACACATACATAGTGTTATAATATAATATGACATAATACCAATTTTCACATTATCTTTAAATTAGTAATGAAACTTACCAAATTACCATACATTAAATTCACCTGAGGAATTACATACAATCCACTTGATTTTTTTTGACTGCTTGTTACGAGAACAAAAATACTTTCTCCATCTGGATGAACTAATTTCTGAGGTGCTAAAAAGAGTTGCTCTGTATTTGGTAAAACTGAACTATGTATAATATTTCCACTAATTCCTGATATTATAAGAATTTCACTTGTATGAATTTCCCTTGATTGAATAGTATGTGATGCAATAATATCACCGATGTTATCTTCATCAATATCAGCAATAAATTTAGCGTCATAAATATCTGAAAATTTCCATTCTTCTGAAATTGATAAATCACGAACTGGTATTTCCCATATACTAGCTCCATTATAGCCATTAATTGCATGTAGTATTCCACCTCGACCACATATAATACAATCATTAATTTTGTCATTTGTTAAATCTAAACCACAGTCAACAGAAAAAATTGCATGCGTTGTCCAATGTATCCAAAGGGTATCTCCTGTTTTACCATTTAAAGCTAAAACTCCTCCAAAACATGGAACTTGTCCATCAAAATATAATGCACAAATATATTCTGGAATGTTCTTCACATCTAATCCTGTGTATTAAAATATATTATTGTTTTAATATAATTAAGTATTAAATATCATAACTAAATATGTCACAAATTATGTACCTCATAAACTGAAATATTCAGCAAAAACATAAAACTATAAACTTAAAACCTGCAAATTAAAATATAAATATGCTCAACTTATAATATTACTAAAAGGTATTAAAAATTATTAAACAAAATTAAGATAAAATAAATGTTTATAGATAAGAACCTGTACTAAATCCAATGATAATATCTTCAACACCATCACCATTAACATCATTGCTTCTTATTGGAGATTCGGATATTAATTTTGGTAATGATCTGGTCCATAAAATTTTAGGTTTTAGAGATGTGCATGGAACAATATTGGACTCACGTAATGAATCTTTAAGATCATGTGATAACCAATTCTTTAAGATTGATATTGGTCCAGGAATTATATTTACAATATATATACATAATACAATTAAACTTAATAATAATATTAATGCTATAAATCCAAAACCAGCTTTGTTTGAAAAACTATATGTTTCCAAATTATGTAACTTTTTACATTTTCTACGAGGTGCCATTAAAGGTCGTTTAACTACACCATCATCATCTAATTTTACGCCATTTTTTCCATCTCTAATGAATACTTCATCATCAATATCTGTTAAGTCTTCATCATCAAAACCATCTCGTTCAACCAATTTAGGCAAAATTGGATAAACAGCAGACATACCTTTTACCTATAAGATATTTATGTTCTTAAAACATAGTTTATAAAGTATATTATCAGAACAATAATTAATTTTTAAACAGTTAATAAGATTATAAAATAAATATTAATAATACATATTGATAATACACATTGTTATTTACAAATTTTAAATGAGAAATAAAAGAATTAATATTTATCATTATATTTATTTGTAAATATACGATAAAAATAAATTTAGTGAAATAAAAAAATAAAAGAATAAAATTAGTTAGAATACAGGAAAATTAATAAAAGTTCAAAAGATGTATTTAAATTGTTTGTTATTTTATATTAATTATTATTTGTTAAACAAAGTTTATGTACTTTTGCAAGTGTTCCAAATGTTAGTTTCAAACAACAACAAATAAAATATATTCACTAAATTTTATAATGTTGTCATATGAGATTAATGCAAGAGAAGCATTTAAGGATTACTCACATTGAACATTAACATTAAGATTAATAATTTGAAATATTTCTTATTATTAGAAAACACAATGATATTAATCTATCGAACATTATAATGTACATAAATAATATACGAAAATTACATATAAAATGTATTGAAGATTATTAATAATTAATTGATGTCACTAGATCTTTTTATATTACAAAGTTAAAATATGCAATCTTTATTTTTTATAAGTATAGATTTTGTTTTAAAATGTGTGATAATTAATCAAATAAAACTTTATGTTGGAAAAGTATGGTTAAAAATATTACTTTGTTATAAAAAAGATATCGTGATGTTAACTTTAACATTTATTTTTACATAACATTTTCAATTAAAACAATTCAATAAAAGAATTATTTATCTGTTGTATTAAAATAGAGTTCCAAATAAATTTAAAAAATGAATTATAATTATCATTTATTTCTAGGGTATTAAATATACAGTGCCTCTATATCATGAATGATACTTTACTTAGTTGCCAACTATAGTGAATTAGGCTTGCGTTTCTTCCAATAACCGGTAGCGTGTATCTACGGTACCGGTGGATATTAGTTAAAATAAAATGTCGTACACTAAATTCAGTTTTTCATTTTATATCACGCACTGTTGCTTATTTTTGAGTCTTGTAAATGCAAGTGCTCAGATATCATTAAAAAATACTTTCGTGGAACAACTTACTGAAGAAAACTGGGATCGTATGCTAATCGGAGAATGGATGGTGGTATTGTGAGTTGAATTGGTTCAATGTCGTTAAATTTGATGGCGAATCGAGAATTCTGTTAAAAATATTTGTATATATTTTGATATTTTATCTAAAATTGTATGAGGTTAATAAGTTCAATTTATTGAAAGTATGATGAAAATATCGGAAAATTAAAAGAAATTTGTTGGAAATTTTAATAATATATATGGATATTATTAATTAATGTGTAGATATAACTTTATTATTTTGTAATTTAGTTATGCACCATGGTGTCCTGCTTGTAAAGCATTGGAACCAGTTTGGGAACATCTTGCTTCACAAAAGAAGGATCTAAATATCAATGTAGGAAAAGTTGACGTAACTGATTCTCCAGGACTTAGTGGGAGATTTATGGTTACAGCTTTACCAACAATATATCAGTAAGCATTTATATATTATAAGAAGAATACTATGATTGAAAATTTTTGATATTTTCTATAACATTTTAATATTTTCTTTAGCGTTAAGGATGGCATATTTAGACAGTATAAGAGTCCTAGGGATAAAGATTCATTAATTGAATTTGTATCCGAAAATACTTGGGAAATGATTGAACCAATTCCTAGTTGGAAGAGTCCAGCTTCGGTTCAAATGTCTGTTATTAGTAAATTTTTTAAACTATCACAAGTGTTGCGGGTAAAGATTGTAATTAAAATTAATAATATTAGTCTCAATTTTAAATTCATTATAAAACAATTTAGTTATTTTTATAGGGAATACATAATAGACTCATGGAAGATTTTGGATTACCTACATGGGCATGTTATTTGATTTTTGCCATTGTTACTATTGTTGTAGGTGCAACATTGGGATTGGTAAGCTTAAGTAATGGAATTCAATCATTTTAATTACAATTAATTATTATATTTACCTTGTAGTTTGTTGTTTGCTTGATCGATTGTATATATCCACCAAAACCTGTGATGCTTCAAGATAAAATGAAAGAAAAGGAAGGATCAGGTGGGTTTATGCAAGAAAAAAGTATACAAGATGAAGAAATTGTTGAACATGTTAAGGATGACTTAGTAGATGAAGAATCTGAACAAGATGAATCAGAAGGAGAAGAAAAAGAAAAAGATGCAGATGAAGATTCTAAAACTGAACCAAGTAGTCCAAATGTTCGTAAACGTAAGCCACGAAAAGCTGATTAGACATACTAATTTGTTGTATGTAAATATCTTACATCTGGAGAAAATGACAAATGATATTTAGCAGTTTGTAATGTTGATTCATCTTGATACATGAGGATTACAATACAAGAATATACTATGTTTGACAAAAAATTATAAGACCTCATCTAAAGAGATGAAAATAATAGACTTTATTAACAATTTATGAAATATTTTCAAATGTGACAATTGAACTTCAACAAATTTTTTGTGCAAAATTAGTAGCCTTAGGTATTATTTTGACACTATAAAATAATAATTATAATAATAAAAGATAAAATTTGGCATATTTTATCCAAAAATTTACAATAATATTGTATTCAAATATAAAAAAAGGTTTGCTTATTCGTATTAGGTGTTATGGATTGCAATCATTATTGTATTACTATCATTTTCACTAAACTTTTGGTAGTTACTGTGAAATGAGAAAATTCTCTTATTGCATTTCATTACTTTTCCTTAAAGAACTTTTATACAAATTTGTAATCCAAATGTTTAATAACATAGTTAATTGTAAGTAATTAATATATTTTTCTGTACAAATTTTTTTATTTATAAATTTTACATATTATAATGCAAAGAAAATGAACAACTGTCTTATTTATACATACACTGCTTTTTTTATATGATGGCATAAATATTTGTTTTCAGATTGTAAAAATGCTTAAAAATTTATTAGATATACCCATCAATTTTTAATTTTTTATATGATCTTATTGTACAATGCTTTTCCGGTTTTATAAACTTGCGAATTTTGTATGAAGTACTAAATGTATTTAAAAGATAAATGCTTAATTGAACTGAATCGTTTTATAAAATTATGTTAAAAAGATACTTAGAGCAAATAATAAGTTTTTAATATACTATGTAACTAAATTATTCATTGATTTCATAGTCTTAATTAATTATTACGCTTTCTTTTATATTTTTTAATACAGAAATAAAGATACTAATATAACAACAAACTTTGTAATTGTAAATAATTCTTAATAACTACATGTAACTCATTGTATTAAATTTTTATAATACTTATTTGATAAAAAACAAGATATTAAGTTACTGTATATGTGACACATACTAAATCAAGTCAAACACATGCTTAATAAGAAAAAATACAAGATAGGTTGCATTTACACTATTTATGAATATTTTATTATATACTGTAATTATTTGAAAACTATTAAATGTCTTCCATGTATGTTATATGCTTCTACTTTAAGAAAATAACATTATTGACTATAAATATAGTACATTATATTTTGTTATATTTAATTAATTAACTATTAATGTATCAATTTGAATTAAAGTTTCTGATTTATATACACGTGTACATAGACGTGTATGTCTATGTACATAGGTACATACATCTTATATTCCTTGAATATGAATAAAAACTTTACATAAAAGTAATATGTTAAGAGATTAGTAGGTTGTGCGTAAAAGAATTGTGGTTTTCAGTAATTTTTATATCTCTAGAATTCTATAGATATATTATTGAGTAAATCAAGATGTAAAACTACAAAAACTGTGTGAAATATTAATTAAATAAAAAATACAACTATTGATTAATAGAGATACAATGATTAAATACAAAATATAACATTAATTCACCTTTTATAATAGAAAACCTTGTATAATATAAATAATAAATTTTGGAATCTCGGATTTTCATAATAATAGAATAAAATCGCTTGTATTTGTAAACTGTAATTGCAATTTTTGGCGTAGATATATAATTTTAAATATTATGTTTAAAAATCATAATTTATTTTCAGGCAATCAAATATTTTCAACTAGCTAATATAAAAGTTATAATGTAAACTGCCTAATAAATGTATTATGCGATAATTATATATCCTGTTTTTAAAAATTCATTAATTGAAATTTTCTGCTATTAAAATAATAAAATTGAAAAACAGACAATTGTATTTTTATAAATGGCGCCATATTTAGATATTAGTTTGTATATACTTTGAATACATATAATGATTACATTACTAATTATATTATTTATGTAAAAATACTATTTATTTATTTTAATCATAGTATTGATAACTTGGAAGTAAGTATTTTTGATATTTATATGAAAATTGCATAAAAGTGAACCTTTCTATATAACGGAAGTGACGTTCACTACAATATATTATTTTACCTAATTACATATTATTTAATTAGACATTATATATTTTAATTTGTACTTTAAAACATCGTATTTGTATAATTTTTGTGAAATATATATAATTTAGGAACAGAATATCGAAATATATTACAAAAATATAATAGAAAATAAGTACGCATGCGTAATCACAATAAGTCAAAATCTAAACTGTACACCTTTCCGCAGAAACACGAGAGACACACATTGAAATTAACCTCCAAAACTTCATGTGTAACCACGTTTAAAACGGTATATCGATTTACTTTTATATCATTAACAAAATGTTTATTAATTTAATATATTATTCTAAACATAATAATTATTAATTACTATTAATTGTACTAAGGTCTAGATAATTGAAATAAATATAAAAATAAAATAGATTTATAGCACTAATTCCGATTTCAATAGTAATTATGTGTTTAATTTTATATATAATTTATATTATAGTAATATGAAATATAAAATAATATATTTGTATTAAAATGTCTAGAAAATAAATTTAGTTTTAAGTATATTCAATAAGTTATATTTAACATGCCGAAACGACATCCAGATTTTTCATCGTGTCTTATTATATTTAACTTCTAAGTTATTTTATTCACAAATTATGATTGTATTTAAAATTTGTTTTATTTTTTAGCTATAGTAAATCACTATCTATATTACATAGAACAATAATGGCTAAAGCAAATATGGTTAAAAATATTAAAAAACGATCAATAAGCGAGGCTGAAGCAATCTTACAGAAAACTGAGGTATTAGGAAATTTGAAAAAAGATGTTAAAAAAATGAGAACAGTGAATGGAACTACACAAAAAGAACAAACAAATAAACAGGTTAAAAAGGATGCAGAAAAAAAATTTAAAAATCAGAAGAAGAAAGATAATGATTCAAAAGCTGTTCAAAGTTTTATTAAGAAAGAAACAATTGATGTTAGTCCACAAAAAAATAAAAAGGAAATATTAAAAGAAGGAGAAAAGTTGAAATTGTTAAGAACGAGACAAGAATATCGTAAAAAACGTAAAGTGAATAGGCGTTTAAAACGTTATGGAGTAGCACTTAATTTAACTGTTGATCAAATAAAAGAAAAAGTTCAATTATTAGAAGGTCGAGAAAAACTCACAAAAACTGCTAAGCGAAAATTAGGAGCACTTAAAAAAAAGTTAAGAGTAAATGAAGGAATTGATAAGCCAAAACAAATTACAAAAAAACAGGTGGGGAAAGTAATAAATGAAATATCATTAGAAGGTAGAAAGAAAAGACAAATACAAAATGATGAACAAAAAAAAATATTGCAAGGGAAACTAGAAACTAAATTAAATAAGGAAAATAAAAAAAAGGATGTTAAACAGAATAAGATTTTACTCTCAAAACAAAAAAATGAAGACGATGGTGGTGATAAAGAAGTTGAGATGGATAATGAAGTAAGTGAAGATGGAGATGAAAGTACTGTAAAAGTCAAAGTAGAAAAAGTTGACGACGACGATGATGATGACGACGACGGCGACGATGACGATGAAGACGACGACGACGATGATGATGACGACAATGACGACGATGACGACGACGACGACGACGACGACGATGACGATGAAGACGACGACGACGATGATGATGACGATGACGATGACGATGACGATGACGATGACGATGACATTGATGATAAAGAAGATAAGAATAATCAACAAGATAATGACAATGAAGTTAAAAGAAATAACATGCATAATAAAAAGGAAAAAGGCAAACTTATAAATACAGAAGAAGAAAGCAAAAAGAAAAGATATGTTCTTTTCGTAGGAAATTTACCATTTAAGTAAGAACATTAATTTTTTTTACATTAAATTTATATTTTATATTTAAATAATTACATTCTTTTATTGTAGTATTACTAATGAAGAACTTAAGAAACATTTTTTGACTAAAGTAAGTCAGATAATTGATATTAGGATTCCTAAGAAAGATGCAAACACAGCACGTGGATTTGCTTATATTGAACTAGCTAATAATACAGATTATGAGGTATGTTTTATGTATAATAATTTGTTAGTTCTAAAAATTAACCATTTTTATGTTTAATTACGTATTATTGTATATGTTAACAGAAAGCACTTTCACTGAATCACTCATTTGTTAATGGAAGAAGGATAAATGTGCAATATTCTGGAAGTAACAAGAAGATAGGTGTTGCAAAAAATTTTAAATTACATGCCCTACAGAAAGCAGGCAAATTAGCAGGTGGAAAGAATAGAAATTATCAGAAGCATACAGGCAATACAGGAAAACAAAATATGAAAACGATAAAAACATAATTGTTAAATCAATAGGACTAATTTTAAATAAATGTTTAAATTTCAACTTACTGATTCCCTATTTTAACATTTAATATTAAGTTTTTTATGTATCAATAAAAAATTTTCATTGTAAAAAATTACATATTGGATAATATAGATAAAAAGTTTATCTAATAAAATTTGTACAATTTATTTATGTTATTAATCTGCTATGAACATGAAATCATCATATAATTGGATACATATTTATTAGAACAAATGTTCAACTTCACATATTTATATAACAATACATTATTTCAAAATTTATTTGCAGCAAATAGGTAGATAAACAAATGTGATAATTTTTTATAGCGATTCTAATACTCTATATTATAATCGAAGAACTGTAGAATAGTAAAGGGAGGTTAGAAACAAATTTTAATGACTCAAAAGATGTCCAAATCAGAAATAGCGTATAAAACAGTACAAGATAAAGATAACAATTCTTTAGATTTTAAAGCAACGATTCCATGGTTAAAAGAATTAACAGAGGTATTATTCTCAATTTTTATAATAAATATTTCATAAAATAGTTAAATTTTTAAAATGAATGTAAAGAAAAATGATATTCTTAATATATCTCAGGAGAATTTACCCGACCACATTATTTTTCCGAAGGAATTAAATTTATTTTTGAGGAATCAGATTCAGGTAATTGGAATAAATGCAATGTATAAAATTATAAATTTATCATATTTTATTAAATAATGATGTATTAAATTCAAGGACAAATTGGTTTAATTGTAAAATTAAATTAAATATATAAAATAAATAATAGGATTTAATTGCTGAAAATGGTTGTTTGCGTCGAGCGCTTGAAGAGGCAGAAGAAAAAATTCATAGAAGACAAGGAGTGTCAGAAACGGTACAATCAATGATTTTAGGAAAACCTAATGAGTTAGCAACTGGAAAGATTATTGAACTTAGTAAGAGGTGTAGAGAACAGACAGCTGAGATCGAAGTTCTTAAGTCTAAGTGTAGAAACCTCGAAATCCATTTAACTGCCAGAGAAACAGAATTGAAGAATGAACGATATGAAAGGAGACGTTTAAAAAATGACTCCTCTCAAGAGAGTGAGTTATATTCAAGACTTTTTAATTTCACATGCTATTCTTATACAATTACTTTTTACTATTCCATCATTCCATTATATTATGATCGAGATATAGGATGGTATCCTTGAAAGGTACCAAGAATAATCAGTTGAAGGATGACGAGGATCGAAACAAACAACTACTCGAAAAAGTACAGCAAACTCAAACAAAATTGTATGAATCTAGAAATACTTGTGTTAGTCTTAAGATGGAGATTAATAAATTACATAAGGTATTTTGTTTAGATATCTTATTGTAAATTTTATATAAGAATGAAGGAAGGGTGGAACAGTCTTTACAGTTGTAAATATAGTTATTATACAGTGAAATTGGTGAAAACGTGAATTTGAATAATTTGTCAAATCAATCTGGATGGCGTGGGAGAGCAGAGCAGATTCACCTATTACAACAAAAAATAACGGATTTGCAATCAAGACTGTCGGAATACGAAGGAACGCAAAAGTCGTCTACCGGTATTAGATCAAATTTGCCAATTTGTGGATTTTGCTTAATAAAATATATGTTAGTGTCTGTAGAACAAAAAAATGTTACGAATCTTCGAAATGTCGAAAAAGAGAGGCGACGACAAATTGAAGATTCAGCGAAACAACTTCGACAAACGGAAGTTGCTGTTGAAGGATACAAGAGGAAGTTAGAGGCTTCGAAAGCGAGAATAAAAGTATTGGAACACGAGTTGAATATCGCGAAAGGAAATATCGCGATATTAAATGAGAAGAGATCTCATGATAATCATTTAATCGAGACACTTAACGTAACTATTCGACGATATTGAAGTTGTTCTTTTCTGTTGTATATGATGAATATAAAATTTGTAGAATCGGCTAAAAATAACCGAAATAAAACATGAAGAACGCGAAGTAGATATGAGAAATAGAACAGAGAAGATCGAACGTGAGTATACGAATTTAAAGAACGACTTGCAGTCGGCGCAACTTCAGATTGATCGGTTACGTAGAAGATTAGAGGAACGAGAGATCGAGATAGATAAATTGAGGTATTTTGCTCTTAATTAAAATTTTGGACATGTAGATTTTTATAAATGTTCGTTATTAATTTTAGAAACGGAACAATTCCGGACATATTGGAGATTAAATCTCGAAAAATTACACAACCGGAAGTATTTTTAAATAATTTCAATGACACTAGTTCTCCTTGTAGTGTTCGAAACATATGTGAACCTAACGAGTACGTAACTTTAGCTCTTGCAGCTGAAGCTGAAAGGGAGAGACTGTTGCAGTTAATAACAGTACTCAACAGGCGGCTAGATAAAGAAAGAAATGACGTTGACGCACTCTCTGTGAGTCTTCTGCAACATTGTTTTATTTTATATCCCTTTGTTGAATTTTTAATTACGTAAATTATATGCAGAATACATTACGCAATGAGAAAAACAGATCAGCAAAATTAGAATTAAAGGTACGAAAATTAGAAACAGAAAGAGCAGGGATTGTGAAAGTCGATACCGGATATAGAACGAAATTACCAAAACTATTGAAAGCTACTGATAAATTAATGAATATGGAACAAATGCGGCTCAAGTAATTTTTTGTAATTAATATAAAGACAAATATACATGACGTTTATCTACAGTGTAAATTACATTTAACGATTTTTCATCCATTACACACAGAATGGAACTACTGCAAGAAGAATGCCTCGCGCTGAAAGCTAGATTGGATGTTGTGCAACAGGATAAAGCTGCCGATCTTGCGTCTTATAAACAGATTTCCGAACATGTCAGACAAATTTTTCATGAAGTTTGCAGGTATACAACAATAACAAATTAAAAAGTAAAATGTATTAAGAAATTATTAAAGATATCTTTTCCTTTCAGGAGTAAACCACTGCCCCCCATTGGTACTCGTTCCGTCATTACAATTTAACTAATTCTGAAACATTCTGAAGTTAGAAAATTTACTGTAATTATACGCCATAAAATAAATTTTCGTAGTTTCATTAGTGAATCACGAATTGATCATCGACACTTATTGTTAGTTCCTTCCGATCGGAATTGTGTAAGAACCAGAAAACTGTGTGCTATGATGTAACTGGGGCATGAGATAAGATGCAACGCTCCACGTAAACGCGCGTGACATCGTCGAAGCAGCGGTTCCGTTTCTACCTTTATTTTTTCTCCTTTTCCCTTGCATGGAATCTGTATTTGCTGTGAACCACTGTATTCGCTCTTGCTATTGATATCACTCGTCAGTTTTACACCTTCTTTTCTTTTCATCTTCATCTTCTTTTCCAAGATTCGAAAAAGATAAGTTGATGTTCAAGCACATATTTTGTTTATTTTCCCTTCTCGTTTTTCTTCTTAAGTTGTTTCTGATTAAAAAAGGAAATATTTTCTACAAAAACGGAAAGAAAAGAAACTTTAAAATCAATGTATTATTTTTTCAAAATGATAGTATATCTTTCTCTTTCAAATAGTACGATATAATCTGAACAAAATAACACGATATTTTTCACGCATCTTCTATATCGTCGCAGAAACATTTAGAAAAACGAGAAGTTTTTAATTAGCTCATCGGTACTTTCTGCTTTAAATTTTTAAAAATATTTCTTCCTAATTTTTCGAATAGAGATATAATCCCGTTCTACCGATTATACTTCGTGCGAAACCTATCTTCTGAAATACACCCTAAAACTAGAACTTATTTCAAAAATCCGGTAAGAAATATTTATAAAATGTTATGTTAAGAGATCGCACAAGCACATGTAAACATCTTGCTAGTAGAAAGTTTTCCAGTACAGAAACATCTTTTTGGTAGGAAAATTCAGCTTGGGGCGTTCCCATCGGCGTTAAGCTCAAGCATACAGGTGCGAGCTTACAGGTGTTGGCGCTTCTACCTGATAAGAAGCATACCCGTGACGTCAGATCACCGCAGGTAGAGTATATGAGTCGGGCCAGAGAGACATCCACGTCACTCGTTCTTGAACCTCTTCGTTCGTTTGTTCTGCAAGTTGTATCTGCGGGTTGTTCATAGATAATACGTTATCTTTTTCGTCAGTTCATTGCGCCATTTTGGTTTTTGGTTTTTTTTTTTTTGTTACACAATGACGTGCATCTAAAGAAACTTTGAACGGAATGTATGTTCATCCGGAAGTCTAGCGTGAGGCATTCATGATTTTGGGACCAGGGGTACCGAGCAGGTAAGTCGTTGAGTCGCCACGAACTTTCTCTCAAAGTAGATTATTTCGGGGCTCTTACAGTTTCAATCGTTGTAACAAAAATCGAACAATTAAACCCATCGGTGAACGCATACAAGGACTGTTTGTATAGAGAATTTTAAAGAAAAATGGAAAGTTTTATTTCGTCAGAGTCGCTTATATCCATTGGCACTGGATTTCCTACGACCTCAAGTACTTACAGCTGGAACTCTACATATCGTGGCCTTTTCATGTGTAAATTCCAGGGATATAATTATAATACTACTAGAGAATACACGACGTCGGTTTTGCGCATGAAATAATAACTATGTAACATACAAGTATTGCTAATGAAATATTTTATGACTCTAATAACGCTGTTGAATTTTTCAGATGTACGAGATATTCGTTCCGTGACATTGAGTTCGTCGTTTTCTAAACGAAAACGTTGTTCGTTACGAAATCTTGGTCACTATTTGTAGATTTCGCATTTTCATCGTGATGACGATATTCTCATAAATATCACAAAGAACATCGAGCTGGATCTTATATCAGATTAAGGGACCTGGGTTGATATTTGTTTAGTTAATTATAGCTACTTTAATTGATGAGCATGCCAGAAGACACGTTGGCGTTGATAATGAAATTGTTACGATTACCGTGATAATAAAGTTAAATGTGCCCTGTATTTGTTTAGATGGTTATAATATCAGGATCGAAAAATCTCGAAATTATATAACCATGGGCTTCTTTAATGTACAATCTTCGAGTAGAACACGATGGATATTTTGCATGTTGGCACGTTAATAAAACTATGCTTTTTCGCAAATAGGTGTGCAATTAAGAAGATAACGCGAAACTCATTAAACTTGGTAAATAGGTATCAATGAAACAAAGAGGACCAGTGTAACGTTTGATTTTATTCTTATTTATCTTGTCGAAAATAATTTTCTTTAGGATATTTTCAGAAAACGAGCAACAAATTTAGTTAATTTTTTATTTCGAGATATAGTGCGAAAGCAATCAAAGTTCTCAATTTCTTTTATTGTCACATTTTAAGATTACACTGGCTGCTTGGAAACTAAACAGAAAAATCCTTCAGCAGAAGGATTTTCGGTAATACCTCTGCGAGTCAACTCGTTATCGTTTTTATCGCATCGTCTACTGATAACGTGTAATCGTTGGCCTCTCTCAAAGCTGATATTCGATATTTGTCGTCAGATTTATTAAATGTGTGTTTTTTATTGATTCTTCGAATACACGATAGAAGAGAATTAAAAAATAAGAATATGATATGTGCCACGGCAATTATTCAAGCCGCGGAACGTTTCATTATGCAACTTTGTCTAGATTTCCTTTGTATAGCGAAATAACGAGGAAAAGCATAAATTTTGTTATGATGTTACGCAAACGTGTTTAAGGTATGACATGATTATGAGATTTTCAAGTATTCCGTAAGTAGTTAAAAGTTGCGTACAAAACTTTTTATGGCATTATCGTATATCATAAAATGTTTAATTATAGATTACGTTTTAATTCATATGAATATAAGTGCTCTGTGGTAAGACATGGCACATTTGTAATGATCATAATTTGGCTGCGAAATTCATGTATGTGATAAAAAAAAGGAAAGAAAGATACTGGAAAGTACATATATATATTATAAATGCAATGAAACAGCTCCACTACAACCAAATATCTGTCTGTTTAAGCAGTTGCACAGAGTCAGTAAAAATGTCAACTGAATAAATAGAAGTCTCGAGTCTATGGCACTATCTTAGGGAAGTTCTCGTGCTTATTCGTTTTGGGAAATAGTTGACATTTGTCAATTATTGCCGATATATAGTTACAAACATAATTACAGACGCATCGATCATTTATGATTCGATTATTTCAATATCGTTTAATTAAATTCTCAGTTATGTTTTCATTGTTAAAGAATTATTGGTTTTTTAAAGATTTTTTTGATTATAAGATATCTTCGAAATAGTCACGATTAATTTTTCACCAATTATGTAGAATCTGATAACCATTATCGCGGTAACGAATTATTCAAACTTATCTCGAATTGATAGAATTATCGATCAATTCAGAGTTCGATCCTTTAGTATCATATGTGTTGGCATTATTTGAAATCTATTTTTAGATTATATTGTTATCTTTGAACGGTTCACTCGATTAAATATTGATTTGCAGTTTAATGTATTTCTAGGCTTGAACATTTAAATAAACGCATCGGGATGAAGAAGAAAAGGAAGTGTTAACGACTCGTGGCACGAGCTAATGCACGGAGGTTATGTTTACCGCGCAATCAGGTGGCGGCGCTAAAGAGGAAGAAGTTGCTCACACCTCCCTGATAACAAGCAAAGCTGCTATGCTCATGCTATATTCCACCACTTTCTGTCTTTCAGTGTTTTCTCTCGAATATCCGGATCCCCTCGGTTAACGTTCGATAAAATATGAATACTCTGTGCAAATCTAATTTTTTTTCTTATACGAGCGACATTTTGAGAATTTATAACGTACATAATAGGACTTTGTCACTTTAGAGTGATGATTATATCATTGAGAACGGTACAATTAATTCCGAAATCTTTTCGTCTATAGTGTAGTCTAACTGTATAATGAAAATTATACGATGAATATTGTTTATAAAATGTAATAGTTTTAGGTAATTAGATGCAAACAGGGAGAGATTTAAATGGAGAATGAAGGACAAAAGGCATGCGCTATGAAGAGAGCTATCCATTGACAGTATGGTGATAGTAGACACTGTCATGGAGTTGCTCTCTTTGTGGACGGTGCTTTGCTCGACGATCATCAACGATAAAATGCGACAGATTTACGATGGAATGACTTTATAATTATTTATATCTTTTATGGTAAATTAAATTTGATATCTTTATCATTAAAAACAATGTATCGCATATAATAAAATATTCGATTTCCTTTTATCTTTCCAATTATTTTTTTGTGAGTCAAAGATTACTAGGTTCATCTCATTTGTGTTTAAAAACTGTCTTATATCGATGCACTTACTCATTAGATATTGGGGCGCAGTTTAAAAAGGAAATGAGTAGTTTTGATTTAAGCAATATTCTTTTATTTTTTGTTATGCAATATTTATATAAAATTGTATTCACTGAATTTCACTGATTTCGTCGTTTTAAGGGATCTATAAAACATTTTACAGGCACCAGACAGCAAACAAAAGACGTTAAATCAGTGATACATATTATCTGTGATATATAGAAGCACATAAGCTAATAGAACACAAAGAGTTAAGTGGTAATTCGACATCATAAATAATTTTATTTGAGGATTGCGATAGGTATTTATTTATATATATAGTTTATGTAATAAGGAATAGAACAATTCCGAAAAAATTAGGAATATTTGAAAGCATGGAGTAACCAAATTATTACTTTCTATAAATGATTTTATTTGGGACAGAAGATATCGAATAAACTACATACTTAACAAAATATATAGTTAATAAGACTTTTTAGAGATATTTTAAAATTAAAACTTGAAATGATTTTATATTTTTATATTTGATCTTTCCATATTTGACTATCGAAGTGAATAATTTGCAGTACTATAATATTTCTGCGACTCAATTTTGACTGTCTTACCAATCTAGATATATGAGACTGATTGTAGTGACCTCTATTCATGAATAACGGTTAGTTAAAAAATTATTTATCGAAATACTATTGCAGCAAAGAGAAAATGTGCGTGTGAAAATTGAAAATATATGAAATTTGTATGCAGTGAACACTGAATTCGTTCGAATCTGCAGCGATAGAGTAGAACCGATCGAATCTTTCTATTTTTTTGTATCTAATTTGTTACTTCATTTTCATTACATTAAATCTCTCCAAAACAAAATGTCGCAGACGTTTAATAGGTATTACATAAGGTGCGAAAATCTTTGAAAACTCGGTAAAGTTATTGAATTTTCGTTCAATCTCAGCAAGGTTATGCTCACATCTATATCAGGATCATGGAGTTTCAGTGGAATTTTATTTGTTCCTCGACTAGTGCCAAGTAAACATATAGCGTTTAACAATTTTAACTAAGTCGAAATTAATTTGAAGTAAATAAATACTTTAAATAATGTAATTTACAAGTAAATAAATATATTATTTACATATTATGTAATATTTATTTTACAATTATTTATTTAAATGATTTTATTATTCCCTTATTATTTTTAATTTTTTTAAATAAATTTATTTATTGTTTTATTAATTTTTCATTATTTTTTAAAATAATTGTAA
>NW_016908282.1:575685-669863 GCF_001483705.2 Eufriesea mexicana | reverse complement strand
AGGATCATGGAGTTTCAGTGGAATTTTATTTGTTCCTCGACTAGTGCCAAGTAAACATATAGCGTTTAACAATTTTAACTAAGTCGAAATTAATTTGAAGTAAATAAATACTTTAAATAATGTAATTTACAAGTAAATAAATATATTATTTACATATTATGTAATATTTATTTTACAATTATTTATTTAAATGATTTTATTATTCCCTTATTATTTTTAATTTTTTTAAATAAATTTATTTATTGTTTTATTAATTTTTCATTATTTTTTAAAATAATTGTAAATAATAATTATAATTTTTAAATAATTATAAATAATTTAATATAATTTGTCTATTTTTCATAAATTATCTTTTTAAATAAATTTGTTAATAATTTTATTATTTTAATTACTGTTTATTAATTATGTCTTAACTATTCTTATTCGATAACATTTATTAATTATTTTATTATTTTACTCATCTTTCATTAATTATTTACTATGTAATTTCATTTCTCATTTATTTTTATTTATTTTTAAAAATAATTTTATTAATTATTGTTTTTCAGGATTGTTAATAAACATTGACTATGTTCATAAGACTTAAATTATTACACAGCTTCGATTACATATTTTATTCAAAATAGGAATTGAACACTTTTAGGAAAGAGTAATAAATCTTAACCATTTACTCCTACGTTCGCAAAGGTATGTTGTATTCCTGATCTGAACAAATGTTAATATCAGTGTTCAAAGTCACTGCTAATGTGTTAAGTTTCAGAATGATGAAAGTGAGGTATGTAAAGAAAAGAGAGCAGTTCAAATGAAAGCAGTGAGAGGAGGAAATGTATATTATGTTGAATCAAGAAACATAAAAGAGGCAGCATATATATCAGCAGAAAAAGTGTGTGGCATCAACATCCAAATATGAGGATCATTGAAGGGATGGAGAATGAACACTTGGTAATAGTTATGAAAGATAAAGATAAATTGAATATAGAGTGTGAATGTTGTTTTAAGGCAAAAATCTGTAGAAACACACATAGAAATTTGGAACCTATAAAAGCAGTAGGAATAATGGGACTGTGGCACATAAGTCCATGTGATTGTGCTAATAAATCCAACGTTAAAAGGAGGTAAAAGGTATGTCTTACCTGCTGATGATTATTTGAGAAAAGAACCATTTGGATGACTGATTTATAAATGACTAAAGATTTAATACGAAATATTATTGACAAAGGATTTTTTTTATTATAGGAGACTTAAAAACATGAGTAATATTTATATGTAAGAGCTAGCCACTAAGAGTAAAGTAATAAGTATTAGTTAATAATATTTCAATGGATTGTATATCTGTTTTTAAAAATTTAAACGATATATAATATTTACTTTCTAAATTTCTATATTAATATATTAAATGATTTCCAATTTGAATTACAATAATAAATAATAAGTTTTAATAAATTTGATTTTAAAAGTATTTTACATTAATAAAACTAATATATTTGTTATAAGTAGGTTATAACGAAAACAACTGTTGGTGATATTGAGCAATTATGGGCAAAAGAAACTCCAAAGGCATGTAGAAATTTTGTACAATTATGTATGGAAGGTTATTAGGATGACACTATATTTTATAGAATTATCAAAGGATTCATAACACAAGGTAGTGATCCCACAGGTACAGCAGAAGGTGGTAAAATATATGGAGAACCATTTAAAATGAGACTATATTTAAAAATAAAATGAATTCCCTTTTTATTCAAAAATAATTATTGGATATATGTGTTTTAGGACGAATTTCATACAAGATTACGTTCCTATGGACGAGGTTTAATTGCTATGGCTAATGCTGGACAAAATGACAATGGTTCCCAATTCTTCTTTACACGTAGTTCTACACCAGAATTGCAGAATAAACATACAGTCTTTGGTAAAGTTACTGGAGAATCTATATGTAGTATGCTTAAACTCGAAAAAGCACTTGTAGATGAGGTAAATATAATGTTTGTAAGAATATATATCAAGAATTGATATAAATATAATATTTCCTCTTTTTTGAAAAATGATAGATCACTTTATCCTCCAAGATTGATAAAAACTATAATATTGAACAATCCATTTTCTGATATTATACCAAGAATAATAGTACAGGAAAGTGAAGAAGTAAAGGACAGTTCAAAAACTAAAACAGCAGCAGTAAAGTAAAAATCATATATGTTTGTAGAATTTGGCCCTGATAGTATTATTTTTTGCAATGAAAAATTTTGTTACGGAGATTTCAATCTTTTCAATCATTTGGTGAAGAAGCAGAGGAAGATGAAGAAGAATCTGTGATATTAAATAAAAAGTTTAGTGGTAAGAGCAAATCAGCTCATCATCATTTAACTGATCCAAAATTAAGCTTACAATCAGCTGTTGAACTACCTGGATTTGCAAATAAAGAAAGGAAGGAAGACCGTAGTAGCGATTGGGAAAGTGACGACGAAGTAATACAGACATCTACTTAGATTCTAATGTCTATATAGCATTGTTTATTATGTCGTTAACAACTAAGGTGTATATCTGAAACTTTCAAAATAAATAAAATGTACCTAAGTATATAACCATTGCAATTTCATTTTCTTTTTACCAAGAACAAAATCACTCATGTTCATCTATGACTTCATGTTCATCTGTAATTAATTCATCAACTTTTATAATTGCATCGTACAGTCATAGCTTTAGCGAGCTTTTTAATATAATTCTGGATATGAATTCCTTCTTATTTAATTCATTATTGATGATTATTACATATAATGTTTGAACCATTGCCGAAGATAATAATGGTTTGTCTCTCCATTAGTATAATGGAATAATTAATAATTCCAGTTCACGAATTAATTATAAAAATTTGGAATTTTTCGCAACAGAAATATATTTAAAATTGCTTCACTGATATTATTAAATATAAGAGACATCGTTTAATATTCTACATTGATACTTTATCATATAGCTATTTCAAAGATGCAAGATTTTCCCGCTACAAAAATACCTAGCGTATCCGGCTGCAGTCAACTTCCAGTTGGCGGCAAGCAGACATACCGGTAACAACTGGTGACCGGTAACAAAACGTTTCGTGAAGTAGTGATATCACAGATTGACGTTTCAATAGCTTTACGAAGTTCAAGATTACTAACAGTGAACATTTCTTCGGTGGTAATATACAACATGTGACAAAAGGGATAATTGCATAGTGCAAATTATACATATGGAAAATAAAGTGGTGTGAGTGCGGGATCTTATAATACTACCGCATTGTTCGTTACAATCTGATATAGAAGATTCTAAATTTCGACTACCCATTGGAAAATTTGATCAATATTACTGAATAGGCAGCTTTTTAATAGTTTCTTCAATTTTTGTTCTATCTTGACGTTCAATTGCAATATAGTTATGTATTACCACAGTTACATTCTTTATTTTGATTGTAGATTAAGATATTTCACTACTCCTGTATAGAATAGATTGTTCTCCAACCAGTAGGGCAATTATTTTACGATTGAAGGTGCATATATGAAATAAAGTAATGGAAAAGCGAGTGCCTGTGAAATCGTTATATACTGTATACTTTTTCCGCCTATATTTCTGAAATTAAGCTTCTCGGTTAGGTTTTTTGGTATAACAGCGTAGAATGAATTCTTCCTTAACGGGATTGGATATTTTTTTTGCTTTTCGAGCGTGCGTTTTCGAGAAATAGTGCCGGAAGTGTCAGTGGCTGTCAGATCGTACGACGCAATTTACTTTTTTGGCTCCTATCTTTTGAATTAGGCTTTTTGAACCGGATTTTTTCACATATTCGCGTAGAATGATTTCTTCCTTAACGGGATTGGATATTCTTTTTCGGTTTCGTGTGTGCGTTTTTCTAAAATAGTGCCGAATGTGTCAGTGGCTGTCAGATCGTACGACGCAATTTACTTTCTTGGCTTCTATCTTTTGAATTAGGCTTTTTGAACCGGATTTTCTCACATATTCGCGTAGAGTGATTTTTTCCTTAACGGGATTGGATATTCTTTTTCAGTTTCAAGCGTGCGTTTTCGAGAAATAATGCCGGAAGTGTCAGTGGCTGTCAGATCGTGCTACGCAGTTTATTTTTTTGGTTTCTAGTTTTTGAATTAGGCTTTTTGAACCGATTTTTTTCACATATTCGCGTAGAGTGATTTTTTCCTTAACGGGATTGGATATTCTTTTTCGGTTTCGTGTGTGCGTTTTTCTAAAATAGTGCCGAATGTGTCAGTGGCTCTCAGATCGTACGACGCAATTTACTTTTTTGGCTTCTATCTTTAGAATTAGGCTTTTTGAACCGGATTTTTTCACATATTCGCGTAGAATGATTTTTTCCTTAACGGGATTGGATATTCTGGTTCGGTTTCGCGTGTGCGTTTTTCTAAAATAGTGCCGAATGTGTCAGTGGCTCTCAGATCGTACGACGCAATTTACTTTTTTGGCTTCTATCTTTAGAATTAGGCTTTTTGAACCGGATTTTTTCACATATTCGCGTAGAATGATTTTTTCCTTAACGGGATTGGATATTCTGGTTCGGTTTCGCGTGTGCGTTTTTCTAAAATAGTGCCGAATGTGTCAGTGGCTCTCAGATCGTACGACGCAATTTACTTTTTTGGCTTCTATCTTTAGAATTAGGCTTTTTGAACCGGATTTTTTCACATATTCGCGTAGAATGATTTTTTCCTTAACGGGATTGGATATTCTGGTTCGGTTTCGCGTGTGCGTTTTTCTAAAATAGTGCCGAATGTGTCAGTGGCTCTCAGATCGTACGACGCAATTTACTTTTTTGGCTTCTATCTTTAGAATTAGGCTTTTTGAACCGGATTTTTTCACATATTCGCGTAGAATGATTTTTTCCTTAACGGGATTGGATATTCTGGTTCGGTTTCGCGTGTGCGTTTTTCTAAAATAGTGCCGAATGTGTCAGTGGCTCTCAGATCGTACGACGCAATTTACTTTTTTGGCTTCTATCTTTAGAATTAGGCTTTTTGAACCGGATTTTTTCACATATTCGCGTAGAATGATTTTTTCCTTAACGGGATTGGATATTCTGGTTCGGTTTCGCGTGTGCGTTTTTCTAAAATAGTGCCGAATGTGTCAGTGGCTCTCAGATCGTACGACGCAATTTACTTTTTTGGCTTCTATCTTTAGAATTAGGCTTTTTGAACCGGATTTTTTCACATATTCGCGTAGAATGATTTTTTCCTTAACGGGATTGGATATTCTGGTTCGGTTTCGCGTGTGCGTTTTTCTAAAATAGTGCCGAATGTGTCAGTGGCTCTCAGATCGTACGACGCAATTTACTTTTTTGGCTTCTATCTTTAGAATTAGGCTTTTTGAACCGGATTTTTTCACATATTCGCGTAGAATGATTTTTTCCTTAACGGGATTGGATATTCTGGTTCGGTTTCGCGTGTGCGTTTTTCTAAAATAGTGCCGAATGTGTCAGTGGCTCTCAGATCGTACGACGCAATTTACTTTTTTGGCTTCTATCTTTAGAATTAGGCTTTTTGAACCGGATTTTTTCACATATTCGCGTAGAATGATTTTTTCCTTAACGGGATTGGATATTCTGGTTCGGTTTCGCGTGTGCGTTTTTCTAAAATAGTGCCGAATGTGTCAGTGGCTCTCAGATCGTACGACGCAATTTACTTTTTTGGCTTCTATCTTTAGAATTAGGCTTTTTGAACCGGATTTTTTCACATATTCGCGTAGAATGATTTTTTCCTTAACGGGATTGGATATTCTGGTTCGGTTTCGCGTGTGCGTTTTTCTAAAATAGTGCCGAATGTGTCAGTGGCTCTCAGATCGTACGACGCAATTTACTTTTTTGGCTTCTATCTTTAGAATTAGGCTTTTTGAACCGGATTTTTTCACATATTCGCGTAGAATGATTTTTTCCTTAACGGGATTGGATATTCTGGTTCGGTTTCGCGTGTGCGTTTTTCTAAAATAGTGCCGAATGTGTCAGTGGCTCTCAGATCGTACGACGCAATTTACTTTTTTGGCTTCTATCTTTAGAATTAGGCTTTTTGAACCGGATTTTTTCACATATTCGCGTAGAATGATTTTTTCCTTAACGGGATTGGATATTCTGGTTCGGTTTCGCGTGTGCGTTTTTCTAAAATAGTGCCGAATGTGTCAGTGGCTCTCAGATCGTACGACGCAATTTACTTTTTTGGCTTCTATCTTTAGAATTAGGCTTTTTGAACCGGATTTTTTCACATATTCGCGTAGAATGATTTTTTCCTTAACGGGATTGGATATTCTGGTTCGGTTTCGCGTGTGCGTTTTTCTAAAATAGTGCCGAATGTGTCAGTGGCTCTCAGATCGTACGACGCAATTTACTTTTTTGGCTTCTATCTTTAGAATTAGGCTTTTTGAACCGGATTTTTTCACATATTCGCGTAGAATGATTTTTTCCTTAACGGGATTGGATATTCTGGTTCGGTTTCGCGTGTGCGTTTTTCTAAAATAGTGCCGAATGTGTCAGTGGCTCTCAGATCGTGCGACGCAATTTACTTTTTTGGTTTCTAGTTTTTGAATTAGGCTTTTTGAATCGGATTTTTTCACTGATTCGCGTAGAGGGATTTTTTCCTTAACGGGATTGGTTATTTTTTCTCGGTTTCGAGCCTGCGTTTTCGAGAAATTGTGCAGAAAGTGCTAGTGGTTGTCAGATCGTGCTGTGCAATTTACTTTTTTGGTTTCTATTTCCAAAATTAGGCCTTTTCATGCCGGTTTTTTTATTTATCAGTATGGAAGGAATTCTTTCTTAACGGGATGGGATATTTTTTTTGGTTTTCGATCGTGTGTTTTCGAAAAATAGTGACTAAAGTGGAAATGTTTTTCAAATCGTCCTGAGCAATGTTCTTTTTTCGCTAATATTTCCGAAATTTGGCTTTTGGATTAGGTGTGTTCTGTATTACAGAATATAGTAGGTTCAAGACAATATTCTGTTGAAATTAAGAGGCATGTGCAACAGTAGAAAAATATTGTACTCAAGGAATGTCACCAGCGTAGAGCCATTAAAAGCCAGAAATTGTATTTTATAGCGAGAAAAAATTGAAGGAGCAATACAAATATGTAAGTTATGATATGTCTATTTTATTCTATGTCGGCTAGCCGATTTATTTATTACATAATTTCATTTCTCATTTATTTTTATTTATTTTTAAAAATAATTTTGTTAATTATTGTTTTTCAGGATTGTTAATAAACATTGACTATGTTCATCAGACTTAAATTATTACACAGCTTCGATTACATATTTTATTCAAAATAGCAATTGAACACTTTTAGGAAAGAGTAATAAATCTTAACCATTTACTCCTACGTTCGCAAAGGTATGTTGTATTCCTGATCTGAACAAATGTTAATATCAGTGTTCAAAGTCACTGCTAATGTGTTAAGTTTCAGAATGATGAAAGTGAGGTATGTAAAGAAAAGAGAGCAGTTCAAATGAAAGCAGTGAGAAGAGGAAATATATATTATGTTGAATCAAGAAACATAAAAGAGGCAGCATATATATCAGCAGAGAAAGTGTGTGGCATCACATCCAAATATGAGGACCATTGAAGGGATAGAGAATGAACACTTGGTAATAGTTATGAAAGGTAAAGATAAATTGAATATAGAGTGTGAATGTTGCTAAATGATAAATATAGAAAATTAAATCTAAGCTCTTACATAGGAAAATGTTGTTATATAAGAGATGTAGTAAAAACTAAGCACTTGCAAATTTGTCACGTGCTAGATAAAGAAACGAATGCCAATTGTCTAACTAATCCACTGAATGGCTCAAATTTGTTAAAGAATGTAAAACGATTTATGCAGGTGTTACGAGAATAAAAATAAGGGAGAAAAATGTGTTACTGTTATTTATGTCGTTTTATCGTTTTGTTTCTCCCACTCAACACGTCACGTGGTTTTCAATTTTTCGACTTCGATTTGATTTTGGACTCAAAGCTCAGGAAAGTAATAGGAATACAAAATGTGCAAGAAGGTTGTCGAAGACCTGGTCATGTGATAGACAAGGACTATTTTGAGTAATTCTAGTATTGAAATGAACCAAAACTCTTGGCATAAAGATTATGCTGTATCATTTATTATTTTTCTTATTATTTTTGCCACTGTACTCACTATTTTATTTCATTATAACTTGCAAGAATTTTTTATTTTTAAACATTTGTGCAGTACTGTACACATTACTTTGCATACTATGCACATTGTATTCGAGGATTCGTGGAAATCCCCTGAAATTCGATATATCGCGATGGAGAATTAAAACTTCATCCCCTTTTGATATAATATTTAAAAAAACCACAGTTGCAAGCAGCAGAGTGCCCTATGTGGCTGCTAGGTGCTTCTTTTCATTATTATTGCGACTTTTAAATGCGCCTTACGTGGCAGCGCGTGTCCCGTTTTTAAAAAATTATTTCGTCTTTCATTGCACAATAATCTTATGCACAATTCTGCCTCCTTGCTTTTATTTTCCTATTATTATTAATTGTCCTTCCTTTGCTGCAGTACTAGGCATCCTTCATTTTGAAATTTACTTTGTAACTTATTTTCTAATTTATTTTGTACTTGATTTTGCAGTGTATTTTATATCATATTCTGTATTACTTTTTATTATGTATCTAAGAATTCAGTTTATGATATACTTTGTATAGTTAATACTATGCTTTGTGTCACATTTTGTATTATATTTTTATAATGTATTTAAGCACAGGTCTCGATTGCGTAGTCATCTCCGCGTGGTGAGACTTGGTAATTGGCATCGTTTGTCAAAGGTGAATTTTTCCAGATTTGCTTCCATGAATTCTATCAAAGTATCTATGGATTTTACAAAATAATTCAACTTTAGCAAACGATACCAAGTTAAGAGTTACGTAGTATTCACGATACCAGTCTAGCCTTTGAAATGCTACTTTCTGATACCTCGGAGGCTAGATTGGAATCGTGGTCCCCCCCCCCCCCCCCCCCTTCCGCACCGGGCAACGTGGGACATCGTGGGATGCGTTTGTTTTAGGTTTCATTAGTTACAGGTTCCTTCATGTTACAATGTCACTCCACAATTTAGTTTCAATTCTAACTACTGTGAACCTTGTAATCTTGTTTTAGGCTAAATCGGTAATGTTGGAAATGACACTACAATGGTAAGGGGGCTCTATATCCTGCAATCTTGTGACAAAACTGCATTAGGTAGTGGGTCTATTTTGCACCTGATCTGTGTTTAACGGCTTGGTCATTTTGTCTAACAGTGATATCGCGTGTCAAATTCTTAAATCCATATAAAATATCGAGACATTAATTTTGTGTATATTTCTATTAGTGTAATGATCAGTTTTAATTTTACATGCTAAGAAATGAAAGGCATTTAATTAATGATATTCAAAGTTTAATTATTATTATTATTGTGATTGCTCTTGTCAGTAATATGTATTCTAAAATCTATACAATCATTTGTTATTATCAAATTTATATTTTTATTACATATATCTTAAATTTGTATTTTAAAATATAGTTCTTCTTAAATTTGTGATTATAAGATATCACGAAATTATTAAGGCTTTTAACTAGCTACTACTTAAATATTGTAAAACATTAAATAAGTTTGATTATCCAAGTACGATGTTATAATATATAAAGTATTCAAACTATTTAATTTCTACTACAACTTCAATCGTAATTTCCTATCGAGATATTACATTGCAAGAATTGTTAAGAAGCAATATAATCGCGCATGAGAAATATTCGTATTTATTAAAAAAGAAAGTAATAATAATTATTCGCATATAATAATCCTACCGAAAATATTAAGCATTATTATAGTGACATTTTTTTATTTTATTAGTAAGTATTATTAAACTCTTTACATATTCTTGTCGTTATAATGAATAACTGATAGAACTCTTAACTTATACATCCACTCATTCAAACACGCGTGACGTCTCATTCCGTAATTATGTATTCAGTACTCACAATTATGTCACATGATCCTTGAAAACTTATAAGATTAATGCCATCATTCAACAGCTTACAAAATTTATTTTTTTAACTCCTCTTCAAGTGTTATCGTACTGTAATGATAAACGTAAGTATTAAATTATGTCTATTTGTGATGCATCGACACAAAAGTAAATTATATTTTTTCAAATATCTTGAATATTCATTGAAGTCCCATCATCGAACTCATTTATTTAAAAATCTGAGTGCAATCTTTTATAGCAATAAAATTGGAATATTACACATTTTTCACAGCTCTGTAAGTCAATTTGAAAATTACTCGTCGATTTCCCATTCTATCGTGACCAATTTGCAGAAGAAAACGAATTGATCTTTTGGTATTTATGTTTGAAGATACTTAAACCGATTGATCGAATATTGATATACAACGAGAAACGTATATCATTTTTGAGTCCTAGCTGTACTTATTTACGTCCAAAATCACTTATGCTATAGAAACTTGTTAAATTTAGGATTTTCGTATAACAAGCAGTTTATAAAACATTTAGTTGCAGTTTTATTTCAGATATTATTATTACCTCCGATACCTTATGACTTTTAAGCACTTTCCTCATTACACGTAGTCTTATCACATACAACTATGTATGACTAAATACATTCTGTAACTTATTACATCTATCAATACAAATAATTTTTTTTGTAATAAAAGTTTACAAGGTATGCCACAAATCGTTTGAAAATGCCTTTAATCTTTTGTCTGCTTGCAATACCGGTTGCAAATAAATACAGCCTACTAATAAAGAACGAAATTAAGTGGCATTGATTTTCTACTTTCGATCCCTTTGCTGGAGTACTAGTGGCTTATCTTGAGACCCGAGTCGCATAGTATCAAATGTAATGGCTTCAGGGTTCCAAGTAGAGCTACCTTTCGATTTATTCGTATGATACAAATCGTTGACGTTTTATTAAAATGCAATAACAGCGTATATACCTATTATATTCTTGCTATGACACTTTTTTTATTATTTTCCGGTTATCTCGGAAAAAGTGTAGCATCAGCAGCAAATATTTTCATAATGACAATGTTATCCCCGACGAAATAATTTTTAATGTATAATTAAAACTTCAAATCGCGAATCGTGAGAAATAATTCTTAATTCACGAACAAAGTCAAATATTTTTATGTGTCAAGTTAAGTGTTTTTATATTCTCTTTTGTATCATATTTCCACACAACTTTCTTTTTTCTTATGAAATTTATTTAGCAATGTTTATCTACCTTCACAGTTCTATAGCTCATGTACCAATGTCAGACATGTGTTGAATTGTGTTATTATGCGTCGTGATTATTTGTGATTTGTAAAACCAAGCACCTGTAGTATTTATTGTGGTGGAGGCAAGCTCGAACGATAAGAAAATTTGTTTCTTCTTTTTAGAATTCTATGTGACATTTCTCAGTAAATTTAAGGATTATTTTTTAACCCAAACTATCGTTACTATAATAGTAACAATTGATTATATTCTTAAGTCAATAATTCAATTGAAATACCTTTCTTGATGCAATATTATATAAGAAAAATATTTTATATTACTTAATTAAGTTCAAACTAAAATGTAATTTCATATAATAATATTCTTATTTGACATTTTCTTTCTTTTAAAGAAGTTGCTTCTTGTTATATTATTAATGTAATAGTTACATGGGAGGAGAAGTAAATATATAAGCAAAATTTCATCAAAACATAAATATTAGAAACCTTTTCCCCAGAGTATGCTATTTAAGATACATACAAACTAATTTCATTACTAAAATAATATAAAAAAAAGAGAAAAAAAAAAAAAGAAAAAAGAAAGAAAAAAAGCTGGGAGGAAAAACAAATATTTTAATATACTGAAAGAAAATTTTTAAATATATATATCTTCTTTTTTATCTAATTTACTTATAGTATTTAAATACAACAAAAATATAAACGGTTTATCCTGAACGTATTTATCATTGATGAATATATAGGGATTATTAGAAAAGTGAAATTTAAACAAATGCTATATATATGACATGTAGTTTAATTTACAAAATTTTTCTGTATGACTTGCAGATCATATATATTTATATACTATGTACCTATATATCTATATATAGTAATATTAATAGCATTATCATACAACTTTATGCAAACACACACATATACGTGTAACATCCTCTAAATTTGCTGAAGCAACACTATTTTATGTATAATATCAAATCGACATCACCTCTCAAATTCATTAACTGTTAGAAAACGGTTTTCATTATACCTTTGAGTGTAGTATACGTGCCAATATTACATACAATATTGTTATTTATTTCTATTATAATAAGATAACTACTTAATCGTATCAATTGTTATTAACTAGTATTAACATTAAAATTTGTATAATAATACCAAATAATCGAAAATATAAAAGCAGATATAATCATTGTGAAAAAATTTGTTTATGTAGGATATGTTTTAACATAAATCGCGATTTTATTATACATATTATTATATATTATCCATACCAAATAAGACTGTCGGGAACATTTTTATTAAAAAATATTCGTTATGAATATTAAATACCAATATACAAATGTTATTTTCTTTACTGCATAAAATAGTATTGTTCAGCATGTATTCACCTGTTACACATAACAGAAGTTTCAATTCTTTTAAAATTGTATAACAAACAAACAATCACCACGTTTCGGGCTTACCTCCTTAACAAGAATGTTATATTGTAAACTTGGCTTTAAAAAGTATACAATGTATATCCATCTTGATGGTAGTTGTGGTACAAGTGGGAAAAATCGCAGATCAAAGGATACAATAGTCTGTGTAACAGAATGTTTCTTATTGAGATGTACAGAAAGCAGGTAACGAAGATGACTGGTAATTCAGTCCTGCATCTCTTCTGGTATTTCATGAGGATTAAGTATTCCTGGAACTGCCATTTGTTGTAGCCTTTTTTCTTCTTGTGCCAACCGCAATGCAGTTTCTCTTTCCTCGAGATACAAATCTGAGTCATCTTCACCAGTATATTCCTTTAGAAAAAGATGTTGATTCATTTAAATTTAATATAAATATAAAATGGAAATTATATATACATATAGGTATGCGTATGTACATATATAAAGAAGGATTATTAACACTCACTCTAATTTCAACAAGGAAATCTCTAAGATGTTCTTTGAATGCAGGAATATCTTGATTAAGATTAAATAAACCTTGTACAGTTATTTTAATCTGATTATCAGTCAAATGTGGAAATGCTGTTTTAAGCAATCTCGCAACAAATTCCTGAACATACAATGTGTTATCTGGTATAGGTCCCAATGGAACTTTAATTCGTCCAAGTTCAACCAATGAAAACATGTATGCCAGAATTGTAGCATGCATATTAAGGCCTACATGATTACAATAATAAAATGAATTATACAAAAATAATAAAACTTAATAACCATATCGAAACTGTTTGTATATATTTACCTGCTATGTGAGATGAATCTGTAACTACACTGAATATATGTTGAAGGATATCGGTAAAATATGTCTGATGGAAATGTTGAGCACCAGGAGTAGAAATTTCAATATTTTGTAAGAGTTGATACAGTATTTGTAACCCGGTATCTGCAACGTTCCTCATTGTATGTTTGAAAGCCCAAATTATAGAATCAAGTACAAGTTTAAATTGTGTTGATGGAATTATAAGTAATGCAGGAAAACAGGACACATTCACTGCCTGAAATATAAAAATGTTGAAAATATAGTATTTATATTGTATAATAAAACAATTCATACATAATTATTACTTTTAATTACCTGTAGAAGTAAAAAGAAATTTGTTCTATGTTCTGGAAATTCTTCAAAATCTTTATTGATCATCTCTAAAGTACATTCAAACACAGCATCAAATATTTTGGGTATTTCACCAGTAATGTAACATTCTAATTTATTTACGATAGCGGCTATAGCACTTAGCACCTCTGGTTCTCGAGCACAATGAACATTTGTTTTTTGATAATCCAATAAAACAGCATCCAGTAATGGTGGTAAAAAGCTATCTAAAACCTGCAAAATATATGAAATAAATTTAACTATTTCAAAAACAATGAAAATTTATTAAATATTAAATATCAAGACGTGAATCGTGCTAAAATAAATATTTTGCAAGTAAAACAATATATATATAATATTTGAGTTACAATATGCATCTTTCATACATAGTAGATAGTAATAAGATTTTACCATTTGACGATCAGTTGTTCTACTGACCCAATCTGAGATCAATTTTAATGTTTCCTTTTTTACTACTCTCATACTTTTAATTAAAGATTGTTCCATTACTATTTCACCATTCAAAGCTATTGCAGCACTTATATTTTCACTCATAACCTAAGTCAGAAATTTAAGCTTTTATTTGTGTATTAAAATGATCAATATATTATTAAAAAATATCACTCTACCTTATAAACGTTTAACATATCTAAATATATTCTTCCTAACTGTATCACGTATGGGTGTCCAAGAGCTTTACAAGCTCTTACATTTGTTTTCAAAATACTAGCAAGTTGTTTTACAGCTTCTTGATCTTTTAATACATCTACATTCTAAATTAAAGCATTTTTATAATATAAATTAGAAAACCATGTTATAATGTATGATTTTTTAATACTTACTTTAGATGCTTGACTTATTACGTCATCCCATACTTGATTTGGCAAAAGCATATATCTTTCTATTAATTCTTCTTGCACTACTGTATCTGCTTGTGCACTTATCATATATCCAACTGCTTCATAAAATGTATGCACCTACATTACAATCAATACAAAAATGTAGTAGAAAAACAGCATATTATGCTATATAAATAACAAGTTACATGTATAATTTATATTATCACGTAATTTAATTTAAATGATGTTACCTGCTGTGTTTGAAGGTCACAAATAATAGTACTAATTGTAGAAAGAATTTCTTCAATAAATGGTACCAATTCTCCTGCCTGTGGTGTAACAAAATGTCGTCTGCATTTCAATGATATTTTTATGAATGTGTCACAAGCCATATCTTGTACACCATCGTGAGTTTCTGCAAAAAAAAAAAATGTTTTAATTATTAAAACAATTTTTATAATATTGTATATTATATCACATTACGTATAATGTAATATTCTCACCATGCATAAATTCAAAGAGTTTATTTACAACAGTCTTTAGAAATTTCCAATGTGCTCTAAGAAATCTTGGATATTGCCCAACTACATACATAATATTACTAGCAATAATAGCTTTATTATCTTTGCCTTTCTTTTGTTCACAAAGACCAAGAAGATCTTTGATAACAGTTACTAAAAATCGCTTTTCATCTTCTTCATGCATTGCACCAGAAATACTACCTATTGCCCAGCATAACTAATAAAAGAATTTAAATTGTTAATATAACGTGATAATTTGATTTTTAATTTTATAGTAATATTTTCAATATATTTACCGCATTGAGATTTTTCCAAGACCATTCTGATCCATTTACTTGGTTCTGTAATTTTTCTGTCATTATTCTTTCAGTATCCATATAGTCAACATGAGTGAGATACACAAGAGTTTCTCTCATATTTTTATATAAATTAATAGAATCAGTGTCTTTCATAAATTCTCTAACAACTTCCCCATTCTCATTCTCTACAACAAGAACTTCTTCGGGTTTAGCCATTCTGCTAATCATAATATATCGTACTTTTGTTAGAACCGGGCAATAAAGTAATCTCCTAGGTGGAACCGTTAAGTTTTTAGCCATAAAAAACGGTGTCGATACAAAGGGACTTATTTTATATAAATCCATTGCTAATGCATTCCAATATTCCAAACAGATCTTAAATATTTCAACTTCTTCAACTTCAGAAATCAAAACAAGATAGTGCAATGCTTTAAGTAGCAACTCATTTATTTCTTTTTTCTCTATAAATTGCCCATGTTCTTTTAAGTATGTGCATAGAAATATAGCTAGATTTTGAATAAAATTTTGTTCTTGATCTTGACCAGCTGCATATGCTTGGCGTATATTCGTATCAAGGGGTAGAATCTGTTCTAACTGTCGCATTACGTTAACAAATAACATTACAAATACGTCTCCATAAGTTGATGATGTGACACCAGCAATTTCAGTCAAGCACTTTAATGTAATATTTCTGAATATTGGTACATTTAAGAACTGTAAAGAAAGTAACGAAGATTGGAGAATAAAAATATTATAAGAAATTGACTAAAAAAGAAATCAAAAATATATAATATTTACCTTGAATACTAAAGTACTTATTAATTTTGTTTCAAAAATATACCCTAAAGGAATCCAATTTAAAAACCTTAAAAGTGTTTCTAATGTAACTGCCACTAATTGAACATTTTGTGAATTATCCAATACAAACTGACAAAGGTGAAAAATATGTGAGAATTCACTGCACATTGTATCTTTTAAATGTTTTGCTTTTGTTTGTGTCATTTGCCCACTAGAGAAGTCAAATACTTCTTCTGAGAGTAATTTTAAAATTTCCATATTGTTTTGACAAAGACTTTCATTTGTTTTACTTGCTCCAACTATGTCACCAATGAAGGATTCCCAGTTTTTTGGCCATTCTCGTTTCAAAACCTGCAATAAATATATTTTTGGATACATTTTTATTACATTTATATAGCTTTCATTTCCTACTACCTTAAATCATTTACCTGAACTAAAATCATATTAAGTTTATTAAGATAAACTTTAGAAGCCTCCATTGTTTCTGGATCACTGCTTGTCTTTATGATAAGGCCTACAATGTATTTTTTTATACCTTCACACTGATTTCTTGGTAATACTTTCCATCGAGTCTTTATAACTTGTTCCAATATTTGTAATGCATAATACTTTGTCTGTTGGTTCTGTATATAAATATTTGCATAATTATTCATAAATTAAAAAATTCCTTATTTGTTTGTATAAAGATATTAATTTTGGTTAAAGAAACTTACCTGTGAATATTCTAGAATAGTATCTACACGTGTCCATGCATTTGGATGTTCTTTAAGTGTAGTTAATACTTCTTGTGCAACTCTCTGTTGTTCACCTATCCCAGTGTACATACAACCTACTACGTTGTCAAGAAGTGTTATATCTAGCTTTTGATTAAAATCCAAAAGCTTAGATGCTTGTTCTGCTAATGTTGCCATTATTTATTGTAAATTATCCAATTTTCATACACTCTATCTGAAAATAATTATATTAAACATAATTATTTGAGTCGTTAAAACTATATATATAATGTATAAATAAGACAAAAAAATATTACAAAGTGTTACAAAGTGTTTATGATAGAGACTAATTTATTACACATGATTAATAAATAGTCCAAAAATATAACTCAATACAAAGTAATAAAATAATTTTATCATCTAGTTTAAAGATATGTTAACACTTTAAATAACATTAGTATTTATTGTTAATGAATAATATATATGAAGACACTGCATTTTTTATAGTATTTCATTATTTTTAAGAAAACACTTGTCATATATTGTCATAATTTTACAAGTAAAAATACTAGAAGTTTATTAAAGATTATATTACCAAACAATATTGTTCTGTTTCTATACGAAAATCATTTATTTATATTTATAACCAAGTAAAGGATATTAAAAGAATAAAACCTGATATTAACAATAAAATTAAACAGAAGCAATAATAAAAAGGAAATCATTGTTAACATGTAGCGAGGGAGGTCACCGCACTGCGACCGCTCGACCTAACCTACATTTGACAATCGCAAATAAGGTTATGTGAAAATTTATTGTGCGTACGTTCGTAAATCTAGTATAAATAGTATTTCATTTAATACATTTAACCAAGCAGAAATAAAAGCTGACAGAGGTATAAAATATTAACAACAGATCATCGGAATTTGTAGATTTTTGTTATCCGGGTGCACTTTACTCATTGCGTCGTTGTTCAACGAATAACGTATCGTAAACGACGTTTACACATACCACATCAACTCCCACACGTAGATTCTCAATTCGCAAGTAAAAAACACACGTTTCACACCAGAAATCACAATCTCTCGCAGCAAATCACAATCAGAAAAAGGCCAAACACACAACCGCTGATTCCCGCGCGCGACCAATTTCATTCCTTGTTTCACAGACTCGCTGTTCCTCACCATCTCTTTCTCTCTCTATCTTTCGCACGTTCTCTCGCTCGTCACTCCTGCCTCTGCTCCGTTTGCGACGATCGTCAGTGAGGAGAGCTCCACTCATAAATGTACGATACCCACCGAGGCCGTTCTTCGTCGTAACTTTGTTTCTTAAATCTCATACGAATTTCTTCTTCTTCCCTTCACTTTCAATGAGAAACGAGAAAATTAGCTGCTTTGCGTTGTCCTGAAATCCAACCTACAGATTTTCGAAAATAATAACAAAATGGCTGAACACGTTACGCGGACCATTGCGGAGAAACGAACATTCTCATTGGTTCTAACGATCTGTTTTGTCCAATCAGGAAAACTCTAGCGGCTGTTTCTAAACGTCACAAATTACGTCACGTGATGTCATGCAACACGTGTTCTCCATTTTGACTTAAAATTTCGTATGAATAACGTTTCATGCGAATAAGTATTGCGCAGCTACACTTTGGTTCTTAACTGAAGTTGACAATTCATGTAGACGTTTACATATTTTCCATTTTTTGATATTCATAATGTATTATTAACGCAATAAGCATAGTGATGTTTGCAAATGTTTATTTGTCACAGAATGTGAAGTCTTAGACGAAGAATCTCTGCATTTACTATCCTACTTGCAAGCATATGACAGTTTGTGATCTATTATATTGTCAGATGCTGTGTTAGAATTTCCACAATTTAATTAGCTAAGTAGCATTTACAAATATTGAAGTGAAGAAAATTTGAAATTATTCGAAATAGGTATATGAATGTAATTGTTTAGATATGTCTTGTCAGATAAAAGGAATTGCAAATCTAACCAATATAAGCAATATCAAAGAGTTACTTTTTGGAGAATCTGTTACAAGACGTAAGTTATAGTTTTTGTTCTCTAATCTAAAGAAATGGTAAATGTCAATGATATTATTTTTCAGTTGACATTCCACAAGATGAATTACCACTACAAGACTGTTTTATATCATTATCATCAACTGGAGATTGTCTTGCTATGGCATATAATACAAAGATGATCATATTAATGTGTATGTATTTTGTCTGTATATATAGATATTTAATTTAATTTTGAATAATATATTTTTGTTGTATAATAATTTATTTAAAACATATATATATATATATATATATATATATATATATTAAGTTTAAAATTTCATGTTTATATTTCATATGATAATTTAATATTAGCAAGATGGGATTCATTAGAACAAGATGAGGCAAAAAATAAGTTTCATATCGTATGGTATGGTGAAGTTGCTAAAGAAAAGAAGTAAGTCTTTATTATAATAACATTGTGTTAAATATTTTATATTCTTGATATTATAAATTTCTTTGAAAATATGTCCATATATTAAAAGTGTTTTTTAGTGAATGGGTAACATCTGTGATTTGTTTGCCTTTATTATCATTGGGAAAAGCTAGCAGTGGTACAAATCCAGATTGGACATGTATTATAGTTGGTTTCAATACTGGTTTTATTAGGTTTTATACAGAAGTAAGTTTGACAATTATTAAACTATTTGATATATGATAATATTTTATAAGATGTATTTAAAGTAATTAATCTAAATTTCTAGTAAAAATTAATATAAAGACATTAACTCTTTTGGTGTAGTCAGGTGCATTATTATTAGGGGAACAATTACATAATGAATCAGTTCTGGGACTAAAATGTCAATCTTTTTATTCACCTAAACATGTAGGAGATACGGGTATGACTGAAGAAGTCCATGTGGCATATAATAGCGTTGTATGTGTATTACAAGGTTTTCCTTTGTTTTCTACATTACGAGCATGCAGAAATCATTTAGCTAGAGGTATAGTAATTGAATTTATAGTATAAAAATATGCACATTTCAAATTTATACATTTGTACATTTAATACGTATAATAATATACCTTATGTTCATTATAGTTCAAGCAAACTGTGATGATCTACCACCTATTACAAACTTGTCATATAAGAAGTGGGGTTATAAAAGCCAGGATATTGTGAATGATTCGGAAGTAATTGGTACCACTCCTGTAAACAGTTTTGATCATTTAATGACAGCCTCAATTTGTGGTGGATATAATGCATCTTATAGATCTAGTGCACCACAACATAATTTAGTGCTGGCAACTGGTAAACGACCCTTTGTTGGTTTTCATTACGCATTAGAAGGTGGTTCAGCTCCAATTTTATCAGATGTTGCAATAGCAATGGCCAGCAAATTAGCAAATGCTATTGGAACTGCTGTTCCGTGAGTGTTGCATAATAAATTCATGTTATGCATTTATTGTCAAAGGATACATCACCTGTAAGAGAGCTGTAATTAAAGTACATTACTTGAATGATACCGCATATAATTTTTTAGTAAAATTGAAATTTAAATTGTTATGTTATTATTTATGTGTTACCATCATATAAAAACTTTTGTAGTTATGTATGATTTTTTTTTACATTTTTTCTGTTTAGTTGGTTTCCTATCAGTTGGGGAAATTCAAAACAACAAGCATCACTTGAAGCATCAAAAACTAGTGTTCATGAACCAGTTGAGCCAATGACTTGTAGGTTTGGATTAAGTGATGTTACAAGGGAGGGTTATTCAATAATATCCAGTCCAAATAAAACATTATCAGTGATATTAGATGCAATGGGTAGAGTATTATTAGTAGATAACAGAAGTTGTATAGCTGTGAGAATGTGGAAAGGTTATAGAAATGCACAATGTGGCTGGATTGAAGTGGAAGAAGAAAAGCATTCTGGAATGTACAAAGCATTTACTAAATTTAAACAAACTCCACAGTTGCGGTCTGCTTTCTTTTTAGTCATTTATGCTCCAAAAAAGGGTGTAATAGATATATGGAGTACTCAACAAGGTCCTAAAATTACTACATTCACTGCTAGTAAACATGGTCGGTGGGTAACACATGCTTGTTAAATACTTTCACTAAAAGTTAATGTAAAATTATCGAGTTAACTAAACATTATTATGCAGATTGCTTTATATTAATTATGGTCTTCTTGGGGTCAATGATAATGTGCAAATATCAAAAAATAGACCACAACATTCGTGTGTTTTTATGGATCCACTTGGAGGGTTGAAAGAAATTACAGTACCATTTCATTTTGCTCTAAATAGTAAAAATGGGAAGAGAGCACGTGATATACATTTACTTAAAAAATTAAAAACGTTTTTACGAGAAGACGAATTTGGATGTGAAAAGTTGATCTCAGAGATTGAGAATGTGTGTTCAGATTTGAAAACTAACGAAATAAGAGTACAAACATTAGAAATGTTAATATCAAATAAACATATTACTCCTGATGCTTTATTCGCAGCTACAAACTGTTTTATTAAGAAATTAAACGAATATGGTGCATATTTATTTAATATTGTTTTCCTAGACATAATTTGAAATAATAAATATATAAATTTTATATTACAGAAGGAGAAGAAATGGAACCTACAACAAAAACGCTTTACTTATTAACGACACAATTGCAACAAATAATTAAATTTTATAAACATATTAAATCCCAGTTTGATACAGCAGAGGATAATACTTTTATAAATGATGATAATAATGATTTAATTAGTAAAAATTTAGCTTCAATTTTATTAACTTATGAAAAGGAAGTGCTTAGAATATTTGAGTTATTTAAAAAAATAAATAGCTACAAGTGTTCAGATTCTGAGACAGAATGTAAAGTAAAGTTTAAAGAGGATGGAAACATTTTTTTAGATTTTTTATCTTGTTTTGAGTTTGGGACACCAGGTTTAATAGATATTAAAAAAGACATAAAAGAAGAAAAAGAAAATTATATTTGTATGTGTTTTGTTACAAAATACTAAAATATTAAAAATATATGTTACATTTAGATTTTTTTTTAATGTTTTCAGCTCAATTAATGTTTGAAGGATGTGTATATTCATGTGATAGAATTGAGAAATGGAAAGAGACTGCTAAGGATAGTAATATTCAACCATTTGTTTTTATGAAATTAGCTTTAACTTACTGGCTTAATAAGAAACAAGATGAATTATGTTTAGCATTAGAATTAAAACAATTTATGCAACTCTTAAATGCTATTTGTTCACTAGTTAGTAGGTATCAAATATATTTCTATTAAGTTCTAATAAATTCTTGTTTTTATAACACGAAGTTTCTTACTTATAGATGTTGAAGAGATATGTGCAGAAAATAATGAAATATCTTTATGGTGGAAAAAAGTTCGTAATATTCTTGTGGATTCAACAAATCCATTTAATGCACTTAGTGCTGCATTGATGTGTAGAGCTGTTGCCATGTCTATAGAAGGGTCTAAGGAAAAGTGTAGCAACGAAACTCTGGATAATAATGATCAGGACCAAAAAGATATTAAATGTGAGAATGATTTCAAAGAAACAAAGGGTCATGAAATTAGTCATTTAAAGTCAGATGATGAAGTGTATAATTTAACAAATGAATGGGAAAATGTTACTAAAGATAGTTGTCAGTTTACGTTACTTATTGGGAACCTCGAGGATATTACGATTTTAGACGCTGTTGTAAGGTAATTTAGTAATGAGTTCTGTTCGCGATGGAAAATTTTAAAATACTCATAAGATTGCAATTTCAGCCAACAACCTCCATCAGATGCTGTAATGCAATTTTTTGCACTACCATTTGTAAAATTTGATATTTCTTTAGGATCTGTGGTTTCAAAAGGAAAAGGTATAATACAATTGTGATTATCCATTATATTACTTTCATATAATATAACTATTCTTTTATATCATTATAATTAGGTTCTGTATCAGAGATAGTTGCAAAATGGATTGCGTCTGCGGGCATTGATCCTTCTCAACTAGTAGATACAACAGATATAGAATTTGATCATATACAGTCAACAAGCGATTCTTTGGAAATAATAAATTTTTTAAACAAACCTAAATATGTTGAAGATGCACCAGAATATCATTCAGAAAAGTCAGAGATTGTTCCAGAATCTCTTGATACAAAAAGTGAAGATAAAGATAGTACAAATGTTACTACATGTATTTTAGGTAAAAATTAATAGCATTCTTTTAATGATTTTAATGATTTATGATTAATGATTTATTTCTTAATTTTGCTTTAATTGTTAGTTAGCATTGTACATTATTACTTGTACTTTTCAGAGAGAATAAAGTTATTAAAACGTCATTTTCCATATAGTTTAACAAGTAGTGTTTTACTAGCTAATGTGTGCTGGGAATTTGCAATGTCATGGAATAAAGATATTTCACAATTGAAGTGTCTTGAAGTTGCATTATCTATTTTACGACAAATACCAATGAAACAGATGAGACATGGTGAGAAGTGTGAAAGTTATTTACATTAAATATTATGTGTATTTGTTATTTTGTATGTGAAATGTTATTTTTTACTAGGGGTTTGTTGTTTATTATGGTCGGTTCACATAAAAAAACGAATGGAAGTAGTTGCAAAACTAATTAATAAATTAGGAAAGTTACCAAGAGATAGATTATGTGTACAAGAGATCGGTTTATCTGATATACAGATAGTTACGTTTTTGCAGAATTGTGTCACATTTTTAGAAATATTCATTGATGTAAGTTCTTCATAAATCAGTGTGTTTGTATAATATGAAATTGACTGGAATTATATAAATGTATTTTATAACATACTAGTCTGAAATACTTGAAGCAAGAGAGAATATCACAATTAAGTCAGAAGAATTATGGGAAGGATGTATTTCTGGTCCACAACCGTTTGCGACATTGGCTATTTCTCAAGCACCCGCTGCGTATGATCTAATTATGTTACACGCGCAATTAGCTAATGTCTTATATATGATAGCGTACTTTAATTTGAAAGTAATAAAACCAATAAACACTTTATTTGAGTCTGTGGTAAGTAGATCAAAAGTATTGCTTAAAAACTTAAATCTAATATTTATAATTGTTACATATGTAGGTGCAACCATTTTTTTTTCAAACACTGACCGAAAAAGTAATGCTAACATGGTACAGAGCTGATGAAAGAGATCATATAAGATCCATGTTTTTATGTCGTATAATTACTGCATCTATGGATTTTATTCATCAAGAAACAACAGATGGTAAAATGATTAGTTCAACAGAAGCTATTCAGTGGATGAATAAATGTCAAACATTGGCATCCATATGGAAAATTAATAATGATAACTTAAGGATATATCAAGTTTGTCAATTATATGTGAATGGCTTTGATCGATTAGCAGAAGAAGTAAGTAAATAGGATTAAAATTTAATATATTTGACAGTGTTCTACAAGATAAAACGTGTACACTGGGCATATTGTAATAGGTTGTTACAGCTGTAAACGATGTTGAAAGGTTAGCAGAAGAACTTTTACCCATTGCTGGAAGAAGAATGATGGCTTATCTTTCAAAAACACCTGATTTTTTGAAAGAAGTTTCTCGTATAAGTCCTGCTCTTACTCAATACTTGGAAAGTGTTGTAGGTTTTACTTGGTATAAATATTCTGAACATCTTATTCTTACTATTTGTTTAGTATTTTATAGAAATACTATCAATATTTTCAGGATGAGCTGGATATAATTTGTACAAATTGCTCGAATGATGATACTATTGAATTGATACGACGAATTTCAAGACATTTACCCGAAACACATTCTGATTATTGTCTTGCGCAATTAATGTTAGATGCGGTGTTCATTTACGAGGATACAATATAGTATTCAAATGTCTAAGTAAAATTAATTTGTTGTAGGAAATAAGTTTAGTAAATTTAACCGTGCTTTCTGTTTTTAATTCACTTTATTAAGTTTGATGCTTTGAGTAAATATAAAATATACTTGGTATGTATCATTGACATCCCAACATATCAGAAATACTTGAAACATTTGATTGCAATGTATTGTGGCATAAATTTGCATGAATGTTTATATGTCACATACAATGAATTAAAGAACAAAAACTCTATAATCTTATGTATTGTTATTTAATTATTTTTTTTTTTTTTTGTTAAGAATGAATGGATATTAACTGTTTCCAGTTTTCTTATCTTTTATGTTTTATGTTTATTATACATAGTTTTTAACTTATACGTACTAATATTGCATAACTTTTAACTTATCAATAATTTCAATACTTTGAACTAGGTTTCCATAAAGTATAATTTAATTGTGGAAATCTTTTAATCCTTTAAAATGTACCGATGCTTGTTAGTTCGTATTTTTAAGATATATTATCGATTTAACTTTTAAGGAAATATGACGTAAAAAGAAATTATTTAATCAAAAACGTATAGCGAATCCTTTATAATTTAGCCTATTAATGCCTTCCCAATTCGTAAATTCGCATTTCTTTATCTCGCTACCTGGACTTCCAACGTTTGTCAACCATTGTGCCCTGAAATAAAAAACGATTATATAGCAAATTGAAAGTAAACTACATATTATATTTTTGTTTGTTCTGTAATTTACTGATAAACTATTTCTTATGGTACTGGAAACTTAATATAAATGCATAATATTTACATATGACAGTTTTGACTATACTTCAACTTAGTATACATATTAATGACAGGTAGTTACGTATATTTATTTGGGGTTCAAATGAATATATGAACTTTTGTTTTTTATAATCTAGTATTAGTTTCATGTCAAAAGCTTAATTTATCGTTACACGAAAAATATCAAACTAGTATGTCGTTAGAAAAAAAGAGAAAGATTTTTCAAACAAAAATTGTTTGGGTATATAATTTATTTTATAAAAACTGAATTTTTCGCTTTCTTATTACTTCTGCATGTTTATCATGAAATACAGAATTTGCAAAATTTTGCGAAATTGAATGGACGAAAGGATAGAGCAAATTTTCCGTAAACGTTGCATCTGTACGCCTCGATAATGATGTAAAACTTGTCAATCGTCAAATAACAATTGACTAAGTGTGCAAATTGTATATGCATCTATCTTCGACAGTCACGATTAGTAGTAGTTTCGCGTGCTTCGTAATTATAATTAGCGTTTAATCAGACCGAGTTCAGATATTTTAAGCGGCTCTATCGAAGTAGGATGTTTAAAGTCGATCAGCTGTCCGCAACAACAACACAGACGTGCCATTGGCGTGTCGATGATCCGATTTATCATTGATATTTGGAATTTAGGATTTTCTTTTTCAAAATTTATCGTCATTGTGTTTTCATCTAACAAGCTTCGATGTATTTATAAATATTATACGTAAAAGATTTATACGTATCTTTGTACTTGTTCCGAGTACAATTTGCCTTGCTTCATGAATAGTTGGATCAAAATGTACAACCGAATTGTAAAGTTATCACAGCCGAGGATGTTATAGATTCATCCAGATTTTATGGTTTGGATCGATCTTTTCTTTCAAGTTGAAAAAGGGATACGTGTTTGAAGAATACAGCTAGAACTTTGTAAAAACTCCGCTATTGCGTAAATAACAATTCGTTGAGGAAATAACGAATATGAAACAAAGATCGATATGGACCATCTCCTTCTGGGGAGAAGCCAGAAATTAATGTTTTGTCCTCGACCGAGCTATTTTCTTTGACTCTAGATTTACAAGCAGCACAGATTCGACTAGGAAATCTGTCACACGAGACAGTTGTAGTTTCTCTGTTCGTACCAAATATCTACATTCGAGTTTATATTTATTTCTACAGTAATTTCGCTCGATGAAGAATAATTCACCTTTCGAATGTCGTTTGTTTTGTCTGTATGCAATTGGCAAAATATATATATGGATCAGTAGGTCTGGCTTACTTCTCTAAATAACGATTACATCCTTCTCATCTTATTCTTTCTCTGACGTTCTTTACGAAGAATTCATTACTATTCTTTCGTTCTCTTCGAACAATATGACTGGAATAATTTCCACTTTTCGTTCGTCTAATTTGCAGGTCGACCATTCTATCGAGCGAAGATCATCTCGACGAGATAAAAAAAATGGGGGTCGTTTCTCGATCGAGGAAGCTCGTCGAGCGATGCGTCGGGAATATTTTATTTTTCCAATTAGTTTCAATTTCTCATCTTTATTCCTTCTTGATGCTTTTTCTCTTCTCTGTTCTCGGTCATTTCTGAAAGTTACGCTTCTCACCCTTAGTTCCTAACCCTAACGCGGGTGGCACTGCTGTGAAGTTCCGTACATTCGACATTAATCGATTGTATCGTATTGGCCTGTTAACGCTTCGTTGACGTTTTTAACACAACAAGAATACATCATTTGCCGAACAATCGTCTACGTAGAAACGGCTCGTTGGCAATAGCTGTCGGAAAGCGACCGGCGCGATTCGGCGATAACTCGCGAAGGAAAGAGACAACGCGGTACACGCTATTATTTCATTAGATCATTATTAAAGTCAGGCCCAACTACCTAATGGCTGTTACTCGACAATTTGCGACTAAGGTCACGCGATTTTAAGGGAGCACTGAATTCGTGGACTTACGTTAACGCGCTTGTGTCATTAATTCGTGGAACGAAGAAGGTAGACCGAGAAAAGGATGACGAAAGAAAGAGAAGTCGAGGGTCCTTGACGGCCTTTTTTTACTCGTAAATCGCGGAACAATTCGAATAACGAGGCGTCTCGTTCATTCGTTCGTTGCGAAGAAATTCGTTTCGTTGTTGGAATAAACGATCCGTTTCGTTACTCGTACGAATGATGCCTCAACGATCGAGAAAAGATCGAACTCGAGTTTTCCTTTCTTTCTATTGTTTTCATTCGATGCAGAAAAAATTGCGTAGAGCGAAATGTTCTCTGTAAATTTGCCTTATTTTATCTCTCTTTCTCGGTAATCAGAAGAGGGGCAGATAAATTTCAATAAAAATGAACTTTCACGTTGTTTACCGATCGGCGCCACCGACAGTTTGCAAAGGCTTCGTGACAAGGAATCGCAACTCACATCTGATCGATGAGTGCACGTGGTCCCTGCATTTTTCCGAGTATCGTGCCGGACTTGGTGTTCTTCACCCAGCCGCAAATTCCCAATTCCTGACATATGTCTCTCACGTATTTTGGAAAGTATACACCTGAAAATATGTTCAACTCGGGTGAAATCTCTCGATGACGACGTCGCGTGGCTATGTTAATTGCGCGTGAACAAAGAAACGAGATCGAATCGAATTAATAACAGTGCTCGTGTTATGTTGTTTCGTATCGATAACGAGAATCCAGAACGTTAATACCGATAGAAATTTGGTCATCGATCGAAAGACGAATAATTTTTCTTTGCCATAGATTTATCCGACAGAAATATAATTAAAAAAGAATCGAAAGCAATTTATGGTTTTTCTACATCGCGATACGAATCCTTTTTATTCCCGCATCCATCGTCCGTCGTTCCACCGTTTCGCGCTATCTTACAATTGACATATCATTACGTACATTTCTTTCGACCTTGACGTTCCATTAATCCTACAAGTGGACCCGCAATCGTTTTAATGCAACGCGAAAAACCAACGACGAAAGTCTCGTTTCACGTGGAACGACATTAACCGTATACTCGGCGACCTTCTGGCCGATAAAACTGCACTCTTACCCTGCACCTTGCCAAAGACCTCGAATTCAACGGAAACTAAAGGTTCGTCGCGGAGAGGGTCGTCAGCTGCCATTCTACCAGGCGAAGGGAAAAAGGGTCTGGTCACCTTACAAACTCCACTTCTTCGGCTCGTGAAAGTTGAAAACGTTTGCTATTCGCGATCAGCATACAGACACTCTCGCTGCTCGGATACGACTTGTTCTCTCTGACGGCCACTCTCTTCACCTTTCGCCGTGGTACGACCTACCGACTGATTCTGATCATTGCACCACGGCGTCGCGACGCCTCAAATAGACTCCCCACTCTGTCGAGGAAAATCCAACCGCGATTGATCGAAAATCGATCATTGACAGCCGTCACTCACTCACATTGCGGCCCAATTATCCCGTCCATAGTCCTCGGTCTCTCGGTCATCTTCATCCGAGATTTCCCCGAGGACGCTGCACACCCTTCCCTGTATTTTTAATCGCCCTTCGCCTCTCTGCATCCTCGCACTCTTTCGTTCTTGGCAAATCGTCTCGAGCTTGCTGGCGGCTGCTGCGATTCGCGTCGATTCGCGTCGAAAGCTGTGTCGGGAAAGGGATGAAGTCTTCGACCAAGTCTCGGACGCGAAGGAGCTCGGAGTAACGGTTCACATAAGCTTGGTTCTCAGTTTCTCTTTTTTATTTCAACGAATGTTCCATGGCAAAAGTCGCGTATACGAGCGTATAAATATAATATATCGTTACTCCCGTGACGCGAAGCAGCCTGCGCGATGGCGATGGCGCGTTTAGCGAACACGTTCGGGCGAGAATAAATATGCGTTCGATTCGCTGCTCTCCCAATGGACCGCGATCGATTTCCGGTTTCTCTCGCGGCACGTCGAAGGGAAGCTTCCGCCGCGACGGCTGGCACATTGTTCATTGTGAAAATATTAAATGTAGGCCAGGAGGGCAGCCGCTCATCGTCGAACTAGCCACTTCCCATCGATGTGCTAGCCGCCCATTGTCCCGTCATTATTCCAGTTAATTAATTATTAGTACGCCATGACGTCGTAATTGATGTACAAGAGCAAAATCTGCGGGGTGTACAGGATGCGGGGGAGAAGGTTATAACCCATTTATAATGATCGTGTCCAGTCTATTACCATTGTCATCATCAAGGTCTCGTCTAACGCTAGGATCGCAGATGTACGCTTCTGACGATCGTTAGCGCGTGACGAGAAAAGGAAAGAATCGATTCGACGATGCTCGATCGACGGGTATACGTGAAAGCGGCGACTAAAGTGTAACGATGACTAGAAATTCTAATTGGAGTCGATGTTGACGAACATTTCTTCCGCCTCGGTATTCGTCTTCTTCATTTCGATTAACCACGAGTATTTACGAAAGCGATCGTTTCCTTTCTCGAAGAAAATAAATCGGTCGAGTCGTATTAATCGGGTCACGGATAGTCGAAACTTTGGATAGTGGGACCTCTCGTTTGATCGTTCGTCGATCTATCCGATGATAGCAATTTCGTTCTGCGATCTCTGAATCTGGAGATCGAATCGTTCCATGTCCCTCGCTCGGAGTCGTTCCCGATTCTCAACGAATCGATCGAATAATCGAATAATCGCGACTTTACATGCATGCTTCACGACCATTTATTACGCGTGTACTTTGGCGAACGGAGCAGATCCTTTGGTTGTCCGGGTAGCCCTGATCGAAGCCGCGGCTCGTGCACTCGCAGGGATTCGCGTTTGAGACTCGCACGATCGAGAATTATGTACATTCGGTTTCTCCTACACATACACACATACACTCGTATAATTGGGTACGCAGGTACACACACAGAGTCCGTTATGTACAGGCAATCGTCACTCGTTCACAGCCATTCGCTGAATTCGTCGTCGAACTTGCTCGATCGCGTTCGTTGTCGATCGTTCGATCTCCCTTATCGATCTACGCGTTCGGCTAATTTAAATCGGTATTCTAAGCGTCTATACGTTTATCCGCCGACCTATACAGCTGTCGCGCTATTCGCTGCGTTTATCCCATCGTCTACTTGTCTAGTTGTTATACAGACTTCAATATGAAGCCCGCGCATAGTGTTCGTTTCGCGAGATTCCGTGACCTCAAACTTCACTGTACGACCACTGACCGAGAGCACAAACGAAAGAACCCGATGGCTCTTCCGGAATCCGTTGCTTTACCCGATCGTTCGTTCCTCCTTTCGATCATGCACGAGGATCGACCGGTGAGACTATCAGAGCAGGGAATTCAGTCGAATTCTCGGAGTCTTGTTTTCTCGAAATTGTTTACGTTAGACGAGAGATTCAGGATTGGTCGGTAGAATAGTCGTGGCGGTGCTATTGGGCAGAAGTGCTCCGTTCTCCGTGTCTTTGGCGTTTCCGTCAGGCCTGGGCCGGAAGTCCTTCGAGGCCACCAGCAGGTTTCGTCGTCTCGCTTCCTTCTTCTCGCGTTCGACCTGCAAGTAAATACTACGTTTTGTTTATCTTCTCCCAGACAATTTACGCTAAACGTTCTAGGTTACTAACAGGTGCAAAGTACAAGACCACGGAGTCACGAATTTTACCGAGATTTTAAACGCTCCCATCTCTTTCTACGACTCGAGGATCAACGATCGATCGGTACGAAACGTTTCGTCGACTAATCTCGAGATTATTAAAACGAATTACGGTGGTCGATTTAAAATGGAACAGATTTTATCAAGCAATTTCGAGGAATCAAGTTTTCGAAACGATGAGTCCCGGGATTATTGGGGCGATCGATCGTTTATGAAAAATGGAACAGATTTTATCGGAGAGATTTAATTTGGAAGAGTGAAATTTTTCACTGTACGTTGAATCACGATAAAGACGAACGATGATCGATGATCGGTAGAGAAGAGACCATCGATCTGACGAATAAGGGACTCACCTTGAAGAACAATCGAAGGTAGTGGCAAGGAAATACGACGCACTTGCCGTCGTCCTCCTCGCCGTCGATGTAAACGCCGCGCACGAGGATGGAGTTGCTGCAGTTGAGAAGTACGAGGAACACGAAACATCCAACGTGGGTGATCCAGCAGGAGAGCTCCGGGTTACTCGGGACCAGCCATTCGTCCAGTATGTTCCAGATGCCGCGCCACACGTTCACCGTGCCCAGGAAGCTGAGCAGCAGGAAGCCATCGGCAGCTATCAAGCGGGCCCAGCCTCGAAGACGAGCGCAAACGTATCGCATTAGCGGTTGCAGAGAAAACGTCACCGTCACTATCACGTATCCGATGGCCTGCAATTGTACGCGTCAATTGTTCAAATATATTATAAACAGAGAGAGAGAGAGAGAGAGAAGAGACATTGACAGTTGCAAATTATTCATTTTAGGCGTTCCGATTTAGGACCAATTTGTCAATATCCTTGATCAAAGTGACTGCGTTGTTTCAGATGAAACAATTGTCGAATGCCGTTTCTCGTCTTCTCGTCTTACGCGTTGCTGTTGGAAATTTCACCCCTTATTATGATTTAATTACGAGAAACTGCGTGTTAGCGGATTATTTCGTTTCGATCAGCCAGTGTATATTCGATTTATAAAATTGAACAAATTTTTAGCGTTTAAGCATGTATCTCGTATGTTAAATTACGCTAACCCCTTGCACTACGAATTAATTTCGAAAAATTATACACCGAAGTAGCTTTCCTTGTTTTTTAATTTTAACTTATTCCCTGCCAAATCTGTTGAGGGTTTGTACACTTTTCGTACTAGGGATGCTTGTTATACCGTGAACATTTCTCGTTTTACGTATCTTTTGTCAGCGTTCAAGATTGTAGTGACATGGAAGTATTTAACTTTTGTCAATCGCTATTTATTTCATCCACGACAAAATTCGATACAAATTTTAGGAATTCTTCGAATTTTCTGCTTGCTAAAATGTGTTCGATACTCAGAATATAATCGCGGATCTGACACGAGGAATGAGGATTCTCGTTATTCCGGTACAGAGGATTAAATATAGCTTCAGCCTAATGCGAGTGATATTTATTTTTACGGGGTTTCGCATGAAAAACTTGATATAAGGGGTTAACGTATCGACATGGACAGATTTTTGGGAAAATTTCGAAAACAGCAGGAGACATGCCGCGAAAATCCTGTCTCGTTATAGCCTTCTGTGTGAAATTTTCCAAGTACGTTTTCCTTCGTATTTCAATCTTGTTTGTCTACTTTGTTTTCCTTGCTTTTTCCCCGATACTTCGTATTTTATATTTTCCTTTTCGTTCTTCTCGATTTTCCTTTTCTTTCACCGCTATTTTCCAAGTACGTTTTCCTTCGTATTTCAATCTTGTTTGTCTACTTTGTTTTCCTTGCTTTTCCCCGATACTTCGTATTTTACATTTTCCTTTTCGTTCTTCTCGATTTTCCTTTTCTTTCACCGGTTTTTGTACCGCTTTAATGTTCATCTTTTATCTCCTTCCCACTTTTTCGTTAGATTTTTGGTAACATTCGACGGATCAGGGATCGATCTTATTCGTATAAACGTACAAAGTCGAGATCGAGGAAAGAGATTGTCGTTGAGATCAGTTGGCCGATTCCAGCAAGCCGACCAACGATAAATAGTCCGCCGCTGTTTCGCCGTTTCGAAGCGGCATTGCGAGCGAGTAAATGCGTGAATTGGATGACCCTCGCGCAATCATCGACCCTCTTGAGGATTTACGTTATCACGATCACAGTGCAAACCGTGGCGGCTGAATTTCTCGTAAGGATTTCGAGCGCGATTCGCGGATTAAACCTCAACCGATATTTACACCTCCGTTGAAATTCTCGACGAGCGAATGAACGATTGAGAAATAATCTTCAATGATTTCTGATCCTCGTCGAACGATCGACGAGAGGTTGATCGGAAGGTTGACGGAAAGGTGAATGGAATCGAGAATATCGTCGAGTAATTAGCATCCGCGGGTATTATCGATGATCGTACTTAAGTGTTTTTTAAACAATAAAACGAGCTTCCATTATCTTCAGATTTTAAGCCGATGCGTTAACCTTCGATAAGCGTAACAGCCACGATTTAATTTCCTATTCAGATTTGTTTTGCGAAGTTGGCCGGGAAAACGGTGAGAAGAGTAGAAGGAGCGTGGATCGATCGATGGACGATCGGATCGCGATCGGGTCCGATAAATTCGAGTCTAATTAAAGATCGACGAGTGATTCTCAGCGTAGAAGCGTCGCTGATAAACAAAGTCGCGTCGGAGAGCGGAAAGATGCGAGTACTCGGGCGCCACGAAATTTGTTTGCTTCCATCTTGGATTTCCCTTCTCGCTCGCTCGCCGGTTATCGGGTCGCGTTTATCGAAATCGGAAAGTTACGAACGATCACGATCCCGTGGCACGATAAATCGCCGACAATCCGGTTAATCGGAGCCGGCTATCGAAAGTTGAGTACCCCGCGGATCGTTAATCGGCCACACCACCGATAACGAATTCGTACTATGAATCGACCGGTACGATCACCTGGTTTCTAGACAAATCTTATCATTCGCATCGGCCAGACGTTCGTCGCGTCGGATTTCTTTTCGAACACGCGGCGATCGCGTTTTTATACCCCGCCAATCATGCAGAGGGAAAAAACTGGCAACAACAGTCGAATGTTATTGTTGTCGCGGAGGATAACGTGGCGCCAACTGAATATCGTTTTGCAACCGAATAATAACCGCATGGTCGCGGGCTTAAGTGCGGCGATGTCGAAATATTTGTACGGGCTCATCCGTGTTTGTCAACGTTTCGTTGCGCGAGAAGCTCGCGGTCGTTGTGACAGCGAGATCGTCGCGACGATCGTCCGATCCTTCGATTGCACCGGCCAAACGACGATCGTCTGATCCTTCGATCACACCGAGCAAACGACGATCCTTTGATTGCACCGGACGAACGACGATCCTTCGATTGCACCGGACGAATGGCGATACTTCGATGGCACCCAGCAAACGACGATCCTTCGATTGCACCGGACGAACGACGATTGCCCGATCCTTCGATCGCACCGAACGAACGACGATTGCCCGATCCTTCGATCGCACCAAGCAAACGACGATACTTCGATTGCACCGACCGAACGACGATTGCCCGATCCTTCGATCGCACCGAGCAAACGACGATCCTTCGATTGCACCGGACGAATGACGATTGCCCGATCCTTCGATCGCACCAAGCAAACGACGATCCTTCGATCGCACCGAGCAAACGACGATCCTTCGATTGCACCGGACGAACGACGATTGCCCGATCCTTCGATCGCACCGAACGAACGACGATTGCCCGATCCTTTGATCGCACCAAGCAAATGACGATCCTTAAATTGCACCGAACGAACGACGATTGCTCGATCCTTCGATCGCACCGAACGAAGGACGATCGTCCAATCCTTTGACCGCATCGAACGATCTACGATTGCCCGATTAGTTGATCGCACCCGGCGTATAATCGTCCGATTTTTTGACCGTGGCGGAAAAATGACGATTCGATCATACCAAACGAACGACGATCAATCGATCAGAACGGAAGACGGCGCACGACGAGAGTCCCGCGAGACCGACCGCGTTTCCGGCACAGCTCGATGGCGGTTCCGATGGGAACGCGACGGAACGACGGTCTAATGGCTTCGATTACAGGTCTCCGGCTGGAGATCAATAATCGTGATTATTGAAAAATTAAACAAATCCTCTCGTTGACCGCGTTCTCTCCGCGTCGTATTCAGACAAGCAAACGCAGCCCGGTAATGGAGTGTCTTTGCGCACACATACATCAACAGTTTTGTCATGTGCCCTCGCAATCATACAATTGGCGAATATTCAATTATACAATCGGACCAACGGCGTGCTGCTCGCCGCGCTGTGCGTAGGTGGCACGTTTCAAAATGTCGTTCAACACGTGATTGCTAATGACACCCGATGACACGCGTTCGTCGATAGAACGCTGCTTCATCGAATCTTTCGTACGCGCACCGTGTTTTCCCGGATTTGTGCGATCCACCGATAAAATGGCTACCTTGGGCCAAGTTCACCTCCGTCACGAAATCTCGACTTTCCAAAGCGGAATTTTCAAACGAAGCTTGAAGATCGAAGATCGAAGAAGGAAGAATTAACACTGGCGCATGTATATTTGGTTCCGATATTTCGAGGAAGAAAAAAAAAAGAGGAAAGAGGAAGAATAATAGTAAAGATATTCACGAGGGATCCGATCGCTGAATACATTCGATCCTTCGGGAACAGGTAGAGATCGAAAAGTATCCAAACACCTCTCCAAACGAACACGACCAGCGTACCGACCACTCCAACGCTGAAGGCACAATCCAATAAGTACAACGACCAGTCCCTCGTGTTCTGCAATCAGACAACATAAACGATAGATAAACATCATTTGCAGGTGAGGAATCGGGAATTGTTTGAAGAGACGCGGGAACCGCGATAAATAACGCGGTGCTATTGTCAATCGCGTATCGCTTACGTCGAAGATTATTTATGACAAAAAAGAATTCGCAGTTTACCCTATGATAGGAGAGATTTCGATCGAACTTCGCGAGAATGCTATTTGAAATTCAATAACAGGCAAACGTTACGACGTTATTACGACACGATGACAATACGATCTTCATTTTCTCTTTTTTTTAACATTAGCATTAACATAATCGGTATAGATTTATCGACAAGGACCGCAAGCGCGAACCAAATTCGTTCGACGAGCTTAATTACTGTGGAAATTATTTTAAAAATATCGATTACGCTTCGCTTTGAGAATTACGAATGTGACCTAAGTAAAACGTTCGAAGGAAATGATTTCGTTGAGTGTTTCGTGTTGCACTAAAATAAAATTACCGTTGCCAAAACAGCAGACAGTTGTAAATAATTGTTTAATTTACGATGTACTTAACCCGAGGAACTTTTGATATTTTGAGAAGGATCATACACTACTTAGGCCACTTTCATGATTAATAGCACACGTGTATGTAGAGATTATTCGAATGTTGTTTCTGCTAAGGTTGTTCCTGGTGGGACGAAGAAATGATTAAAAAGACGATGATCAAAGACGAAATTGGTTACACGTGCGTTCGGGATGTCTTGGTTGCGTCATTCGTGGGTTTTTCGCGTAGATCGCTAATTCGTGCTTCCTTAAACTCACTGATTCATTGGACACTAAATTGCCGGAGTGTCGAAGGGATGGGGATATTACCGTGACACGGCAGTATCACGAGAAGTGAAAATCCGACTAAGAAAGATTTTACCGATCGAATAATTCCCAATTTTTTCTTCCTCTCTTCGAAAAATTAGCATTTCGATCTCGTCTTTCACCTAAGATCGAGGTTCGTTTTCGTTCGTTTCCAGGAAAAAGGATCTTGCGATCGATGCACCATTCGTGAGGTAAACTTTCATCGGAGTATGTCACCCGTTGACTTTCCGTGACACCCTTCTGTCCTCGATTTTTAAGTGACGGAGAGGATTCAACTGGGCGGTAATTAATTCAAGATCGTTACACTTGTCTCCGTTCTTTCCTATCGTCTTCGATAAATCGTTTTCGAATATCGAAAAAAAGGAACAATCTCTGTGACATATAACTAAAAATCCGATTAAAAATCTGTCTAGATTGACAGAAGTAATTACCAATGGGTTGTTTATGATCTAAAGTACGTGTTACGAATCTTATCGCAAGGAATTACGTTTCTCTGTTCGAAGACATTCAACAGGAACAGGGAAACGTGATTCGTGTGATACTCTGTTGTTCGTTAATAATGATAATAAAAATAAAAATATTCGATTCGCGTTCATCGAGTGTCCGATTTTTGTTCCATTTTCATTCGAAAATAAAATTAATTATTTTATTAAACGTATTATAATTTTTACAAATTTTGGTTACATATTCAGAAACACAGAAACGGTTAGGGAAACCTAATTTGTTTTTATAATACTGTGATCTACGAATTTTTCGATTTTTATTCGATTTTCATTCAATGAGAAGAAAATTTCGAGAATGGAAAATTGGTTCATTAAACGTATTACAATTTTCATCCCACTTGACGAATTTTAATTAAGTACCCAAAGAAATAGAAATGCTTGGAGATACTGAATAAAGACTGTACCCACGAATTCTTTGATTTTTATTCAATTTTTAAATAAGAAGAAAATCTCGATCGTGGAAAGTCGATTTATTAAACGTATTAGAATTTTCATTCCACTCTTGACGAATTTTAATTAAGTACCCAAAGAAATAGAAATGCTTGGAGATACTGAATAAAGACTGTATTCACGAATTCTTTGATTTTTATTCAATTTTTGAATAAGAAGAAAATCTCGATCGTGGAAAATCGATTTATCAAACATATTAGAATTTTTAATCCACTCGACGAATTTTAATTAAGTATCCAAAGAAATAGAAACGTCAGAGATACCCAACAGTGAAATCTACTTCGTATGATATTCGTATTCACGAATTTTTCCATTTTACTCGATATTTAAACAAGAAAAAAACTCTCGATCATGGAAAATCGATTTATCGAACGTATTAGAATTTTTATTTCACTCGACGAATTTTCTCTAAGCATTCAAAGAAACAGGAACGTTTAAAGACATTCTACATAGAAACCAACTTCGTATAATATTCGCAACCACGAATGTTTGCGTTTTTACTCGATTTTTAAATAAGAAGAAAAATCTCGAACACGAAGAATCAGTTCATCAAACATAACACAATTTTTATTCCATTTGACAAATTTTGATTAAGTGCCCAAAGAAATAGAAACTCTCAAAGACATCCAACACGGCCAGAGAAACGTAAATCGTGCAATAATCGTGTCCGAAAACGGTGTGTGAATTTTCGTTGAATTTTCCTTCGCTTCTTGTTCGATTTCTGTTCGATTTTCGTTCGGTTTTCGTTAAACGAGGAGAAAGCTTTGGAACATAGAAAATTGGTGCGGTCGCAGGCTGTGCTCGTGCGCGTGCAAACTGCACGGACGCAATGCTGTTCGACTATCGGGAGAGACAGCCGGAAACTGTGCTTATACCTTGCACATCGATGCCGTGCATCGCACGGCTGTAGTTTCAACGATGCGTCAAAACACGCTGTCTAACCTCTTACGTTTCCTACTTAACATTTACCCTCTTTCCGATCGTTTCCAATAAATCCCGTCACCTCTGAAACCATTTCTTTCGCCAGATTTTGGTCGTCGTTCGTAATCCGTGATAATCAATCGCGATTCCCGATCAAGATTTTTCATCGTGATTTTTAGTCGGGATTTTTCCACCGACTTATCGACACGTTTGCCGAAATCGAGCAAATCGAGGGTTCTCAATGTATATACATCGTATATTTCCGTGCTCGTATTTTCGTTTTCGCGATACTGCCGCCTGTGCTCCGAATGTTGATTCTTATCAGCATTCGTCAAAAATTGCATAACTTTTTCGCAAATACAAGATTTACTTTTATCCATGTTTTACCGACAAACAGCTAAATTCAACGTTTCGTAACACGATTAACGAGCGATGAGGGAGTTAATCAAATTGTGTTGCACGATTTTCTTTGCAATCGCGAATTCGAGGAATGCTTCCGGAGAGATTATGTTGGTATAATAACAGGTAATAAAGTTGCGATAATGGAACAAATTTCTCGAAGTTAACAGTACGTTTGTATATTTTCAGATACACGGATGGTTCACGAGATTTCGTTCAGTCGCACTGCTCGTGACCCACAATAATGTGGATGAAACGAAATGGTGGATTACGAAGATAATCGGCAAAGATGAAAAGGTATTCGGTGTTGTTACATGGATAGAAAATTTTCCGCCATTCTCTAGACACCTCGAATTCATGTACTCTGTTAAACGATTTCTCGAGATCGCGTGGAAATTCGCATGGTGGGATTGAAGAAGACGAGGGAAGGAAACATCTATAGCTAGGTTTATCTAGAAAGATGGGATTCTCAGAAAGCAAAATCCATTCGTAACACGTCTCGTTTAAGATACCTGGTTGAAGAGCTCGCGGGTGACTCGATCTTTGATGATTTTAAAGGATCAACATCGACTAGATCTTCGCCGATTTGTCGTCGATTTAGAAAAGACCATCGACTAGGTGTTGACCGATTGAAAAAGGACCATGATCGACCTGATTTCAAGTGATTGGGAAGAGAGAATCGTGTACCGAATCGTTCGTGGTCAGACGACACGTTTGACGCTTGGCGATGCACGAATGGATCGTCTACTTACGTTCACGCGGAACATGGTCTGCACTTCGAAGTATCCCGGACATGAGTCCAAGCAAAGGGAGAACGGTGGCGCGGATATGTTCCTGAGGGCACGCATCATCGCCAGTGCCAGGAGGCTGACAGCGGTGGTGGCGAAAACCGTGCTGGCGGTTTGTTCGGTGTACAGGTCGAGGGCCTTCCAGGCGCCACGCCATGCATTTACGCAGCAGAAACCGAAGACGGCCGTGTAAAGCCTGGACCCGACGTAGTACGACAATCTGTGCTTGTCCGGATGTAAAAGCTCGTTCAGAACATTCTGCGAGACGTTGAACGCGTACAACCCGATGAAACCGATCACTATCGAGGTGAGGCTGCTGAAAGCCGGGTCCTTGGGATAGACGTAGACGTCGCTCAGGCCCCAGGTGCCTCTCCAGTACCCTACCACCGCCGGGGCGGCCACAGTGGCTGAGAAGACCGTGTCCAAAATCGTGAGTATAGTGTAATGGAGACGACTCGATGACCGACCGCTCAGCCCGCTCGTCATTCCGGTGCCACCGCGTAACTCGACCATTCTCATCCAATCCTGATCGAGCCTAGTCGCACCGCTCATCATGCATGATTCGAGGCTGTGGTAGTACGCTCTCTCTGGTGGTGCCTGCCTTTGGGCCGAGCTTTCGAAGAATTCCACCGAGCGGCTGTCATTATTCGACGAGAAAAGCTGTTCTTTGATCTCCCAATTGAGCCTCTGTTCAATCACGATCGTTGTCAAGTTCAATTCAAAGCGGTTCCAGCGACAGCCGGAGTCTAGACGGTGCTGAACGATCGCACTCCCGGAACACGATCTCGATCCACGACGATTCCTTACCGGTCGATGTTCGCGTCCCGAGCACTTCCGAGTATCCTAGCCATCATCCCGGTGTCCTTGCTCGCAACTCTATTCCAGCTTGCACGGCTGATCGAGATTCGAACGATTTCCTGCTCGATGATCAAGTTTTACAGCGGATCTTCTTAAAGTAGTACTGTCTCTGGATCGCAGTGATCATCCTATCGGACCAGTCCCTTCCGTCCTCCGCTTTCGAATCTCTCGCGATCTCTTCGGGGAACGATGTTTCGAGACGACGGGCAGACCGAGTCGGATACGGGTTTCGTATCTTCCTTCCGACACATTCAGATCACCGACGACCTCGTCATCGCGCACAACGCACCTGGTTCACCCGAGAGATCGGTCAAAGAAGCAGCTCGACTCGCGTACAGTCGCCACAGCCTCTCCGAGCTTTCGTGTTCGCACTTTCTCGACGATCGCAGAGCGCAATACCGTGCGTCGACGATGCACCGATGCACACGGGGCGAGTACGCGAGAGTATGAACCGACAGGTCGGGCTGCGGGTGAGTACTGGCATCTGTTCAGTCACCGCTATCTTTTATCAAGTGCTAAGCACAGACCAACACTATCGCATTATCATGAACAGCTTCGTCACACGGGCCATGGCATAGAGAATAGTACGGTGTTCTGCACTCTTCCCTTCCTTCCTCCGTCTCTCTGACAAACCCCCACCCATGGGTCGCTAAAGCTACGTGTGCAGGCTTGATGAACGAGCGCGGGGACGAGCTTTCGACACCCACAAGCCAACCAGTTCTAAGAAAGTTCAAAGGCATTGCAGCCAACGTTTCCTTTCCCGGCTTCCAAAGGATAATCTCCAATCTCGGGAAACTATCGGAGGAAATCTGAACCGGAAGAGGAGTCTGTTCCGCGATCAACAATGTCGAAGGTCCTTTGGTAGAAATCTCTCCATCCTCCTATGCTTCTCCGAGCTCTTGCAACGAAAAATCGCGTAAATTTTCTCCTCGATTGTCCCGTTTCTCTTTCTCGTTAATCCATCCAGTATACTAACCGGTACTTAATGATTCTCCCTATGCATGTGTACGCGAGTACACACTGGATGACGCGTTAGACGAGCTCGACCAACCTTTACCACGCCATTCGAAGATTTCCGCGATCGAGTTCCATACCGGTCGACCCGGACGAGAATGTTTTGGAAAATTAGAAAGATTTTTATCGGAGTACCGTTCGGAGGACTTCACGAAGGTATCTTGAAGAGCAATTAGCGGTTGTTAGCGAGATCAGACGATATCGCGGACTGGTAGCAAGGAGGGAATTTTAATTGAATCGGTGGGCTTTATCGGGCTGTCAGTGAGGCAGCCGCGTAAATCGTGATCGACGTTTGCGCGACAAGCAGACGCTAATTAACAAATCCGGAACCCGGTGTTAACTGATAAGAAACGAGATAGCAGTCGGAGAAGAGGCCACGGGGCAGAGCCACCTTGAAGCCTTATTTTTCTGAGTGGCGTTTCCTGCCCGCCAGTTTCATCGGGCCTTTGTCGTGCCGAACGCTTTTGTCGTGGCGTCGCTAATCGCCACCTTTTTGTACGCCAATCAAGCTTGGATTACCACGATCCTCTCACCTTGACCCGTTATCTTTTTCTCCTTTTCCTTCTTTCTTTCCTCGTGGCAACCCTCGGGTGCCAGAGGACACGAGGCTTGGGAGCTTGCAAGGGTACCGTCTCTGCTGCCGCCATCCTGTGATCGGGGATAAGGTAAATGTGACGGTGAATGGACACGTCACGATTAGTGCACACTGGTGCACGTGTATTAAATATTACGTGTAACTTTTGGTTCGATAAGTGTTAATAATTTTCTGAAATAACCGCTGCTTGAACATACAAAATGTACTTATTTCGGTAGAAAATTCGATTCTTAGCTTTTGGTTTTTACTATTTCTTCCTATGTTTATAGATACATGTGACGAACAGTGTGTGGAAGTTAGTCGAAAATTATTTGTAAAGGATGACTGTTATCTTTTTTCATTTAATTTTCGAGCAAATATTCGAATCATTTATGTTTTCTCTTCGGTTTAGTTATACGTTTGTTTGACAAAATTGCGTGGAAATTATTTGAAACTTATTTGTAAAGGATGATTGCTATATCTTTTTATTTAATTTTCGCAAAAGTATCCAATTAGTGCACCAGTTATCATCCCGCACATTTTAATTGCAAAAAAGACACGTGATGGTTTCGCAAAGCTTCGGAGAAAATCGCGACACCGCGGCAATTAGGATTCCCTGTAGAGATTTTTAATTGCGTAACTCGCGATTTCTCGCGATTTCTTCCTCCCACATTTTGCCAGTCGTTCGTGCACCTTATCGCGGAAGGTCGAGTATTCCTCGCGATTATAGGATTTACTTTAGTTCCGCTTACCAGTTTGTATCTCGTTGGGAAGCGGAAGACGAAGATGAGTTTGTCCACGGCGATCACCAACGGAATTGCTATGAGGTTTCGAAGGGATCGTGAGATCGCCAGGGTTATCGTTGCCATTACGGTACCACCTAGAATCGGCCTGATGAAAATTGGCGAGAAAAGAAAACAGAAAAATTAAAAGGGAAAAGGAAAAGAAATTAATCGAAGCGATTATTATGATATTTTTTTAAAACTGGGATCGATCTCGATTGTCCCGTTTCTCTTTCTCGTTAATCCATCCAGTATACTAACCGGTACTTAATGATTCTCCCTATGCATGTGTACGCGAGTACACACTGGATGACGCGTTAGACGAGCTCGACCAACCTTTACCACGCCATTCGAAGATTTCCGCGATCGAGTTCCATACCGGTCGACCCGGACGAGAATGTTTTGGAAAATTAGAAAGATTTTTATCGGAGTACCGTTCGGAGGACTTCACGAAGGTATCTTGAAGAGCAATTAGCGGTTGTTAGCGAGATCAGACGATATCGCGGACTGGTAGCAAGGAGGGAATTTTAATTGAATCGGTGGGCTTTATCGGGCTGTCAGTGAGGCAGCCGCGTAAATCGTGATCGACGTTTGCGCGACAAGCAGACGCTAATTAACAAATCCGGAACCCGGTGTTAACTGATAAGAAACGAGATAGCAGTCGGAGAAGAGGCCACGGGGCAGAGCCACCTTGAAGCCTTATTTTTCTGAGTGGCGTTTCCTGCCCGCCAGTTTCATCGGGCCTTTGTCGTGCCGAACGCTTTTGTCGTGGCGTCGCTAATCGCCACCTTTTTGTACGCCAATCAAGCTTGGATTACCACGATCCTCTCACCTTGACCCGTTATCTTTTTCTCCTTTTCCTTCTTTCTTTCCTCGTGGCAACCCTCGGGTGCCAGAGGACACGAGGCTTGGGAGCTTGCAAGGGTACCGTCTCTGCTGCCGCCATCCTGTGATCGGGGATAAGGTAAATGTGACGGTGAATGGACACGTCACGATTAGTGCACACTGGTGCACGTGTATTAAATATTACGTGTAACTTTTGGTTCGATAAGTGTTAATAATTTTCTGAAATAACCGCTGCTTGAACATACAAAATGTACTTATTTCGGTAGAAAATTCGATTCTTAGCTTTTGGTTTTTACTATTTCTTCCTATGTTTATAGATACATGTGACGAACAGTGTGTGGAAGTTAGTCGAAAATTATTTGTAAAGGATGACTGTTATCTTTTTTCATTTAATTTTCGAGCAAATATTCGAATCATTTATGTTTTCTCTTCGGTTTAGTTATACGTTTGTTTGACAAAATTGCGTGGAAATTATTTGAAACTTATTTGTAAAGGATGATTGCTATATCTTTTTATTTAATTTTCGCAAAAGTATCCAATTAGTGCACCAGTTATCATCCCGCACATTTTAATTGCAAAAAAGACACGTGATGGTTTCGCAAAGCTTCGGAGAAAATCGCGACACCGCGGCAATTAGGATTCCCTGTAGAGATTTTTAATTGCGTAACTCGCGATTTCTCGCGATTTCTTCCTCCCACATTTTGCCAGTCGTTCGTGCACCTTATCGCGGAAGGTCGAGTATTCCTCGCGATTATAGGATTTACTTTAGTTCCGCTTACCAGTTTGTATCTCGTTGGGAAGCGGAAGACGAAGATGAGTTTGTCCACGGCGATCACCAACGGAATTGCTATGAGGTTTCGAAGGGATCGTGAGATCGCCAGGGTTATCGTTGCCATTACGGTACCACCTAGAATCGGCCTGATGAAAATTGGCGAGAAAAGAAAACAGAAAAATTAAAAGGGAAAAGGAAAAGAAATTAATCGAAGCGATTATTATGATATTTTTTTAAAACTGGGATCGAGCGTGTTTTGCGTATTGTAAATTTCGTAGAAACAAAGTGGGTAGTAAATAAATATCCTAAATAATATGGAAATTAGGTGATAAAAAATATAGCAAATATAGTACATATATATAGTACATATATAATTGGTAAATAATTGGTAAATAATTATTGCAAATGATATGGGAGTAATGTAGGAAAAAATATAGAAAATTAAATGGAAATTGCGTGCTAAGCAATAGTAAATGAAATGAAAGTTATTAGTAAAGAAATATAGTAAATAAAATTCACAGGTTCAATGTAACTATTAATACAACAAAAATACGATAATTAAAGTAAAATAATAATCATAAAAATATGAAACTGCGATGCAAAAGAAGTTTTAAAATGCAGTCGAATAATTAGACTTGTTAGTTGAACTTGAATAAAAATTTGTTGACAAAATTAAAAAGCGGAATGCCATTTGCAAATTTTTTTAGATTCCATTGTACATTCTCTGGGACATACTAAACGTGTCAGTAATTACGAAAATGGTCCAAGTCGAGAAATATTAAAAATCTCGTGCTCCAAATATATCAGAAATTAGAAAGTTTAATTTCAAAAAAGCCTCGAACTCGACTAGACGATTCAATTTTTCAATTCTATTTCGTCAACAATAATTTTACAGTATAGTACTACAAAATAAACGATAAATCCATTTCTTTCGAATATTTTACTCCAACCACTTTCACGATTATTCTCACATGGATCCAAATCAAAACTCGAATAATTCGATAAACAATTTCTTTTTTCCTCGAATATATGGCGTCCATTCTTAATTTTTAACGATGAAAATTTTGACGAGGAAAAGGAAATTCGAGCAGACGATTGCGCAGACGGTTCAGGAGCAAAAATACTGTCACAGTTTCTCGCGTTCAACGCGTAATCTCGAAATACACGTTAAAACAAAATAAACTGCAATCGTTCACGCGTATCTGCTATTGTTAATACCCTGACATCAACCTTAAGACAATTTTCCTTCACTCTTTTATTGGCTCGCGGCACGAGGTGGCCACTATCTTTTAAAAGCGTTGGCGAAGGGATTAGCATAGGAAATGAAAACATCTGAGACGATTAGCGAACTATTCTCGTCGCATCTTAAGCAGTGTTTCCCAGCTAGTCGATAGTGACACGAGTTTCCTTCATAACACGCGTGTAATTGGTTTCTTCAACACCAGAATTACCAACTTTTAAACGCACTTGCATAGGTAATACAGACTTTCAGCGATATGAACAGGATATGTAAATCTATGTCATTATTCTTCTCTTGGTTGAGAGATCGGTACGCAGATCGACCTTCGCGATGTTTTTTTTTTTTAAAAAGAACACGAATCGTGATCTTACCAAAGTTGATAGTTGAAGAGGTGATCGAAGAGGATCCAGCTGCCTCTCCAATACATATTGCAGGCGATACCGAAGACGTAAGTGTAGAAAATTTGCACGCACTTGCAAACCACCTTACTCGAGCACGTGTTCCGCTTTGCCACGCCGATCGCAAAAGTGTGCAGAAAATTCTTCGATGCCGCGAAACCCGTGTGTATCAGGAAACCCAAGACGAACGTGAGCCATCCAGGAAATCTTACAACATCGGACGATTTTCATCCGTTTTAATTTTTCAATTTCAATTGCAATCTTACGAAGCATCGTCGAATTTTTCGGGAAACTGATCTTCTTATCTTATTTCCTACATTCTTGGTATACCAAGCGTGATAAATATTCAGGAATAAAAAGGAAAGGAGAAATAATCTTAGTAACGGCGAGGCAGTAATGTAGTCTCCTAGATCTCTTTCCAGTATGAAACGTCAATGACTATACCTTGGTATACCAAGGATTAATCTCTCGAAGGATACCGAGACACCTGTATATAGGTGTGTCAGTATCATAATGAACATAATAATTAATTAATGCTTTTGAGCATATAGAATCTTTTCTGGAGTATTTACCTTCGACTTCCAACGATTGTATGTCCAACTATATTTTTATAGAAATGAAAAATAATTCTTTTCCCGGACTCGATAAATTCGTCCCTGAAGAAGTTCAAGAATAAATGACATCTCGAAAACGTGTCTTTAAATTCGCGTGCTCAAAGTGGGCAATAAAAATAACAAAGCCACGATTTTATATACTTTATCTAATAAGAGAAGCTGCAACTATATCGTCGACAAAGTGTGCGCAAATGAAAAAGGAATTAAAAACGAATCAACACAGTGTACGTGTCCTCAAATTTGCATGTTGAAAGTGGACAATAAAAATAACAAAGCCACGGATTTTATGTGCTTTATTTAATAAGAGAAGCTGGAAGTATATCGTAAAGAAAGTGCGTGTAAATTAAAAACGAATTAAAAATTCTTTATTTAATTTACGAATTTCTCGTATCGTTTATCAACACGGTGTTCGATAATCGAGTCTAGACGGTGCATGAACTCACATGTTTACGTAAATGTCCATCAACGTCCAGGTTCCTCTCCAAAATCCGATGGTCATAGGAGCGATTAGGGTAAACGAAAGAAAAACATCGATCACCAAGAGAATCCGTTTCCGTTTCTTCGAAGGTCCATCGAGAGCATCGATCTGACCGGGAAGAAAAATTTGGCTGACGAAAAGCACGAGACAAGAAACCTCGATGCGAAGGAATTACCTTAGAATTGTCCCGTATCTTCTCTTCGACGTTCACCTTTGACACCTTCGAATCTTTCAGCGTTTTTCTTTCGTTGATATCTTCCTTCTCAGTACTCGAATCACTGACGTAGGATTCTCTCTGATCCTCGAGTTTCAGAACGATTTCCCTCGAAGAGGTCGAGCCTCTTCTGCCGTCCGAATTTTCGAAAGGCTCGCGAGAAAATGGCGAGAAAGAGACGTTCTCCGAGGAAAGCTTGAAGGTTTTCGAAACTTTCGACTCTCCGTGATAGCTGCATTTGTCAAACAGCACGGGGATATCGTTCAAGCTTTTCGTTTTCCTCATCTTCGAGTCCGTCCGAGGATCCGATGATCGCAGGATACTCACAGGACGCGACGACCGACGCCTCGCGTCGAAACGCCGTTAACCGACGGTAATCCTCCGGTTTGAAGTAACGTACTCATAATACCGAGTATCGCTTTCGTTATCATCCACGTAAATGACACGTCTGCGCGAAATCCTGATCGTTTTCGACGCATTCTTTCACTCCTACTCCGCGACCCAGCTGCGGATAGACTTGGACGGATCTGATTCTGATCTATCCGGTATGCGACCGGATAAAATTATCGTAATCTCATACATATCGAGCTATCTTTTCTTATCGCGTGCTGCTGCAGATTCATCAGGGTGGAAAGAAAATCTGCCCCTTTCATTCTATTTCTGCGCTACAACGAGCTTAACTCGCCGTTGACTCTCGTCGGACGTAGGAATTATACAAGACACTTGTGGTAAGAGCAAAATTACATATAACGTGTTTTAACGTCATATAATTAGAAAACTTTTATACAATTTTGTCGTGAATGGGATAATGGTTAACCAATATTAAATACGTTTCCAATATATTTTTCAGAATCGAATCATAGCTATGGGGTCAATTATTTAATGCATTCGAAATAGCTAATCTGCGATAAAATTATTACTTTTGTACATACTATCGTTCTTCAATAAACTTATTAGAGTTAAAAAGAAATCTGGCTATTTCTGTGTATTTAATTATTTGAGAGATTAGGAGTAGACAATTCGCCATTTTCCTTCGATCTGCGATAGAGATCGCGATGAAATTATTATAACCTCTGTTTCACTCTATTTTTTCTTTCGTTCCTCCATACATTCGTAATACTCGAAAGCAAAGAAATATGCCGGATAATTGGTTCATGAAGTGTAATTTGAAAGACAAACTTGGATAACATATTACTGCAATTTATAAGCAAATATAAACTATAAAATAGAATACACGCATATAGCATATGTAATATACACATCTAACTGTGTCTCCATTACTTAAACATCATCGAACCAGTAAAACAGATTGAAAATCGAGTATTACCCGATAACATCTCAAACATCGACGTGTCCGCACGTCAGCATCCTCCATAATTTGTTACCTTTCCTTAAAGAATTGTCAAGCAACGTACTTCGCGTGAAATTCATGCTCGGAATTCTACTGTATTTAACCGTTTCGTATTTAATCGATTCAGAGTAGACAATTGGCCATTTTTCTTCGACCTGCGATCAAATGATGCGTCGTCAGATCACCAGCTCGCGCGTGACCAAGACAGATACGTCAAAGACGACTGACGAGCTGAAGATCTGTCGTCCGGAGGATAATCTCGTGGATGAAAACACGAGAAAGATGTTAGAAAGGTGTTCGCGAGTGTTATTTCGTACGGGTGTAGACGATAACGGGCCCCGGTGTGGGGCAATTAGTGTTACGCCCGGAAATCCAGTCGGCCTTCCGAAAATTCGTTTCTCGGCGACGCGTCACGAGACGCGGGCACCTTGAGAAAATTTTCCAGATTTAGCGCGGACTGTAACCACTTTGGGTACTTTATTCATTACTGCAAGAAAACAAACGGGTACCATGTTGCGACACGTCGAGCCAGCTACGGTACAAACGTCTCAGTGCCGGGTATAATGAACTTGCGAGGCAAGTTAACGCGGAGCGTCAACATCTAAGCACTGTGCACACTGCGTTTATGCCAGCGTCTTTCCATCGCGCTTCCTCAGGCGCCACTGATAAAGTTAATTGCGGCGCCCACGGGACTCGATAATTGCATCCCGAATATCGCTGTTAATCGTTTAGCTGCACTCGCGCGAATAGCCCGCGAATCGCAGACGAACCACGTGTGTTTGTCCCGCTACTTACGATTAGACGCGGCGCTCGTCGTCGGCGATTCAAGGTGATTCGAGTGATGATCGCAGAGTTAATAAAAGCGTATATAGACATATCGCGTAATAAATGGCTCTCGAACCGTGTATTAGGCTCTTCTCTAATCTTGCGGTCTTCGTAGCCAATTTTAATCGATTGCAACCTACGTTTTGTCTACTTTCCTCCTTTCCCCCCTTTCCACGTCTCAATTGTGATTTTGGAAGGTGGACGTCCATATTTTGAATTTTTCTTTTGGTCGTAGATGGTGGGTGGTTTTGGGATTACCAGGTTATCGATTTGTTGGATCAGTAAATGAGGGAAATTTTGTAGAGGCTCGGATTTATCGTAACTATAGTCGATCTGGAGTCTTGCAGCCTTCATTGCCGATTGTTAACCAATTTTAATCGAAGTTTAGTTTTCTTTCATCCTTTTTCCGAATTTGCACGTCCCAATTGTGATTTTGGAAGGTGGACGTCCATATTTTGAATTTTTCTTTTGGTCGCAGATGGTGGGTGGTTTTGGGATTACCAGGTTACCGATTTGCTGGATCAGTAAATGAGGGAAATTTTGTAGAGGCTCGGATTTATCGTAACTATAGTCGATCTGGAGTCTTGCAGCCTTCATTGCCGATTGTTAACCGATTTTAATCGAAGTTTAGTTTTTTTTTCATCCTTTTTCCGAATTTGCACGTCCCAATTGTGATTTTGGAAGGTGGACGTCCATGTTTTGAATTTTTCTTTTGGTCGTAGATGGTGGGTGGTTTTGGGATTACCAGGTTACCGATTTGCTGGATCAGTAAATGAGGGAAATTTTGTAGAGGCTCGGATTTATCGTAACTATAGTCGATCTGGAGTCTTGCAGCCTTCATTGCCGATTGTTAACCGATTTTAATCGAAGTTTAGTTTTTTTTTCATCCTTTTTCCGAATTTGCACGTCCCAATTGTGATTTTGGAAGGTGGACGTCGATGTTTTGAATTTTTCTTTTGGATATAGACAGTGGACGGTTTTGGGATTGTGTGGTTTTCGATTTGCTGTATTTCGAGGGTGGTTTATAGTAGTAAATTAAGGAAATTTTGTAGTCTTCTGGTTAATTACCGATTTCAATTGATTCGTCGTCTTGCTTTTCTTTTCTTCGCGATTTTGGGAGACACGCGTTGAGAAATTAATAGACGCAAAAGGGGAGCGTGGTTTGGTACAGATTTCAAATAACACTTCATCTCGTTTTAATTTCATAGCCAAGCGAAAGACAGTTGTCAACGATTAAAGTTAAAAGTGGTCAATTTAGTAAACTTCAGACCAGTGAGCACGAACCTATGTCACACGTGTCGAATCAGAATTATTTATTCTTACCTTTTTAACAAATAAATATATTAAAAAGGACCTAGTTCGATGTTTAACGCACGCGTGTGAATCGGGAGAGCAATTTACAGGAATAAATGAAATAAATTCTGTATAGGTTTCAATTTATTGTAATTATATTACATCGACAGATGTACACCGCCATCGGAAAGCTCTGTCCTTATAAAAAAAAACATAACAAAGCTTGGTCGCGTAGCAAGCAAGATATCGATAAATTAGGAAGCGAAACTAGCGGGCCGTTAAATACAGTCGTTCTTTCGTTTTGTACGTCGAATATGAACTCGTGATCCTTTTGTGCGTATCCAAAAGTGTGTCGTTCTCGTTCGAAAAATGGGAAAAAAGACAGAGAGGAAAAAAAAAGAAAAAATAAACGAAAAGAAAATGAAGACACCGCCTCAGGCTCGAGGTATCGGTAACTTCGTCATTCGACTTGGGTTATTACACGCGAGATACGTCTCAGCATTCCTCTTTCTACCCTATTCTTTCGTCTCCTCGTGATCCTTCGTTTCTCCGGCAGAGAAACTGAAGCAGAGTGGAAAAACGAAACGAAACAACGGAAAGAAGAAGAATTCGTTACCATATCGGTGATAATATAATCGTATTACAATAATTATTCTGTTTCTCTTTGTCGTTCGAATTAGCACCAATGACTATGGCGTTCGCGATCACGCTGAAGTATCGGTCAGTGGACGTGTTTCGTTTTCCGATCTCCTACACTGTCGTGTTATAAACGCAACGTATAAAAAATAAAGTCGAACAAGTATGTATATATTCTTATATTTCTCCCCTTTCGTTACGTGCTAACGCAAAAATCGCGAAACTGAAAGGTTCTACAAGTACGTTCAATATTATATCGCCACCCCGTCTCGTTTCGCGTTATCTGAGAGTGCACAATGCAAGCGATTCGTTATATCGTTATAATAATCGTAAATAGAATTTAATCGTCAACGTTTTCTCGCGCATTCCATGTCACATTAATCCTTCCTTCTCGCACTCACACATTCTCGCACGCGCACGCTCATCATTCTCATCGTCATCATCCCGATCGTGTGTAGAGTAAAACGGAAAAAAGAAGATGGAGGGAGGTGAAGGGGTGGTGTAAAGTAGAAGGATCAAGGGTAAATTAACGATTATCAACGAAACGATATCTACAATGTGTACGTATAAATACAAACGCGGTAATGTTACATGGAATGTCGGGCTAAACAGATCGGGGACCGGAAACAGATCCGTCGATTACAGTGTATGCAAACAGTGCAATCGAGGCCGAGTTACATTCTCGTGGACATAGTTCTCGCCTGAAATGTCGACTCTTCGTGGTTTCTGGGACAAGGGTATTATGCAAATATTGCACCAACATCACAATTATACGGAACGATGGGTAAACGGATTCTAGGGGTCGTACCGTGCGACGATCGTTTGGTCCGTAACGCGTGCCTTATGCACAAGTACAAACGTTCTCCGTAACGTTTTATATGTCTATACAACGTAATATCGTGTCTAAGGTAACGTTAACGTAAGAAAAGAACGGATCTGTTGTTATCGATTGCTCGACAGGATCGACAGATCGGCGTGCGACAGACTAGTTAAGTAGGTGCGCAGATCCTGCGCGATCTCGCGCTTCCGTTTCGCGCGACTCCTCTGGATGTTCCGGTTGAACGTTCTTCTGCCTCCGGCGAAGTCGATGAGTCCGAGGTTAGGCTTCTTTATCGTTAGATCGGCGGCGGCCCGTTCGGATAGACCACCATCGGCGTGAAGCTTCTGGCGAGATTGTTGGACAGCATGCAGCTGTAGTCTTCTTCGGCGGACGGCATCAGAGAGGCGACGCCGAGGAACAGCAGCATCAGAGCCTGGATCGGCAAGGAAACGCGCAACACTCGCCCCAGGAAACGGTATCCCCGAGACAATACCGTGCGTTCGCCGTCGTCACCACTGAAACACGCGTGCAAACGTCCCGTTCTAAGTACCTTCGTTATGGTCTTTGTTCCGATGGAACAATGTACTTTATTCGAACAGCAGAGGAGATATTGCAAGTTCAATCTGTCCGAGCTAACGTTCTCCGATTTTTGCCTTTTGCATCGAGACACTGACGCAGGCATGCCAGCGTTATCGGTCAATAATTTGGAATCGCTTTCTCGCACGCATTTGCATCGAATTTTTATTTTTCTATCATTCGAGGTATCCACTACGATTTTTCCGATTTCTCTGTGTCGGTTTTTAATTTTTCCCGATACTGATATCGACTACGATTCTTTTAACGACTCTTCTGCATTAAATTTTAATTTTTTCCGATTCGAGATATCGACTATGATTCTTTCGACTTCTCTGCACCGAATTTTAATTTTTCCCGATATTAGTACCGACTACGATTTTTCTACCGATTCTTCTGTACCGAATTTTTATTCTTCAGCCATTCGAGGTATCTACTACGATTTTTCCGATTTCTCTGCACCGGATTTTAATTTTTCCCGATTCGAGATATTGACTATGATTCTTTCGACTTTTCTGCAACGAATTTTAATTTTTCCCGATACTAGTATCGACTACGATTTTTCTACCGATTCTTCTGAACCGAATTTTTATTCTTCAGCCATTCGAGGTATCCACTACGATTTTTCCAATTTCTCTGCACCGGATTTTAATTTTTCCCGATACTGATATCGACTACGATTCTTTTAACGATTCTTCTGCACCGAATTTTTATTTTTTCCGATTCGAGATATCGACTATGACGACTCTTCCGACTTCTTTGCAACGAATTTTAATTTTTCCCGATACCAGTATCGACTACGATTTTTCTACCGATTCTTCTGTACCGAATTTTTATTCTCCAGCCATTCGAGGTATCCACTACGATTTTTCCGATTTCTCTGCACCGGATTTTAATTTTTCCCGATACTGATATCGACTACGATTCTTTTAACGATTCTTCTGCATCGAATTTTAATTTTTTCCGATTCGAGATATCGACTATGATTCTTTCGGACTTCTCTGCGCCGAATTTTAATTTTTCCCGATATTAGTACCGACTACGATTTTTCTACCGATTCTTCTGTACCGAATTTTTATTCTTCAGCCATTCGAGGTATCTACTACGATTTTTCCGATTTCTCTGTACCGGATTTTAATTTTTCCCGATACTGATATCGACTACGATTCTTTTACCAACTCTTCTGCACCGAATTTTTATTTTTTCCGATTCGAGATATCGACTATGATTCCTTCGACTTCTCTGCACCGAATTTTAATTTTTCCCGATACTGATATCGACTACGATTCTTTTACCAACTCTTCTGCACCGAATTTTTATTTTTTCCGATTCGAGATATCGACTATGATTCTTTCGACTTTTCTGCAATGAATTTTAATTTTTCCCGATACCAGAATCGACTACGATTTTTCTACCGATTCTTCTGTACCGAATTTTTATTCCTCAGCCATTCGAGATATCGACTACGATTCTTCTAAAGACTCTTCTGCATTAAATTTTAATTTTTTCCGATTCGAGATATCGACTACGATTCTTCCGACTTTTCCTTGTCGAATTTTTATTTCTCCCGCTTAATTTCTCTTTCTTCGTCTTTTATGCGATTCCAAATTTTCGATCGATCGTTGCAAATCGTTCAAAGACCTCGGAAAATTTACGTGATCATGGACTATAGGTCTATTTACGTGGAAACCGTGTTGGGTAAATGTTGCTCGGAACTTGAAACGAAAAATGAAGAAACATACTCTGTGCCAGGTGCGTCGGTGGGCTGAACGGTTCCAGAGGCAGCTTCGTCGAGCAGCTACAATACAGTAAAAGAGAAAACACAAACAATAAGGTACTGTGCGTGTGAATGCTACTGTTACAGAGCCACGGAGAAATAAAGTTCCAACGGGAACCAGCGTTTAAAATTCATTCGTCTAAACTGACCATCCTTCTCTAGATTCTTAAACTCGCGTTCCATCTTTTCACCCCATATTTTTCTACAAATACAACATAGAGAACGGTACTCTTAAACAACTCATGCAAAACGCTTTGAAACGGTTCCTGCCATTCGAGTATTCCATATTCATTGGATCTTTATTACACTCCGTGCCTCGTGTTTAAAGTATCGACGAACGTGATCCTACGACGTAAGTGCATAGATCTACAATGAGGACTATAACATTTAAGAAGCGAGAATCATGGAGTTGCAGCGAGTAGCTTCGGAGCGTTCCCTGGAAATTTCGTACAAGCTATTGCTCTCTTACGGGGAATCGATATGGAGGATTTCGGGTGGAACTTTGCTCCGTTTCGAGTAATTACATCGAGAAAATTATGCGGGAAGGACGGGTCGGGGCTTACATCGTGAGAGAGGGAAGCGAGAGAAGACGTCGTGGCTGCTAGGCCGACGTCTCGTGGGTCCATTCCTAGGGCTGCTCCTAGTTTCAAGGCATATATCCCGGTCAGCCTGCGAAGGGACTGCAATCTGAGCCGCAGTTCCTGTAGGCGTGGTCTGGTTTCGCCTTTCTCGTCCAGCAACTGGTTCGCTGACTCCTGGAGCGACAGGACTCGAGGCTCGCACCTCTCCAGGTCGCTCCTCAGTTCCCTGAAAGGACACGTGTCTTTAGTCTTGCTGAGATTTGAAATTAAAATGTAGAAACTACGTAAAGAGATGTAGAAATGTAAGTAGAAATATAATGAAATGCAGAAACTATGTAAATTAAATTAAAATGTAGAAACTATTGTGGTAGAAGTTATTATACTGTAATAATTTAATTAAATAATTTTTAATATTATAACTTCTATATAACTATAGAAGTTAACCCTTTGCACTCGAGAGACGCCTCAGTCTCCATTTAATTAGATTGTAAGGATCGATGTTAATTAATATATCAAATTCAAAATTACCTAACGATGCGTGCAATGTCGAAGTAAAATAATTCTACGTCTTAATTTGCATTCGATTTCTTATTTGCCATTTTAAAAATATCCTTGATTTTATATGACAGAACGTCTTCGAATTATTATTTCTCGATAACAAAAGATCGTCGAATGCAAAGGGTTAACTTCTATATAACTATAGAAGTTAATAAATAGAAATTATGGGGTACGTCGCTTATCGTGTAAGACACAGCCTTCTATTCGTCCCAAAACACGCAATACTGTTCGTCTACATTGTACATATTTTTTAAGTAGGATTGTACAAAGATAGCGGTTATATGAAAAGCTAGGTCCCTTGGTTTTCCTAATTTTCTTTAAAACTACCAATTCCAATTTTTCCAATTTAACATACGTTTAATCCGCCTAGAAATTCGATACAATAATATATATAAATAAGAAAGAACCAAAACTTACAACAGGGTTACAAATGAAAATTTAGACTATGAGATAATAGATAATAGATATAATCTACCGCGTCTAAGAAATATCTTATATCAGAATACGTGTTTGCCTATGTATAGAAAGGCACGAAAACTATACCTTTAAAACTACCCTTACCCTCACGGACTTCGAAAAATATTGTATACCCATAATTCACTTTCACTGGCTTTCTCTTTTATGACTCTTTTCTATTCAGGGTTCTTAAGCCTATGATACTATGTATATTTATTAATCCTTACTCTAGGACCGAAGTTCCGATGGCTGTGCCATAATCAATGGAGAATGAATGGTCTCACGTGGAGCCATTTTAAGAAATGAAATCCTGTAGACTTCAAAATTTTCTGGGCCCTATTCACAAACCACGGCTGTGATCCGTGATATTCATGTTTAGCCCGATTTCCTTAATAATAGGATTTGTACAGCAGGTACTTGCATATACAGTGAAGTAACGATATAAAACAAGTAAGAGGAAAGGTTTTGGTGTGCCAGCTGTTTCGATGCCTGAGAATAAGAACTGAGAATGTAAAGAAAGAGGGTCCTTTGCCTTGTAACTCGCTATGGTTCTGTCACAGTGACTAAGTGGGACATGTGGTTTTCGTCCACTATCGTTGCCCTCCGACAAGTTTCAATATTTCTTCTTGAATAGGATGCATGAAACGATCGTCAGTCCCTTAGACTGTAATAGCGTGTCTTTCGTGCTAAACCCCATGAAAACTAAAATTATATCGAACGTATTTTTCTGAGCGAAAAATTTGCATAAATCCGAAGAATTTGTAGAATTTTATCGCGAAGGAGTTACAGTTTACAGACGAACTTTTGTCATTTGCGTTCGGATAATACGTCGGTGATATTTTATACTAGAATCTGCGTACCTGTGTCGTTATAGTATATTAAAATAATACTACAACGGTATATATAAAGCTGTAATAGAATCGTAATGTTACAGAAATTCTATAGTATCCTATAATTCCGTATTGTTATAGTAATATCGTAATACTATAACGGTACTACAATAGTACCCTAACAATACCATACTAACGCTATTGCAGCACTAAAAAGTAATACTATAGTAACGCTGTGATAGTAGTAGCGCTATGGTAAAAAATAAGGGGTATTAACCCTTTGCAATCGGTGATTACTTTTGTTACAGAAAAATAGTAATTTGAAGACTGTCTGCTGTAACGTCGAGGATATTTTTGAAACGGTAAATAAGGAATCGAGTATAAATTAACGCTTAAAATTATTTTATTTTGACGTTCCACGCAAGCTTAGGTTATTTTAGATTTGACATCTTAATCAACACGGATCTTTGGAATTTGATTAAACGGTGACTTAGGCTCACCTCTCGAGTGCAAAGGGTTAATAAACGTTAAAAAGATAATGTAGGATACCAAAAGAAATCGCGAATCGACTATTGCCAACAAAAACAAATTGTAAACCGATCGATATCTTCTAGAAGCAAATCGAAAAGTTATTCTATATAACAAAATTAAGTTGCGTGACTCCTCCAAGCAGAAAGCATAAAAGCGTGGTCTTTGACAACCAAAACAGAGTGCTTAGAAATCGGTTGTGACCAGCACAAGAGTGAGTCGCTTGGTGTTGGAAAGAGAGTTTTAAAAGAGTGCATCTTTGTGCGTTTTCGTTTCGATATCTTGGTGTTCTTTTCCTGAGTCAAATCAGTTTACGAGTTTTGAGTTTGTGTTATCGCGTTCTTGTTCTTTCGACAAGTTTCGGTGTCTCGAGACCAGTATTCGCCATCCTACAATAATAAACGTTAAAAAGAAATGGAGAAGAAAAGTACCTGAATTTATTATACTTGGCTGTCATGATCTCCGTCGACTCGGTCAGATCGACCGGCTCGCTGGCTCGTATACTGCATTCAGTTTTCTCCAGCCAGATGAGCAACTCCTCTATAATACGATGGAATTGCTGGTTCGACATCAACGCCACTTGCAGTTGTTCTTGCCACTGTGCAGCCGTGCTGCACACTTTGTCCCATCTCGTATTCGCGACCGTCAGTCTGTCCCTCAGCTGAGTAGCCCTGCACAGGTCCTCCGTGTGGTCGGCCAAATGAGCACCCACGGTGTTCAAGCTGACCAGGATGCTCCTATGGCAGTCCAGATCCAGCACGAACTCCCTGTGATCGTGTATAATGTCCTCCAACTGCTCTATGTTACTCGGTGGCGAATGCTGTTCGCTCTGGGTGCCTTCGGCGAACTCCAGCCACATCTCCAGCCTCCACAGGTCGTTCTCCAGCTGAGCCCAGTTGCGACGCGAGCACAGTGGACAGGTTAGTCTTCCATTGTCGCTGTAACGAACGAGATTTCACATTTTCCGTTCCCGAGATTCCCTTAGACCAAGTTTCCAACAGCATGCTGATCGCCGGCGCGCAGAATTCGCTACGAGAGAAGCGGGTAAGGGAGAAACGGAGATCGCTAACGACTGTTAACGAGAAACTATTAGTACGTAAGAACACTCACTTATTGCTAGGAGAGAGGTGCAATCGCTGGAGTTAGTCGCGTGAAAAATTCGAGGTTTAACGTCGACTGGATGATTTCGGTGAGACAGCGTCTCGTCGTGCTAACGGTTAGTCAAACAAACAATTACGACTGTTAGGTACAAGGTTCTACCTGAGTTCTCTGATCTGTTGTTCACGCGTTCTCGCTAGTATCAGGAGATTCTCGTATCTGGTCGACAGCGCTGCTACCTCGGGCGCCTTGGCAGCCTGAGGGCTCAGTTTTCCGCCTTCTATCAGCAATCCGTGCAAATGGCGGACGAGTTCTATCGTCGATTGACAGCTTCCTATCAGTTTGCTCTGTCGAACGAATGGTTGGGTTTTAATTCCGGAATTTCTTAATTATTTAACACGTTAAACGCCAAGCGAGGCTTGAACGGAAAAGTCTAGCGTCGGTCCCTAGGAACTGTCATGGCGTTCAACGTGTCAACGATATGAAAAACTTACTATGTTCTTTGCAGCCGCGTTTAATCCAGGTCCAGCGACAGGATCCGGGGTAATGGCCGCCTCCAACGTGTCCAAAGCGACGCTGCACTCGTTGAGAGCAGCTTCCAGTTCCATCAGATACGCGTCGCTCGATGTCATCCTTAACAGCTTCGGCAAAGTGTCCACTTGGACAGCGGTGTCCTGTTCGAACTTGAGAGTCTCTACCTGCACAGCCTCGTCAACCTCGAGCTTCTCCTGTCCCTCGATCTCCGCTCTCAACGAGGCAACTCTCTTCTTGATGTCCTTCCATAGCAGCTGATACTCGTCCACCAGTTCTTGGATAGTCGCCACGTCATCCGGATGACATTCTTGCATAACCTTCAACGCCAACTCGTCAGCCTTCTGCAACGTGATGTTCTGAGTACGAAGTTCCTCCTCGATCTCGTTGAGCTGCTGTAGCCTGCGACGTATCGAGGCCTTCTGCTCAGGCGTGGCCAGGTGTTGCGTTCTGGTCAATCGAACGTCTACTTGCGTCAACCCGACGACCGCCGCGCCGTGTACCGTGATGAAGTCTCGATAATTCTTTTGTCCTTGCTGGAGAGCCAATAGAACGGCGTTCGCTCTGGGTTTCAACGTCTGCCATTTATCGATAAGTCGTCTAGTGGCGCTGATAAGCATCTTCAGATTATCTGGTTCCATGCCTGTTCTAGCCAAACGACCAAAGTTCTGCTCTATTATCTTGATCACCGGCTCGTGCGACTCGATATCTTCGGAAATACTTCTCGCTCTCTCGATAGCATTCTTTGACTCTTCCTTCGAGATCTCGTCCAGGTTGTTCTCCAATTCCGAGAGCGCCCTGTCCGTCTCCTCCAGCCAATTTTCGTGCTCGCCCCTGATTCTCTCCAGTTCCTGCAGAATCTTCCAGGCCAGGATGATCTTGCCTTTCTTCTCGCCAGATTTCACGCAAGTAGTCGTCCATCTGCGCTCTAGGCCCTCCATTCCGTCAGGATCTCGCAGAGGTTCAACACCTCGCCGATATTCCCGCTTTCAGCTTCGATGGACTTCTGAAGCTGCTCGTGATCCGCGAGCTTCTTGTCGATGCAGCTCTGCTCGATCGTCTCGATCACGAACGTCTCCGAGAGTTGAGCCTCGACGCTGGCCAGCCAGGTCCTCAACTCGTTTATCCTCTTCTCCAACGTGCTCATGGTTTTCATCAGATCCACCCGCTTGCTAGCCCTGGCTATACGCGTGACCAGCAATCGATTCCATCTCTCGTTCAATTCGTCCAGGGAACGCTGCAGCGCCATGTTTTCCTCTTCCTCGGCTACGTCTATCAGATCTTGGCCAGTGTTCTGCACCCATAGCAGCTCGCGCTGTTTCAACGCGATTTCCGCCTGCAGCTCGCACTCCAGTCTCTTGAAAGTCACCTCGGGCTCGTTCGGTGCCATCGAGTCGCAGTCTTGGATTCTGCTCTCCGTTTCTTCTATCCACCTGAGTAATCTGTTCAGTCTGTCCCTGCAGCGATCGTAGAGACCGCAACGTTCGTCCAGTCTGCAGATCAGCAACGCTGCCTGGTGTTCCAGGTCTCCGTGCTGCTGGCACAGTATCGTTCGTTGCTGATTCAACGACTTCATGTCAGACGGGCTGAGACACTCTCTCAGTTGCTCCGTGATCACGCACAGGGACTCTATATCGGTAGTCATGCCGGACAGCCTGTGCTGTAGCCTCTGTATAGATTCCAGCTGCTCCTTCGTCCTCGACAGACTCGCAGGCTTCGCGTGGAACGCAATACTGAGAGCCTGGCTGATCTCGTCGAAAGTCGAGCTGATTCCTTTCGTCTGTTCCTTGTACTTCGCGTACAGCTTCTGTATCCGTTGAATGAAGTCTCTCCAGGTCTCCAGACTGGCCTTCAGACTGGCCAGCCTCTGAGCGTCAGCCGCGTGCTCCATGCGGATGGACACTGCCAATGCCTCGTCGCAATTGATCGACAGGCTTTCCTGTTGCTCCTGCAGAGACCTGAGTTCCGACTCGCCGTACGGTACCCTCGCCAGTATCCTTTCTATCCTCAGCAGGATGTCATCCAACCTTCGTAGATGGATGAACCTGAGATGCAACTGACCTCTTTCTCTCTCGAACGCTTTCAGCACTTCCAACACCTTGCTCTGGTCCGCCTTGTACCTGTCCCAAGCTGCCAATCTGTCGCGTACCGTCGCGAGTCTCTCCGTGATCTTAGCCAGAGTCTCGTTGTGTAGGTTGGTCAGGATGTTGAACAGCTCGGTCGTCGACAGGTTACCGGTTTCCTCCGCTCGAACCGTGCTGATGAGCTTTTGTTGATCGGTGAGCAGGTTCCGATGAATCTCGCAGAGGTTCCTGTGTTCCGACAGACCGCTGTAGTCGCCGCGTACGTCGTTGGACAGGAAGTCCTGCACGTGGAACAGGTACTCCTGCCAGAGTTTTAAAGCAGTAGCACCATCCTGCGTTTTCACCAGACGAGCGGACAAACGCTGATACTCTTGGAAGGTTTCTCTGAACACCTTCTGCCACAGTTGCAGTACTTCGACCACGGACTTTTGGGCTGATACCTCCTTCAGGCTGCGTTCCTTGATCGACTGCAGCTGCGGTTCCGTGCACGTCAGCGCGAGAAGCTGATTACGCAGGAGCTTCAGTTGCTCCCTCGACTCGCCTTGACTCACCGCGGTCAGACTCTGTGCAAACACGAAAGGATCTCGTTAACGCAACCGCCGTGTATACATCGGAAATGAAGCAAACCTTTACTCGTTCCTAGACTTATTTAGTCTAGGAGATTCCCGTACGCGGGGGTCTAAAGCCGGAAGCGAGACCTAGCACAGACTCTCGGCGTCTTCTCACCTCGATAAACGTTCAATACCGAGTCACAGTCTACCATACTCTTTCAAGCAACGTTTCTAAATATTCCATTTTTCCCAAGATTCGTTCATCCACCGAGTCTCCGGTTACGTGACCAGTCGAATGACCAGTTGCAATAGGTTTAGCGTTAAATCGATCGATCTACTCGAAAAGAGGGTTATAGCTAACGCAGCGGGCGTCGAGGCTCTCTCAGATACTCGAAAGCTTCGCGAAGGATACAGAACGGGGGTATATAGATGGACAAAGGGAGTATCTTCGACGTCCGAAGACCCCGCACCCTTATCTCGAGCACCCTTCGCTCGGTCCGGGCGTCTTTCCCCAATATCGACTCGCTTGCCGCTTTTTCTGCGACGAAATGCGTCGTCGTAGCCTCGTCCTTGGGGGATTTCCATCGACGAACGACGAATCATCGCGGAACGATTGTGGAATTCGATCGGAAACGCCGCGCCGCGTTGCTTCATCGCCGCGAGCGAAAGTTTCGAGTCGAGAGGGTGCACGGCCGGATTCAGCTGTTGCGGATTTCGTGACCGATGCAATTGCCACCCCGGCTCAAGCCCTTCGGCCTTGACACAACAAATTGTTTCGGAACTACCGCGATTAAAATATAAACGTAGCGCGTGCGAGGTAATGATCGGGGCCTGTGCCAAGCACCAATAGCACGCCGCCGGAAACTGACGGACGCGTACAACGATACGTCTCTGACGCGCCGGAGGAATCACCTTGACAGACAGCTGCATCGCGGACGCGGTTTATTTCGAAAAATTTCCAACGAATACCAGCTATTCGAGACGGGTGATCAGCCAAGGCTCTTCCGTCCGCTTCCGACCGAGTTAGCCTTGCGCGATAATAAAAATAGCCGTCAGCCGCGATATTTTGTAACGCGTGCTCTGGTGTATTTTCAATGTACTTGAAACACCGAGGGGAGGATGCTGCGGGACGTTGAGTCGTGGAAACGCTGCGAAACTTCGCTCTTCGATTTCGATCCCATCGATCCGATCGGTCTTCGATCGCGGGATAGATAGGACTAAGGTTCTGTTCTCGTCTGGTACCTTAGTTTAACCTTTTCGCTACCAGCGTCACATATATCTGACGACCTGATTTTCTTATTTGAGCCCGGCGTCACAAATATGTGACGGGTGTTCATTATCAGTTTATGATAATCGTTTGTACCAAATCGTGTCGCACACACGGGTTATGTTATAAAACAATAAAATAGATACAGGATGTTATTGGTCTGGTGACAATTACTTTTTTAACACGTTGGGTGCTACGTTAGTCCCTAGGGACTGACAGTAGACTTTTCGTTCGAACGGTGTGGATTCTAAGGACTGACTGACAGTGAACTTTCCGTTCAGGCAGTGTAAACTTTTACAATATATTAATTGTCATTGACAATTTAACCCTTGACAATGCCAGTCTTATGCACCGATGTTGATCAAACGAAAAGTTCGCTGTCAGTCCCTAGAATCCACACCGTTCAAACGAAAAATCTACTGTCAGTCCCTAGGGACAGTCCCTGAAACTTTTCGTTTGATCAACATCGGTGCGTAAGACTGGCATTGTCAAGGGTTAAATTATCAATGACAATTAATATATTGCAAAAATTTAATTCCCTCTGCTAAAGTAAATCTTTACACTTCCGTGGCTTTTCCCGACTGATCGTCTCTTGGTGATCGCCTTCTTGCCTTTCTGGCATTCCTCACCTCGTTATCTTGTTTATAATTTGTATATTTGTGCATTGGCTGTACTATTCTCACAGTCCAAACGACAAAGTGAAACAAAGTAACCTTTTGCTCATACTTTTCAGTATACTTGAGCGCTCGGCATCAAGTGTTCACTCGCTGCTGCCTGAGCGGAAAGTATAGCAAAATCGGCGCCGCACTCAACGTGTTAAAAAGGATCTGGGCATCACAAATTTATGCTACGTGTTATCAATATTTTTTAATTGGTTGCACTAAGTGGTGCCGCAAGTATATTAGCTTAGTTATACGTAAAGTCTTTATTTTCCATTTCCTTTCCAATTTTATTCATTTCCTTTTAATCAAATGTGTCATATATATGTGACAACGGGGCTACCAAAGGAATTATTTATCTATAGATCAGTGTCACTTATGTGTGCCGACTTTTAAAATTGCTAATTTCACTTAGTTAGAACGTTATAGATATATCCCACAAAAATAAACGACAATTGGTATCATATTTAGTGTCACTTATGTGTGCCGACTTTTAAAATTGCTAATTTCACTTAGTTAGAACGTTATAGATACATCCCACAAAAATAAATAATAAGACGTCTAGGCTGTGGTGACGGTTTTTCTCATAAGGCTCTGGTAGCGAAAGGGTTAAACGAAAGCTTCGTTTTATCGTAGAAGTATTCGGACGGAAGTTCCATTTCTCGTCATGGAATCTAGGATAAAAGATCCATCGTGGGATCCACAGAATCGGGGAATTATTGGGACTTTCGTATCTTTCTCGTGGTACACGATTCGCGAGAGTTCTATTTTTCCGTCGTTATAGGGAATCGTTCAGGTGAAAGTTTCGTTTTCGACGTTAGATGGAAGTCCGGATTGTTTAACGCGGTCAGTTGCACGATGGAATTTGCGAGGCTTCAGTCGCGCGTTAGGAGCGTGTTGCGCTCCCAGACGGATTCCCGAAGGCCAGAATAAGAGAGCATATGCTGTTCCTCAGCCAGTATGAAGCTTACTACTTTAGAACCCTCGATTCTCAGAAACAAGCCCCGTGGAATCCAGCCGCGACGCGCTGATTCGAGGGATCCATCGATCTCTGGTTAACACTCCAATTCGCTGGTACGATTTAATAAATTTAATCCTCGACTCGTGTAAATTCGAATATTTCTCGAGTTCGAAGTCTTTTTAAAATTTCTTACGTACAGGTGGTGAGATATTGGCACATTATGTCGCGAGAAAATTCAAATTTCTGGAGTATCTACAAGGTGGCCAGTGAAGAACTGAAAAGTTTGAAGAAGTCAATTTTTTTATTTCTTATTTTTGTATTTTCTCTTCCTGCGAGTTAGAGAATGGTAATAATACATAATAATGGAAATATCTGTTAATTGTATTTTTAAATAAAATAATAAACAATTAAATTCGTGTTTGTGAAAATTATTTTTGCTTTATGTCGTTCAGTCTTTAAGTGGACATCCTGTATATCGTACAATTGTATTTTCATTGCTCTTTCTGCTTTTTAATTACAACTTTGTAATTGCACAATATACGGAAAAGCTTTTTACATATATAGAAACATTTTATATATGAAAAATTTAATTTTTAATACTCTGTCGTTCTCTTATGAAAAAGAATTCGGGAAAAGATTGTAATCAGAGCATGAGAAAATGTTGAAACTTTGGAGATTTATTTGGCTCTATTAAAAATATTTCTCGTGTAACAAAATTATTGTATATAGAATTCACTGAGCTCTACGTGTATGCGGATTTTCATTAAAATAAAAATTTTTTGGTCTTAATTTTCTAGTAACATATTGTGCAATATTTCGTTGACACACTGTATATACAAAATTTCAGTTAATTAAAAAAGATTCGAAATATCTATAATAATCGAGTCAAGAAAATATTCGTTTTACCGCCACGCAGCCATTGCTCGCTTCTCTAGCCGCGACAGTGCCGTAACTACGCGTAAACCGACCCGTTGTGAAAATATAGACACAACGTGAGTATATATGTATCTCTATCTTGTGTTTAAAACAGTATTATCTATTCATTGTTTTGTTCTTAGTTTGGAATTTTTATGTTGTCCACATTTTAAATAATTAATAATGTATTAATTAATAATAAAGGTATTATTAGTAAAAATGAATTGCTAAAATTAATAGTAAATATTGTTTACGTAGAGTAGCTGTATCCTTCATATTATGGTATAAATAGCAAAGGAATAAAAAAAAAAATGTTATTTTAAACATGCATCAAAATATGATACATAATACGAATCCCCTTAAATAATCTCAATATACCCCTAATGCAATCCATTGATACGGCACTGATTCCTTCGAGATATTTGATCAGCGCCATCTATGATTTTGGCTCATTTGCTCGGAAAAGTGATAGGAATATAGAATAGGCAAGGAGGTCGTCGATCAGCTGGTCACGTGATAGACAAGGGCAGAGAGGGGATAGAAAAGGAAAGAATGGCCCCGGAAGTGAAAAATTATTAATTACTCAATTTTTGTAATTAATTTATGAACTTTTATAATTTCATTGCAAAGCTGAAACTTCAAGCAACATTCTTATATAATATTCGTAAAGAATTTAACTCTAAATTGTTAGTTATTAATTTTTGTTTTATGGCGTCTATGATTTCGTAACGACGGCCATTACGATCTTCCGTGAAAATAATTAATGCTAAACGAAACTGGAAGCAAAATGTGATCAAAAGTTATATGAGAAGATTCGCAAGAGCATTGTCTTTCTAATGAGTGCTTAAAGTTTCATAAATTAATTGCGTAGAGTATAGTAATTAATGAAAAACCAATGGCGTCTTCGACGATCTTCGACAACAATTCAAACACTGCATAGGACAATTATTAATAATTAATTAATTAGAGACAAATTTCTATCGAATAATATATGTGAAAGTTCTTGAAGGATCTGGCTTTACGATGCAATTATAAAAGTTCATAAATTAATCACAGATATTGAGTAATTAGTGAATTTTCCACTGCCGATTTGATTTATTAAAATATATCGGAAGCACATAACCAGAGTTAGTAAACTGACATCAGAGCCATCTATGATTTCGGACTTGAAACTTAAGTTCGTTAACGGGAACACCGATGGTACTGACCGCAGTCGGTAAAATCGGTATTGATTTTATTTCAATTAATAAATCAATTCGGCAGTAGAATATTAATAAATTACCAAGTTTCTGTAATTAATTCGCGAACTTTTATAATTGCAACGCAAAGCTGAAATTACAGGCAACATTCTTATATTACTTTCGTGCATAATTTGATGTTAATTAATTTGTTATTAATAATTATTTTACGGCGTGTTCGAACTAATGCCGTACATGGTAATAGTTTTTCATTAATTACTATCTTTTACGCAATTAATTTATGAAACTTCATGCACGCATTACAAAAACAATGTTCTTGCGCATCTTCTCATATCACTTTTCATCACATTTTACTTCTCGTTTAGTTCAGAATTAATTATTTCAATGAGCCATCATGGCGGTCGTTCTTACGAAATCACGTATGCCGTTAAGTCATTAATTATCAGAAATTAATTAGTATCAAATTATACACGAAAATAACATAAGAATGTTGCTCAGAGTTTCAGCTTTCCGAAGCATCTATAAAAGTTCATAAATTAATTACAGAATTTTTGTAATTAATGATTTTTCACTGCCGAGTATATCCTATCCTTTTCTAACCGCTTACTGTCCTTGTCTACCACGTGACCAGACCACGTGACCAGCGCTTCGTCGACCTCCTTGCCTATTCTATATTCCTATTGCTTTTCTGCCCGCTGAGTCCAAAATCATAGATGGCGCTGATCACTGTCGGTAAAAATGGTTAATGATTTTATCTCAATTAATTAATAAAATTTATATATAAAAGAAAATAAATAAATTACCAAGTTTCTGTAATTATTACGTGAACTTTCACAGTTGCGCTGCAAAGTTGGAGTTATTATACACCTGTTTTTACCAATAACGCATAAAGTATATTTGAGTAAAAATATTTAAATAACCCAATTCAATAAATAATAAACTATTTGAAATAATAATTTCGACTCATTTTTTCCAGAAGTTTCTGCTCTCTCATTCGCTCTTAATAACGATTCCATTTCGATGTTCACTCTCACAAGGAGAGTGTCAGTACTTCGGGTCACCGATTTAATCGAAACTTTGTAGGTTTGTAGATTTCGTCATGCAGTCCAAGAATATATACCATAATACCCGCCACTATTCAATAGTTTTTGAGATATTTACGATTAAAGTTTCAAAGTTTTATTACTTCTTTAACTACAGATTTATTTCCATTGGTTTTAACCATTTAATCTAAATTAAATCTTAAAACTATTTAATCGTAAATATCTTAAAAATTATTAAATAAATCTGTAGTTACCCAAGTGATAAAACTATTTAATCGTAAATATCTTAAAAATTATTAAATAAATCTGTAGTTACCCAAGTGATAAAACTATTTAATCGTAAATATCTTAAAAATTATTAAGTAGTGACGGGTATAATATATTCTTGAACTGCATGACGAAATCTACAAACCTACAAAGTTTCAATTAAATCGGTGACCCGAAGGACTTGCACTCTCCTTATAAACCGATTAAAAAATAAGTCGAATTAAAATCTGATTATGCACAGCTGATGTATGGACACGAGTATTTCAGTGGTATCCATTTTCATTCGAATTCTGGCGTGGTATCGAGCAGTGACCTCGGTTGAGGAAGAGTAGTTACGTCCCTACCAGTTGTCTGACGCTAATTTAAATAAACACGGTCGACCACACGACGTTAAGCACACGTGTCAACACGTTTTCCAACGATATCCGCAGTATGTAGCCAAAATATTTACTAAACCTAGTCCCCCTGTTCAAATTTCCCGGAAAACTCTCTTCCCATCGATCCAGATCTATCGCGGCTTGTGCTCTGCCGATGGAAAAGTGACAGTCGGCCAATAATGAATTGCGAAACGTGCACCGTCGCATGAATTATTCATCCATAGCAGCGAAGCTTTAACCCGTGATTGCTAGACCACTTAGCCGATATCTTATCTCCGACCACGTTGTATCGCCATTTTCCTCGCGAAGACGCTTAAAAAGCCCTCTGTTCGTGCGAGTATTTTAAAAATAAGATACTCTTTGCGTTACATCGATCTCGTCACGCATTGCAACTCTTCGGGGTTTGTATTTTTATTTATATTCCGACAAATCGGGGAGAAAAGGGTGAAAATGAACGAAGCGAAGAGGTATTATTAACCAAAGATTCGAGATTAACCCTTTGCGCTGGAGAGGCGCCTTTCAGTTGCCATTTGATAAAATTTCGAAGCTGGATATTTATTAATATGTGAAATTTCAGGTAACGTAACGGTGTAAGAGGTATCGAAATCAAATAATTCTACGTGTTAATTATCATACGATTTCTTATTCCTGCTCAGAAAAATATCGTCAACCTTGTAACAGAAAATCTTTGAACTCCTATCCTTCTTTGGCCAAAAAATCGTCGAGTGCAAAGGGTTAATTGCCATACGACTTGCTATTCACTGTTCAGAAAAATATCGTCAGCTTTGCAACAGAAAATCTTTGAACTTCTGTTCTTCTTTAGCCAAAAAATCGCCGAGTGCAAAGGGCTAATCGTCGGTATTTTTCGTGCCAATGTTTGCCGATTTTTGCATCAATCTTGGGTTAAGTTTCAGCAAGATCGGTGGTTGAACCGGTGAATTTCGAATTGTGAGCTTCGAGATGGAAATAAACTCTCGATCGTGGGAACTTTGAGACTGAAAATAACACGACTGGTCGGACGATCGGTGGATGGAAAAGTGGAAACTCTCGAGGAAAATATGGCAAAAAGAAATATTAACTCTTTGCATTCGAGAGACGAGCCTAAGCCACCATTTAATCAAATTCCAAAGATGGATGTTAATTAATATATAAAATTTAAAAATAAAATGAAATAAAATAATTCTGAGTATTAATTTGTATCCGACTTCTTATTTATTGTTTTTAAAATATCATCGACTTTATAGCAGAGAGTCTTGGAATTGCTGAATCTCTGTAACGAAAAGATCTCCGAGTGCAAAGAGTTAACACTAGAATTACGAAAATGACTATCAAAATGATTTGTTTTGAATTTTCTATCTTTGCAGTTGCTGAGAGTATGCAGTCGTTTATGGCAAAATTCACCCTTTGCACTCGACGATTTTTTGGCTAGAGAGTAGTATAAATTCAAGGATTCTCTATTAAAAAACTGACGATATTATTTTGAGCAGTAAATAAAGAATTGTATAATAATAGAATTGTAGAATTATTTGATTTCGATACATTGCACACTGTTACGTCACGTTAAATTTCATATATTAATTAATATCGATCTTCCAAATTTTATGAAATGGTCACTGAAGCTCATCTCTCGAGTGCAAAGGGTTAAATACTGATTCTTATTCGACTGTGATGGTAATTACGTATGCTCTCTTACTATCAACGTGCCGCTTCGATCATCACCGATAACGTATATAAAATTCAGGTACTCATTGCACAGCAGCAGTTCAGATTTTTTAATTTTTTAACAAAAGAAGATTTTCAAAGAGAAATGCGAGGTGGAAAACGTAAACAAAATTTTTAATGCAAATTTTGGAAATGCTCCTTTAGTCGTGGTAATTAGGTTACCATTAACGTGGTAATTTATGCACGCGATGTATATCTCAAGCGTGTTATATTATGTGCTAAAAAAAAGAAAATAAAAATAAAATAAAAATAAAAAAGAAACGAAGAAGGAAATGGATATATTACGGAATTATACACTTGCCTGTTGGACCGAGTCCAGGAAATTTTTCGTCTGACGTAGATCGCCACCTGCAAGCTCTTGATTGAGTGCGCGGGCGTCGGCCGCGTCCGCGAGACACGACAGCGTCTCACGGATCTGGTCCAACTTCTGTCCCAGGGCCTCCATTTCGCCGTGCAACGGGGCACTAGCGTCCGGGCCCACGTCCGACCCGATCTGCACCACCAGGCCCTGAAGCTCCACTAACCGCTCCTTGTGCTCCGCCATCGTTTTCTCGCAATTCTGTGGAACATTCGAAAATCAGTTACCTTCGCCATTTTTAGGATCGAGGATGCGGAAAGGAAAGACAGGGGACTCCTTTCTTCCTTTGGTGAACTTGGCAGAGGTTTTGAAAAGGTTTCGAAAAGAAATTCGAATCGAAGCGAAGGAACGAAATCGAACGATTCGAATAAAACGAATTGGAATGATTGAATGCTGAATGATTCGATATTTGGTATTCGATGCGCTCGGTTCATTTGAGTTGTTCGATTGCTTTCGAATTGCTCGATTTATTTGAACCGTGCGATTCCTTTTCGAATTATTCGATTTCTTTTGAATCACTCGATTTGTTTCAACTGTGATATTTTCTTCGAAATATTCGATTACTTTTGAACTGTTTGATTTATTTGAACCGTGCGATTCCTTTTCGAATTATTCGATTTCTTTCGAGTTACTCCATTTGTTTCAATTGTGATATTTTCTTCGAAATATTCGATTTCTTTTGAATAGTTCGATTTATCTAAACCGTGCGATTCCTTTTCGAATTATTCGGTTTCTTTCGAGTTGTTCGATTTATGTGAACCGTGCGATTCCTTTTCGGATTATTCGGTTTCTTTCGAATCATTCGATTTATTTGAACTATGCTATTTTCTCCGAAAGATTCGACTTCTTTCGCACTGCTCGATTTATTTGAACCGTGCGATTTCTTTTCGGATTATTCGATTTCTTTCGAATCACTCGATTTATTTGAACTATGCTATTTTCTTCGAAATATTCGATTTCTTTCGAACTGTTCGATTTCCTTCGAACTGCTAGATTTATTCGAAACATGCCATTCTTCACGAATTATTCGATTCCTTTCGAACTACTCGAATACTTTCGAACTCCTCTCTGACATCACACTGGTGACTTATTTTGACTGATCCGGGTAAGGTTGACGTTTGAATGGAAACGTAACCTGGAGCTGCGCTTATGAATATTCGATGCTTTCGTTTGAGTTGCAAATCTTTTTCCTGTTATCTCTGTACAAATACAGTATGCTGGAAAAATAGGCCTCTACAATCGTAGAACTTTTATCTTATACGAATATTCGACGAGATGAATGCAAATAGAAATATATCACCTCTAATTTGTCGTTATCATCTAACCTCAATTCCTCCAGGAACCTTCGCTTACTCGTTAATATGAACAACGACAGAATTATTCCAACGTGATAGAAAATGCAACGGAGAAAGCAGCTGCGTCGAATATTTATCGTACACTTAGATTTCCACTGCTTCCGCGAATTAATCTTTCATCGATATTCCTATCGCAGTAATTCGCAAATCTCGGACGAGCCACTAAATTTATAGACGTCCGTTTTTCAATTATTATTATTACAAATAAAAATCTCGCTCGCGTTTTCCTTCCCTAACCTCGTTTCGCTGACACGCAAGCATTTAAAAATTAAAAGCGAACATCTGCGAATTTTCAGATTCGTTCGGGCTTCGCGAATTTCTATTGACAAGGAGAGTGCAAGTCCTTCGGGTCATAGATTTAGTTGAAACTTTACAGGTTTGTGGATTTAATTATCCAGTTCAAGAAAATGTACCATTATAAGGGCAACTACTTTGTTTTTGACTAACTTGTTTTTGAGATATTTATGATTAGAGTTTTATTATTGCCCCAATTACAGATTTATTTCGAATATTTATCAAGTGCCCCAAGTGGCCCAATGGCGATATTAAAAAATTTCGCTTAGCTTTCTTCGCAAAGAATTGCAAGCGCCATTACGAAGATCGGTTTTCCTTTTTCTTTGTTTTCAGAAGAATTGGGCCCGAATGCTAAAGACTGCGCACGTGCAATGTTACCACCTTTTTCTCACATGACACCAATATGGTGCCATCGGACGGCATAGTGATAACCCTTTGCACTCGGCGATCTTTTCGTTGCAGAAACATAGTAATTCGAAGATTTCGTGCCACAAAATCGACGATATTTTCAAAATAAATTGATAAATAAGAGGTGCAAATTAATTGTAAGACGTAGAATTATTTTACCTAGATATTCCACGCTTGGGCAATTTTAAATTCGAGATTTTAACCCTTTGCACTCGAGAGGTGAGCTTCAGTCGCCATTTCATAAAATTTGGAAGATCGATATTAATTAATATATCAAACTGAATATAATGTTGATCGAGTTTTTAATATTGAAATTAAAATTATCCACGTGTAATATATAGTTAAATATATTGTACGAAAATAATAACAAATTCATTTTAGATACTTTTAAATATATAGAAATCTAGCTTAATTCTATAGAATCTTATAATAGTAGTATGTATTATATATTATAATGAAATATGTTTATATATTTACATCATTTAACCCTTTGCACTCGAGAGATGAGCTTCAGTGACCATTTCATAAAATTTGGAATATCGATATTAATTAATATATGAAATTTAACGTAACGTAACAGTGTGCGAGGTATCGAAATCAAATAATTCTACAATTCTATTATTATACAATTCTTTATTTACTGCTCAAAAAAGTATCGTCAGTTTTTTAGTAGAGAATCTTTGAATTTCTACTTTCCTCTATCCAAAAAGTCGTAGGGCTAATTAACAACAAAGCAAAGGGTTAATTAACAACGATCTTTAGATTCTGATTAAATCTCTCTCGAGGGCAAAGGGTTAATAACTAAATTATATTTCCAACTAGTATTCCCTATTATATTCCCCAGTGTCGTATCAATCGCGAATAATACAACACTCTTCTCAGACATCCTATCCATCCTTCTCACTCCTTCTAGCAACCCCTACGAGTCTTCTAACTTCACGACTCCACCTTTTAAATACCCTGCATACCACCATAACAGAAAGTAGTCGCATTGCTTACGATCGACTTTATCTAAACTCGACTGGTCTTTTCGAGTTAGCTGTAATTGAAAACACGACGATTAAAGTGTTTTCGTTCCTAGCTGTTATCGTGGATTCGTGGACGCACCGAAATCTCGTTAAATACGCGTTAAAGATAGCGGTATCGACTTTGTGCAGTGAAAATAGACTTTGTTGCTGGAAAAACGGAGCTCGCCGCCATAGACTGTCCGACTGCGACGCTTTTCGCTCGAAATTCGAATTTCCTTCGCGATTCCAGACTGTCGGGGATACGTAAACGCCGGGGTTCGTGAATGACGCGCGCAGAAATGAATGGCACGAGCGAATGAATGAGAAACAGAGGGAGAGACCTCGTAGGAAAAAAGGGACAGAACGACTACAAATGACAGATGGTGAAATGGATGCGATTCGATCGAATTTCCGCTCGTGATTTTCTCCATTTGCACGTTCCGGTTTTGCCAGACGCACGCTCGAATTCGCGTGTTACTTTTAGCACCAAAATTCACGGAGGGCTTGAAACCACTTCTAGATGCTTCTCCCTCGCAGTCGTTGAAAATTCCGGAAAATACTGACTTTTATTCGCGTGTCGAATTAGCTCAGGTGAGTATCTAATCTATTAATAGTAAACCTATCAGGATTAAATGGTGGATTTTAAATTTTTATTTAAAAATTTCACATTCACTGTCACTTTGAGAGTCACTTTGCTTTCTCGATTTTTCTTTTGATAATATCTTTTAATAATTCAATATCTCCTCCTATACTTATTTTATTTTTTCGACTACCTGTCATTTGACTGGTCATCGTAGGTCTAGTGCTTTGTGGTAAATTCCCACCAATTTTGTGTAAAAGAGAGTGTATTCGTGTTTCATAAAATATCAATTTCCTGCAATTGCCTGATTTAAAAAGTTCCAGAATTTTTGACCAATTTTTGCTCATAAAAGGTAATTCGATGCTTAAGGAGTGTTTACAATTAATCGATTGTCAATTACAGGCAGTTTCCTGACTTCTCTCAAATATCCTGAGTAAGTGTACTTATATATTTTTATTGTAGCTGTTGTTTATTTTAATTATTATTATGCATGAATATAATATTCAGATACAGGGTGGATAATTTCAACTTCTACGATATCTCGGTGCACGTTTTACCAGTCACGACTGTTATTGCCTTCACTCCGAGAATCACACCGACAATAGGAAGTGCATACTCGATATTGTTCGACGCGAACGTCACGAATGCATGTTCCGATAAGAATGCCGGTGCAGCAGCGGATGCAAACTACAATTTGCTAGATTAGCCCACAGTGTCGTGTACAAAGACTCCGCAGAAATTCTATTCCAGTTCGTTGCATCACACGTGTACCGGATTATACGGTTCTGGCGCAAAATTACCTCACGTATCGAACACGACGCATGTATCGACGATGGAAAAACCGAATCACGAAATAAATCAGGGTAAAAGTAGCGACGCTATGTAAACAAAGAAACGAAGGTTCTATTCCGGTTCTTTGCATCACACGTGCGCATAGATCGGACATAAAATTATCTCGCGTTTCGAACGCGGTATGTCGACGGTGGGAGGGAAATAGGTATCACAACGGCGGAGCGGAGTCAATCCGGGTAAAAGCACCATTGCTGTGTAAATAAAGAGGAATTCTATTCTAGATCATTGCATCACACGTGCACCGATCACGCAAGCCTCGCGAAATTATTGTATCTATCGCGCGTTTCAGGTGTGACATCAACGATGATAGAAAAAGATCGCGAACTAAACTTATTGTCACTGTATAAATAAAAAGGGAGGGAAACTCGATTATATTTTGTGGTATCACACGTGCATGAGTCACAAAATTATAATACCATGTGTTTTAAATATTCTTCATCAATGATTATCAAAAAAGGGATCACGAATAAAAGTTATTGTTATTATATGAATAAAACAAGTGGAAAAGTCGATTATATTTTGTGGTATCACACGTGCATGAGTGACAAAATTATAATACCACGTGTCTCAAATATAGATCATCAATGATAATAAAAAAAAGGATCACGAATAAAAATTATTATTATTATATAAATAAAACAAGAGGAAAAGTCGATTATATTTTGTGGTATCACACGTGCATGAGTCACAAAATTATAATACCACGTGTCTCAAATATAGATCATCAATGATAATAAGAAAAGGGATCACGAATAAAAATGATTGTTATTATATGAACAATAACAAGTGAAAAAGCCGATTATATTTTGTGGTATCACACGTGCATGAGTGACAAAATTATAATACCACGTGTTTTAAATATTCTTCATCAATGATAATAAAAAGAGGGATCACGAATAAGAATTATTTTTATTACATGAATAAAACAAGAGGAAAAGTCGATTATAGTTTGCGGTATCACACGTGAATGAGTCACAAAATTATAATACCGCGTGTGTCAAATATAGATCATCAATGACGACAAAGAAAAGGGACCACAAGCTAAAATTATTGTCATTATATAAATAAAAAAGGAGAAATATTCTATTCTAGTTTATCCTGTCACACGTGCATGAATCACAAAGTGATAAAACCGCGTGTTTCAAATATAACACGAACGATGACAAAAAGAAAAAAAATCACAAAAGTAGATCGAAATAAATCCAAAGAAAACCAGTCACTGCATAAACAAAACGAGAAAAATTCTATTTTAATCGATCTTATCACACGTTCTCGAATACGACATCACCGATGATTAAAAAAAAAGAAAGTCACAATTAGAAATCGAAATAAATCCAAGGAAAATTACTGCCGCAACATATATAAGAAAACAGGAATTTCTATTCTAGCTCATCGCATCACACGTGCACGAAACACGAAATTACAACACCGCGTGTTCCAAATATAACATCACCACATGTATACAAAAGAAAAAAGAAATTTCAAAGATGGGTCGAGATAATTTCACGCAAAACCACCAAACCACCGTCACTACACCAAAATCAAAGAGAAAAGAGAGAAGAAAATAGTACTTCACTTTATCGCATGACACGTGCGCGGGTGACGCAGCTCTGATGCACACTTATCTCACGCTCTGAACCGAGAGCATCGTGGACGACGCAAAGGGAGACGCGAATCTCAATTCTGTAACAAACTAAACTCGTCCGAACCTTCACGACTCGCCGGTCACTTGACGCAAAAATAAAATAGGAAAAAAAAGAAGCGAGGGATAAGGAGCTAAAATCGATAGCCCGCGCGTACTCGCGCGAGAAGAAAGGACGCCCTATTCCGGAACCCTCGCGACTCCGATATCGCAGAATCCCCGGCCCCGTACCTTTATCTCTTCAGGCGTGCACATGCTTGACAATTTAGGTCACCGTTCATCGTTCCTATTTTTCACGTCGCGTCACGCACGTTCTACCCGAGGAAGGACGCACCGACGGCAGACGGAGCAGAGGCAGATCTGGCACGTGTCGTCCCGACTCGGGGCACATGCCACGAATTTTCGATTAACCGGAAACTGGCCACGGTCGACGGCCACCGACGTCGGTGCGCGCATAATCGCGCGGTTGGTGCTTGCGAAACGTGTTTACGAGCGGATTGTGCACGCTTATCGGTCGCGGCGAGAAATGAAAAAGCGGCGAGGAACGCGAGCCGAGCGATGGTATAGAAACAAGCGTCCCGACGCTCTGGACCACACTGGCGTCCCCGTCTCCGGGGATCGATGCGCATACCCCGACTCGAGTGGGGAGACAGTCCGTTGCCCCGTATTTCAACGACCTACCCTCGCAGCCACGTTTCGGCGGACTTGCGTAGGGTGAATCGTGGCTTCTACGTGCAGTTTTGCTGGACTAGGCGTGGTGGGGACGATGACACTACCCCGTGGCTGCCATTCAATGCACCGTGTATTGCGCTTTGTCCCACCATTTTTACGCGATTAGGCCAGTTGCGTTGCTTTCGTCCTTTTCACCGTATTCCACGCTCGCGAGACGTCCATCTGCATACGCGTGTGCCTGTGCCTCGTGTGTTCGTGTATCGTACTTGTAAACGTATGTGTGTCGCGTGTTTGTGTACGTTATATGTTTGCATACGTGCGAGTGTGTCTATCGCGTGTTTGTGTACGCGCGAGAGTGTGTACACTGTATGTTTGTGTATGAATGCGTACATGTATGCGTGTATTTGTATGCGTCGTGTGTTTTGAGTGTACGTCTGCTTCTTGTAATTTACTATATCAGGTTTATACACACATTCTTCTGTTCGTCTTGACAATATAAGGAACGTCGTGTCTTCAAGAAAATTGCGCAATCGAATTTAACGCTGATAGATGGAAAATTAATATTCGAAGCTCGACAGCGACATACTGGAAATGAAAATATGATACGCAGCTTTCTTCCTTGTAATCACAGATGAATAGCGTGTATATAATGACTATAATTAAAGTGACACGATAAAGATAGACAAGTATCCGTGATTACGTTTCCATATACATGAAAATTCGCATACTGCGCGTACAGTAATATACTGTAACAGTATATGCATCGCAGTAATTGAAACGATAAGATGAAAATAAACAAATATATCCATGTTCCTATTAACTGAGAGAAATAAAAAGTCCGAGGCCATTTTGACTGGTTCGATAATCCATAATGTTAAAGGGCAGATGATAACTCTGACGATAGTTCCCAGTTTTTACCACGATTTTGATTTCGTGAGATGGTTCGTAACACACGTACAAAATGATTCGAATCCAGGCAGAAAGGTACGAATAGTAGTTGATAAGTGTTTGACCCGAAGTACCTAGCAATGAGTCACATCTCGTTAACGATGGCACAAATTTCAGGTACGAAGGTACTCCTGTTGTGTGTTAAATGACACAAATGTACCGCACTTGGAGGAGATTATACCCAAAAATAAATACATTTCCTCGAATCTTTTGCGTCATTTAATGCCTTCAACCGCGTACTTATCAGCTGTCCCTCGTATAAAATAGTCGCGATTAAAAAGAGTGCGCTGTAGAGACATGTCAGGCTCGACAGGTGAACAAGAGCTGATCAATTTTCGCAGATACGAAATTCACGGCTTATCTGCGGTCGACAGACAGTTTGTCCTGTTCGACAGTGTGTACAAACGTTACCGTGTATCGATAATGAACATTATGTCATCGATGTAGAACGAGATAGCGATAATAGCCGATACCGTTGTAAGTTTCCAGGCTTTCACCGATATGTTCCCCAAAATAAGGCTATGCTAGACGAGGATACCATTGCTCGTGGAGGATCTACGAAGGGAACCAAAGGAAACCGTGAAGGACGTTCGATGATCTTCCAACACGTTTGCTTACCTAACCCAATATCGTAAGACTGACTAATCTCGTTACGTTTGCCATAGCAATTCGTAATACAGGGATTGCTCTTGGCGGCTACTATCGTTACCGGTAATTCATCGGAGCCCACGCATGAGTCATAGTGCAATCGGCTTACCGAATCGGTTGGAACACAATAGGGTCCCTAGGGTTCAGAAACCGCGAACGAAAGCAGTAGAAATTTTGGAGGCGTAATCCGACGGTAACGGCAAATTCGATGACTCGAACGCTAAATTTAGAGCCACGGAAACTTTCCACTTTCGTCCTATTCTTTCTCTTTTTCCTCTAATTTCCAGCTCGTAGTGTATTTTTATTTTCGAGATAACGCCGTATCTCGTTGTTGACGAGTAAAGTTCGGGGCGAAAGAATCGAGTATTTGACCGATTGACCGGTCAAACAACCGGTCAACTAGTCAGTCAGGTGTAGGAGAGATTCGGAAATAGAGATTCGCGGTTTACCTTGATGTGTTTGACGGCCTCTTCGGGTGGCAGGTCAGCGACGTTGTCCATATGCGTGTCCACCCAGGCCTGAACCGCGGCACTCGAGTCTTTGTACTGTTGCCACAATCTGCACGCGTGCTGATACTTGGTGCAAAGGGCATCTAATTCGGCCCTGGTGTCCTCCCAGGCCTGTACGGCCTCATTTACCGCCGCTTCGACCTTCTCGCGGACCTCTGCAGAGCAACCCTCCCGCAGAGGTTCGGCAGCCTCTCGTAATTCGCCAATGAGAACGTCTAGCGCGCCCAAATTACCGCTGAGACCCTGCAAATCGAGATAATTTATTTTTTCATACAGGTGTATTCGTGTATGCATCTTCCCGCGTGTTTGACAGGTGTCGAGCAAAGTCGATGCGAGATTTATGGGGGAATTTTCTAATAAGCGATTTGCGCAGAAACTGACTCGAAAAATTTACCAAAAGTTAGGTAATATATTTTTTATTTCTTCTTTATCGCGATGTCTTTCATTTTACCTCTTGCATTGGCGAACATCTAGAAATTAATCTCGAGATAAATGAAATTCTTGGTGTCGTTCCAATTAACGAAATTATCTCCTGATCTTTTCCTTTGTCTCTCCTATAAAATTTCGACGTATATTTGCAAGTTGTCAAAAAATTTGAGAAAGTTTGAATATCGATCAGATAAAAGGATCATGGAAAATCTTATATGTAGATAAATCGTCTTCGTTCGTATGATTTTACCCTCGCTTGCTCTTACTCTCCAATTTTCCTTGTTACATACCGAATTTAATACCGAATTCTGTGTATACGTCTGTATACACGTCCAAATAATTTGACGAAATCCCAAGAAAATGAACGAAAAAATTCAGCTAAAGGGAAAAGAGTATTCCTGTCACGCGTAGACCAATTTGTCTTTAATTAGCGATCAATTTCCGAGAAGAATTCGTCGATACGAGGCGAAGGATTATTAGATTCCCGTGCCTTTGTGTTTTATCGAGCTCGATACACCTATCAATTAAGCCCATTTGATGGAGCTCGTTTAATCGGTTTGCTTATCCGCGTTCCTCTGTACGGCTCGCAGGAACGAACTTTTCTGTGGCTTCTTTTATCGGACCCGGGGGGGTTCAATGGAACTTTAATTGATTTTGCACGACCGATTACCCGCCTCTTCGTCCACTCTTATTACGCCTTGTTGCGATGGTATCACTCGCTATTCCGATTTCCATATGTTAACATATCAGAAACACGAGCGAGCGTAACGCGTTAGGTCTATGATTTCATCGTATATATTTTATCGTATATACCCGCCTACTAACATAAACATTCTAACCGTGGAAAATACATTTTGCACGCGTTTCATGGTTATTACTAATCATTATAATTATCTGTGACGCAGGTTTCGCGATATTTTGCGTCGATACGAGCAGGTTCGCCTTTACTCCTTTCCATCATATGAGATCGCGTCGTGGTTGCATAATGTGGGAGTAACGGGAGGAAAAACCGGGAAACTTCGGACATTGTTCCATTGTTTAGTCGACACGATTAACAGAAGGATCAATGGATCACTTGCTTCGTGATCTTACGGTTAATTGCGACCGTCATGGTCGTTAACCTTTGAAAAAGCTATCCTAATTCCCTTCTCCTACGCGTGGTCGAATTTGCATATTCCCTCGGATATTTTTCGGATATTCAGCGAGTAAACGGAATTATTTAATTTCGCGTACGAGATGGGTAAAAGAAGAAGAGAAGAAGATCGGAGAGTTTCTGTTCCTTTCGCTGAGTGATCTCACGGATAGCTATAATCGTCATGGCCGCTACGTCCAGAGACGTTCGAGGAGCTATTCCTAATTCTCTTCCTCGTGCACGTGTCCGAATTAGCATATTTTATTCCCTTGGATAGGTTCTTCAGAATTTACCGAGCAAACAGCACAGTCACATACGCTTTGTTTCGAGATACTAAACGATCCGTGCATCGAATATATCATAAATCGCGAGCTGGGTAAACGGAATCGAGTTTTCCACCATTTCTCCGAAGATAGAATTCAAAGCGCGATTAAAATAAAAATTATTCCATTCAAATTTTTGAATCCCCCTAATTCGTCGCGTAAAAGGAAGAAGAAAAAGATTCGTTTCTCTGCGAATTCAAGTGGATTCCCCAGAGAAACTCTGACCCGAGTACTCGTATTTCTCGAACGCGAAGAATGCCAGTTAGCACGATATTCGCACGATCGTGGGACATGGCTGATCCGTAAGGTTCGAGCGTACACCGTCGGTGTTACTCAAAGAATGCCTGCGCACGTCGGTTTTCCTTAAATACGTACTATAAATAATTTTGAGTCACGAGACCGAGCACGTTTCGAGACGCGGGGTCTCGAATTCGGTCAGAGCGTGGTTGGACTAATTTTGTGTCATGTACTCGAGTTCGTTCACCTGGCCGAGGGTTTTCCGGCGAAACCGTAAGCGGAAATCGAATCGCGTTCAGTGCGTTCCTAGCCGGCGAAACTCGCGCTCCTCTGTAATGCTTTCGTCCCCGATACCGTGCAGCCATTCCGTTCAATTTTCTGCCAACGTTGTTCGCCGCGAAATTCGTCGAAACTTCCACCGGTGACTCGAACGAGCTCGAGTTACCCCGAGTTCCGTTCAGGTCTCGACTCCAAGTCTGTACAACGAAGAAATTTATTCCGATTTAGCAGCTCCAACGATTCTTCCGAGCCTCTGTCAGAGGAACTTCGAGTTTTTGGAGTTTTTGGAGTTTTTTGGAGATTTTTGGAGTTTTTTTTGGAGTTTTTGAAGTTATTGGAGTTTTTGGAGTTTTTTGGAGATTTTTGGAGTTTTTTTTGGAGTTTTTGAAGTTATTGGAGTTTTTGAAGTTATTGGAGTTATTGGAGTTATTGGAGTTATTGGAGTTTTTGGAGTTTTTGGAGCTTCTCGGAGGAGCTTTCATGAATCGGTTTTACGGCGATCGGTTTTGAATCGGGAAATAGGAAAGCAAATCTCGGGCGGAGGACGAGTATGCGGAAAGTTGTGCAACGCGCGATTAATCGGGATAATCGAGGCCTGTGCTCGTCTATTTCAAGCCGACGAGTGGCACGCAGGCGACGATGCACTTGTCGATTGCAACGAGGCTGATCGGTCGATTTTTCATCAGCCGGAAGTCACTAAATACATCGAGCGCTCTCTGTTCGGAATAGTGGGCGCGGAATCGCGATAAGTAACGGAACAGGAAGTTGCGGCTGGCCTGGAGCTTCCGCTTTACGTGCTGATATAGTCGTTGAGACTGAAATTCCTCGAGTGTCTCGCGAGAGGGCTAAAAATACATCGGCCGAATAATTATTGCGAAATGAAAACGATATTTTTCCGGCGTTTCGTTTACGATGACTCATCCGTTGGAAATAGCGGGCACGGAATTGCAATAATTAATGCGGTGCGAAACTGCAGTTGACCCAGAGCTTCCGGTTTACGTTTCAACGCAGCCGTTGAGCATGAAATTCCCCGGACATCGCGGAGGCGTTAAAAATATATTAGAGAAATAATTATTGCGAGATGTCAACGACAATTTTCGATCACTTTATTCGATGCAACGAGCGCGGAATTGCGAAACTGCAGTTTCCCGAGCTTCCGTTCTTTGCTTTAACACAGTCGTGTTGAAATTCCTCGAGCATCGCGAAAGCGTTAAAAATATATTTCTCGAATAATTATTGCAGGATGTATAAAGTAATTTTACGACACTTCGTTTGCATATATCTCCCCGTCTGTAAATGCGATTATTCACGGAAGAAGAAGCTGCGGCTAGCCAGGGCTTCCGCCTTACATGCCGATACCGTCGTTCATGTTGAAATTCCTCGAAAGTCCGTGTTAAAAGTATCCCGATGAAACGAATAATTATTGCAAAAAGTAAACAACGATTTTACCGATATCTTATTTCGAACACCGCAACGGAATACCGATATATTTCTGTCACATTTCCTTACTCAAAGCAGCCAATTCGTATTAAACGCAGACTGGAATACCGATTGCGCGCGGAATAATAAAACGAGGCATATGAAAGCACGATTATTCTTGGTTCCCGGTGTCTAGGCTCGGAGTCGCGTTCGCAGAGACGCGACGGAAAATGCCACCTAAAAATGTAACGAAAAATTTGAAAAGACGATAAAAGATGGTACGTGAAGGCAATCGTAAACATCGATTCCCTCGCGGACTAAGTAAACCGGTGCTTTTCCACGTGGCATAGTTTACATACCGTATCATATGCGTCATACGTACTAGTCGTCGTGCTCGTGCGTGTCATCCCGCGTAATTATATCAATGTGGATTAACGAGCGTCTGCTACATGCTCGCTTTTTTCCATTTATTTCGATATGCGTCCCGTTCATTGCGATGCACGTTGTGTTCATTACGCTGCCACTAACGGGAGTATTGCACTCCTGCGTTATTTCCACGTCTGCGCTGCCATTTTCTCCGATCTTCCGACCGATCCTTTCGGCCGACCTTTCGTGATTTACTCGATATTAAATATTTCAGTTCGACCAACCGATAATCGAATATCAATTTTAATTCTTCGACTAATCGAATATTTTTAGTTCATTTATGTCTCATCATTTTTTAATTCGCGTTGTTATTAAATACTCGCGATTGTTCGACGAGTATCATAACTCGGTATAAAGAAATGAAACTACAAATTTTAGTTTCTCCCTGCGTATCAAATATTTTCATTTATTTTATTTCTCTCCGATAAATTTTCAATTCGCGTCGTTATTAAATATCTCAGCTCGACGAGTATCACGGTATAAAGGAATTGAACTATTTATTTTAATTTCTCTCTTCGTATCGAATATAATTTATTTTATTTCCTTTTTCCCGACGCTTTTCGCGAAATTATAAATTACGATAAATGCAAATGAGCAAACGTCTAATGACTTGGTTCTGTCTTTTTATCAAGGACGATCCATTTGAACCTGTTACTGATTACGATTATTACATTTAGTCGAGCGATAACCGTGGAATTTTAATTTTACGTCAGTTTAAACGAATGTAACGCTGTTCAAACGTGACTAATCGTTATTCAAAGAATTTATCTAGGATAAACGATACCCTGTTTTCTCCAAATTAAAACTGACTATACCTCGGGCACGGTTGTTGTCTATACGGCCCTTTTAAAACGAGTCATTTGTTATTGCAGGTTTGTATACATGTCCCTCGACCAGGCTTCGGGATTATGTGTATAACGAATTGCGACCCACGGTACACCGAGGAGAAACAAAATTCGAGGTTTCCCAGTGTTTTACTTTTATTCTTCGTTCTTACGCACGCGTGTACACAGATATCGATATAAATGGTCAAAAGGCGGCGAAAGAAATAAATAAACAAACAGTGTTTACACGCGCGAAAATAATACTCGAGACGTGTTTATCGCGTGTTCTAACGCTGACACACAGTTTAATCCGATTCGCCTTGGAACTTAGCGGATGGTCTCGATGACGGTTCAAATGTTCGTCATTTATGAATATTCAGTGCTTACTTCCGATCAGCCGATTCGATTATGCCGAGCGCCGACATGCTCGACCGTTCTCCGAGATCGTCTGCGTCGATCGTTTCCTCGATTTTCCACGTGTATCGCGTTACCACGGTCCGTCATTCTTCATTTCACGAGCGCCGTCGAAACTGCGGCGCACGAGTCTTTCGCGAGGTGGACAGAACGAGGGAAACAGCGTTGCAAAGTAGAAAAGCACTGGACTCCTGTCACTACTCGCGGACCGTCGATATCGCGGTGGGTAATGGACGAATGAGATCGTTGTAATACGTGCGAGATGTTGTCGCGTCGACGGAACTCGTGCTACTGATACGCGACCCCCGATAACGCTGGCTGTATCCCACGGCGCGCATGCGCGTCGCTCGAACCGCGCTACTTCCCTCGCACGTGGTGAAGGTTATCGCGGAGGAAAGTGCGTCTTCCGGTAAAAGCGTAGATTGATCGACAAACTGCGACGCACAGGTGCATCCGTGCAGAAGTTTCGCTTCGTTAAATAAACTCTTGAAATCTATAACGGTTACCGGGAGTATGCCGCAGCAGTTTTAACAGCAGTTCGAGAATACTTTTTATCCCCTACGCGGGTCGTGATCAGAGAAGGGTTAGGTTAGAAAAAGCGCGGACGAGTATATACGAACGTATATTATGGCGTTCTTCGGACGCGTAGAGAATATGAATTTTTTGGAATATTTATACGGTCGAGTGTTGTCTATAGAAGAGCAGAGGTAGTTTCTTCGATTGCAAACGATTGAAAGTGTCGAGGGCGCGCGAAAGCAGGCCGGTCGATATCATTGGGTTAGTTATTCAAACTTCTGCAAGTTTTAACGCATTCCGAGGCTCGGCACTTTCAAGGAATGTTGGAGTACACGAGCACGGGCGTGTATCGTAAATCTTGGATGCCTCGAATCGTTTCATCGGCATCGTGCATCGACTCGCGGTTAAATTAGAATTCTTGCTTGATTAACGAAAATTAGCTCGCGTGACGTAAGAACACGTCAAGGTATGTACCGGGTGAGTGCATATGTATTATCGCCTCTAGAATCGAGCGGAAAAATTGAAACTTACCTCTAGCCTTTCGGTGGCTTTCAGTAGCCTGTCATAATTCACGGGTCCCTGTACGGTTAACAGCTCCATCATGTAGTCTGCTTCTTGCACCGACTGCTGCACCATCTCTAGCTGCTTCTCGAACCTTCTCCACAAGGAGAGTCTGCTCTTCAGCAACGTTGTCAATCGAGAGCATCTAGCCTCCAGATCGGTGTGGGCGTCTTGGAGATTAGAAATGTCTCGTTCAACGCTGACCGGAGAGACCGAGACTCTCATTATGGTGGGTAGGGTATGCAAGAGCTGTCTCAGACCCATGATATCCTGCCACAAAATGGCGAGTTCGTCAGCCACGGTTTGACACCGATCCACAGCAGCTGCGACCACGTCGCTGCCCTGACGCTCGCTTCCCTCGCATTGGTCCAATATAAATGATTGCCGTTGATGAGCTTTCCTAACGCGGCTAAGGCCACGCTCGATGGTCTGAAGCTTCTCCCTCAGCAGCTGAGCTGCGTCCAGTTCCTCGCTGATCTGACACTCTATTCTGCGAGCCGAGGACAACAGGACACCAACCTTCTCGCTTTCCGCCACGGGAAGTAGACCCAGACGACCTAGCTCGTCTTGGATCAGGCAGATCCTATCAAACAGGACGGTCAGACGCTCGATGTAGAGGTCCAGCTCTTCCTCGGTCTTCAGAACGCCGTGGAAACTGTCGATGGTCATTCGTAGTTCGTTCAGTTCCCTCTCGAGCAGTTTCAGCTTCTCGTTCGACGAGATCTCCTCGGAGGAGATGTTTTGGGTGAAGTGCTCCTGGATGTTGTCGATCTGCTGGCTCACGTTGTTCCAGCGATCCTGGATCTCGCTGTGGAACTGTCTTTGCAACATTTCGTCCGACAGGGGAATTATTTTCAGAGCCTGCTCGAAGCTGTTGTTGGCTGTCTCTAGTATGTTGCTGTGCACCTCGTACTGGGCTTTCAGCTCCTGGGGAGATAGGAACAACGATGAAGATGATAAAGTTTATAGAGACGACTTTGATTTCGTGGATGGTTAAACGTTTTTCGAATTACTTACACAGAATTGACGTATGTGACCCACGGAAGGCTCACGGAAGGTGCTCAGTTCCCTTTCCACAGTCGTCATCCAGTTTTCCAGTCGGTCCATCAGTATTTCCTGGTTGCACCAGTTTTCTTTGAACGCCAGCAGTTTCCCCAACGACGACTCCACGTTATCTTGAAGCTTCACGATCACGTCTAGAGCTTCTCCGTAACGATCCACGGGATCTTCGATGTTCACCAGCTCTTGGAGGCTGCGAGCCACGTTCAGAAGTTGAATAAGCCGAGCGTGATGGGTGGCGACGTCCGTAGCCAGAGACTGGAAGAAAAAATATTTGCAATATTCGTCTCTGGGTAGAAATGAAAGCCGATACGTGCGAAATATCCAATATCCGACACTGTTACGTAAATAGCAGCTCGAGTTAATTCGCAAAAATCGAAAATAGACACGAGATTCTATCTGTACCTGTTCTCCCGCGAGGAGCAACTCACCTGATACAGAGAGATGTATTGGTCGTAGTCAGACGACGTCACCGTCTGGAGATCAGGTACTCGTTGATGAGCAACCTGAAGCCATCCTCTCTCCTCTTTCACTCCTTGCTCCAGCAGAATCCACCTGGACGCAGCCAGAGCCATTTGCTGGGTCCTGAACGCAGCCTTGTCTAACAGGGATATAGCCCTGCTGTGCAGCTCTTCGTGAAGGTCCGAGTACTCCGTTCTCGTCTTGGGATTTAAGTTGCTCTCCAATGACTCTAGTATCGTTCGACAGTGATTCAGGTTGACGAAGAACTTCCTGTGCTTCTGCATCTCCTCCTGCAGGTGTTCCAGACTCATCACCGAGATAGGACTCTCTAACAAATTCTTGGCGATTTCGGTGATCTGTGCAAACTCTTGCAGAGTTCGTTCGTACTCCTCGACCAGGGCCTGCAGTTGCAGAAGGCGTTCACGTTCCATGCATATCCTGTGGCTGATTACTTTCGTCTTCTCGTGAGCCACGTAGGTCTCTTCCGGGATGTGCTCCTCGGGATAGTCGCACAGCAATTCGTGGGAAATGGAGAGCAGCTTGGTAGTGTTCATCATGTTCGTTTGGTTCGTTTCCTCCACCATGTCCAGTATCTTCAGCTTCGCGCTTGTCACTATGTCGAACGTGTTGATGTCATTCAGCTCGGTCAGTTGTCCCTCGATTGACCTGTTACAGCTAAAAGAAAGTTAAAGATTTGTCTCTAAATACACGACGCAGTACGTCGTTGAATTCGTCCCATCTCAGAAACTCCTTAGCGAGGTACTTGTTTCTGTCATCGGTCGCATCTTCGATCATGTTGACTTGATGCATCAGAGCATCGAGACACCTCTGCAGGTTGTTGCGATCCTCTTCCGGATAGTCCATCTCTACCAATTTCCAGATATTATTCAGTTCCACGATATCCTTTCTCACATTCGTCACTTCCTCCTCTAGCTCGACGTTGGTGTTGTAGTTGCTAGAGAGCGGATACTCTTTGCTCAAGAAAATTCTGTACTCGATGGTCTCCAACCAAGTGGAAATCGTGTCCACGATGACAACCAGAGTCTCTTCGACTGCGGCTGCATCTTTCTCTTGAACAGCGTCCCTCAGCTTGGACAATGACTTCGTCACGTCGGCAGCTCGTTCTTCGGCCAGCCTTTCGTTCGCCACTTGGTCCAGATGAGCGATGTGAAGGATATTCCCGAAATGACTCGGCTCTTTAGCATTTTGAAGACTCTGCATTCGATAACAGATCGCCTTGGTCGTTTGACTGCAAGGGGTGATTTGATGTCGAGGGTCTTGTTCGGCAGTCTCAGCCAGCAGGAAAGCCTCTAGGGTCGGGTCTTTCTGAGCAGCGTCGGGATGAGGCAATTCCGAGGAAGATTGTTCCAGTTTCTTACTCAGATCTTTGTTGATGTCTGCGAAAGTTTGAATTTTCAGTTGCTCTTCTTCCTGCAGAACCGAGTCTACAGGAGAAACTGGTTCCTCGGTAGTGTCCATAGGTTCCGGCGAAGGCATGTGTGCAAATACTGGCGCCTGTTGAGCTTGTGATTCCAAAGGCAAGGTTAGTTTCTCTTTATCTACAGCCCAGACGTCTTGAGTGTCTTTAATGGCCACGGGCTCCATCGCCATAGCGAATGGCGTACTGGTACTAGCCTGCATACCTTCGTCAACCTCGTCTACTCTCTCTTCGAATAAGACTTTAGATTCCTTCTGTCGAACATCGTCCTCTTGAGGACTTCTTTCCAGCCGACTAGGCTCGTCAGGTGGAGTCTTCTCTTTGCCTATGTTCCTCTTAGCAACGTCGGAGTAATAGTATTTTGGAGACACGTCTCGCGATTCTACAGGTTGTCCAAATATGGATTCCAGGTCTTTCTCACCTGCTGCGGAAATTTCGATGGTCCTGTGTTTCCTCTTCCGTTTCTGTCTCTTTATCACGTTGCTGTCCTCTACCTTCTTCGCGGAACTCAGATCCTCGGTAATAGTCGTGTCCTGCGAACTGTCTGTCAATTTACTGGTACTGTCAGTGGTGTCACTAGTGGGCACTTCAATGGTTGTTTGCAAACGTATTTTAAAATCGGCATCAGTGGTCGTAGTATCCTCTACCGAAGTCACCACTGACTCCTCGGTCTCTGACTTGGGTTCTACTCCCTCAGAGGTGCCTTGTAAATATTCATCCTGCACTTCCGTTACTTCCCGTTGAGGTTCCTCCAGAATAGACGGCGCTGTCACCTCCTCGCTGCTCAACGTATCCAAATGTTCCTTAGTTTCTTGTACTTGTACATCAGGTGCTACTGGAATTTGTGTAAGCTTGAGAGGCGTTTCTACGTCTGCGACCATCTCGTCCAACGTGGCCTCTATCACGTTACCTTTTTCGTCCTTAACTACAACGTCTTTTGCTTCCTCGGCGATTTGGAATACCCCACTTGTCTGCTGAGAAGTCGTCACCAGTGACGGTTTCTCCTCTTCGATGCTCGTTTGCTCGGCATCTTCGCGAGTTTCGGGAATGATCTGTACACTTTCTTCCACTTGTTCCACTAAATCGCTTGACTTTATTTGAACCGAGCTGTCCAAGGTCTCTATCTTCTCCGGCGTGACAGTCTGAGACTGTTCGTCCATAGACTCTTTAACTTCCTCTAAACTGGTCTGAGCGGATAACTCGCAAACGTCGACTTTGTCTGGTGCAAATGTAACTGGACTTGTCTGCGAGGATAACTCGCAAACGTCGACTTTATCCGGAGCAAAAATCACTGGAGTGGTCTGAGCAGAAAGCTCGCAAACTTCCACTTTGTCCGGAGCAAAGATAATTGGACTGGTCTGCGAGGATAACTCGCAAACGTCGACTTTATCCGGAGCAAAGGTCACTGGAGTGGTCTGAGCAGATAGTTCGCAAACTTCCACTTTGTCCGGAGCAAAGGTCACTGGAGTGGTCTGAGCAGATAGTTCGCAAACTTCGACTTTGTCCGGAGCAAAGGTCACTGGAGTGGTCTGAGCAGATAGTTCGCAAACCTCGACTTTGTCCGGAGCAAAGGTCACTGGAGTGGTCTGAGCAGATAGTTCGCAAACTTCTACTTTGTCCGGAGCAAAGGTTACTGGAGTGGTCTGAGCAGATAGTTCGCAAACTTCTACTTTGTCCGGAGCAAAGCTAACTGGACTGGTCTGTGAAGACAACTCGCAAACGTCGACTTTATCCGGAGCAAAGGACACTGGAGTGGTTTGAGCAGATAATTCGCAAACTTCTACTTTGTCCGAAGCAAAGGAAACTGGACTGGTCTGAGCAGAGAGCTCGCAAACTTCGACTTTCTTTGGAGCAAAAGTTACTGGACTGGTCTGAGCAGATAGCTCGCAAACTTCGACTTTCTCTGGAGCAAAGGAAACTGGACTGGTCTGAGCAGATAGCTCGCAAACTTCTACTTTGTCCGGAGCAAAGGAAACTGGACTGGTCTGAGCAGATAGCTCGCAAACCTCTACTTTGTCCGGTGCGAAGGTAACTGGACTGGTCTGCGAGGATAACTCGCAAACATCGACTTTGTCCGGAGCAAAGATAACTGGACTGGTCTGCATCATGATTTCCACAGTTGGTTCTGGTAGAATCGTCTGTGACTCGGTTTCCAGAGTTTTAGCCTGTCGTGGACTCTGCTTTGGAGTTGTCTGGGTCTCTACCACTTGGACAGTCGGTTTTTCTATCAAGTCTGCTTGGATATTGAAGTCTAACGTGGCCTTTTCTGGGCTAGCCGGTTTACTAGTCTGTGCCTCTGTCTCTGTGGTTTTGGGTTCTTCGGGAGTTACCGTCTGAACTGCTATCCCGGTTAGAACTTTCTCGGTCGGTGTTGGCGAAGTCTGTTGTTCAACGGCTATCACGACTTTCTCTGCGGTCTGAGTTTCCATCTCCAACAACGGGGCCGTAGGCGATGTCTGCGTTTCGATGGAAACCACGTCTGTGGCTGTAGTTTGAACTTGTATCTCCTCTGTGTCAACTGGGACCACGGTTGTTTCAATATAGTCCTTCACTGGGCTAGTTTGAACTGCGTATTCCTCCATTTTCACAACAGGAGCTTCCATCGTCTGAGTACTTATTTCTCCTATGTCAGGAGCTTGCTCCGTGCTAGTTTGCTCACCAAAGTCCGAGACGGATAACGGAGACGTCTGCATTTCGGTGTGCTGTTGAGTAATCGGTTTCTCAGCTTGAGGCTTTTCCTCGGGAACAGTTTGCATGCCGAAGTCGAAAGCTGGCAATGGAGACGTCTGCATCTCTGCGTGAACTTCTTCCACTTTGGTCGTCTCGGGTTGGATCACTTCTTCCACTTTGGTCGTCTCGGGTTGGATCACTTCTTCCACTTTGGTCGTCTCGGGTTGGATCACTTCTTCCACTTTGGTCGACTCGGGTTGGATCAATTCTTCCACTTTGGTCGACTCGGGTTGGATCAATTCTTCCACTTTGGTCGACTCGGGTTGGATCACTTCTTCCACTTTGGTCGACTCCGGTTGGATCACTTCTTCCACTTTGGTCGACTCCGGTTGGATCATTTCTTCCACTTTGGTCGACTCCGGTTGGATCACTTCTTCCACTTTGGTCGACTCGGGTTGGGTCACTTCTTCCATTATGGTCGCCTGGGGTTGGGTTATTTCTTCCACTTTGGTCACTTCTTCGAGCGAAATTTGCGGCGAAGTCTGCACTTCTTCGTGAACGTCCTCGATTTTCGGTACCTCGGTCTCTTCCAACAAATACGGCGATGTCTGAACGCAAATTTCCGACACTTCCTCCTGCTTCGGAGACGTAGTGGCAACGGCGACGTTGAACTCTCGAGGAACGGTCTGAGTGTCTGCCTCTGTCAGCGTGGCGGTCGGAGCGGTTTTCTCTTTACTGACGTCAATGTCTTCCCGTTTCTTTTTCTTCTTTTTCTTCTTCGTGGCCTTGGCGTCCTCGCTCTCCGTCGGTGCCAGGTCGTCCGTGAATTCCCCTTCATCGGTGGTAGTCTTCGGGAATTCGGTCTGCTCTTCCTCTTTGGAGCTTCGTATTCTCTGCTTCTTCTTCTTCCTTCTTTTCGTTTTCGTCACGCTCTCGTCATCCGGCGTCGTGGTCGACACCATTGTTCGGTCACCCTCGTAACCGTCTTCTCCGTTCGACGTCTCGTCTTTCAAGGAGAGCTCGAGCTGCCTGGATCTCAGCATCTCGGTGATGTCAGGCTGCGGCGTTTCGCTGATGTGTTTAGAAGAGTCGGACAGAGCCACGTCGATCTCTATCGAATCCGCGATGTTGGACACGAAGGAAATGCTCGACTTGGTCTCCATGGAGAATATCGGTGATCCAATTTCCGCGACCTTCTTGTCCAACTCTATGATGGTTTCCGATTCGGGTTCCATCGCGGGTTCGGTCTGGCACTCGTCTTCTTTCTCCGACGTGATGATGTCGTCGGAGGTCTCTTCCTTCTCGGAGGTGATGACGGATTTGTCGGTCTCCTCTTTCTCAGACGTGATGACGGACCTGTCAGTTTCTTCCTTCTCTAAAACGATGACTACCGATTTGTCCGTTTCTTCTTTCTCCGACGTAACCACTGACTTGTCCACAGTGACCACTCTAGGTTCTGCCAGTGGTGGAGACGTTTGGATGATCTTGTCGTGGATCACCGACGTGGTCTCCTTGTCTGCCGGCAGGCTTATGTCCACGTCTTCCTTCACCATTCGATAAGGAGCCGCCTCTGGCTCAGCTTGACTCTTCACCGACACCGTTGGCTGCATCTCTTCTCCCTCCTTCCTCACGGCCAGAGATATCTCCACTTTGTGGAAGATCGGCTTGTACTCCGGCTTCAAAGCTTCGTCCATGTAATCGTCCACGGAGTAATCGATCTCCGGGATGAAGGAGTTCTTCACGATCTGCTGCTTGATGTTGATCGGTACGACTTCCCGTTCCTCCGGCTTCTTGCTCTCGAACGGCCTCGAAGTTTCAACAACCGCCTCTTCGATCCGCGCAGGTCGTTCTTCTGAAACGTGAACTGTCTTTTGACCTTCCGTCGACGCGGATTTGATCGACGGTGCTTCCTTTGCTGGCATTTCGATCGAAGGCTTTCTGCCAAGTACATCTACGGTGCCTCTAGTGTCATGGTGCTTTTCTACATCTACCGTGCGACCTTCTAGCTCGATACCGGGTGTTGCGACGCTC
>NW_016908282.1:447293-575223 GCF_001483705.2 Eufriesea mexicana | reverse complement strand
TCTTTTCTGATACTGGTGCATCGACAGACTTACAGGTCGCTTTAGTCACGCTCGCCATGTCATCCGAGACGGATTCGATCGGGGTCTTGGCCAGCTCTTGCTGCGCCTGTGTCTCTCGTATCTTGATCTCATCGATTGGACTCTGCAAAGCAGCGGACACTTCAGCATCGATGAACGCCTGACTGATCGACGACGGATGGGGCTTTTTGCCATTTACCTCGATCATGAAGTGCTCGTGCTCGTACTTGTCCACTGGCTCGTCTTTCTCCCCGACAGCCACCGGCTCCACGCTCTTTTCTAACTGGCTCTCGGGTGGAGACTCCTCCGCGTCTCGTGGAAGCTTCGTTTGAGTGTCCGGGGGTTCCAGCGGACTCGCCAGACTCTGTTCCAACGTAGCATCCGCGTCTGCAACCTTTTCTTCCTTCACTTCGGTTATCAGGACGCCTTTCTCGGTGTCAGCTTGCGGCTTTTCTATCTCCGGTTCCACGTACACAGTGCTCGGGTGCATGTCCTTCGCGAAGGCACCGAAGAACGGTCCTTGCATCGGAGCGTCGTCATCTTGAACGAACTTTGCTTCCTTCGTATCCTCCTCTTCCTTCTTTTCTCTCGCCTCCTCTTTATCGGTAACGTCCTCGACCACCAGAGTCTTCTCCTCGCTGGGTCTCTCGTCTCTGCCAAACTGCCTCTGATCTTCCTGCTTCACCACGTTGATGCTTATATGCGGTATGTTCTTCTCGTCGATCTCTATCTCCTCTGGCTCCTCTATGATCTCCTCGGTGGCAGTTTCCTTCCCGTCCACGATCGTCACTTTTCTGATGATCCTCCTGGTCTTCCTCACCACTCGCCTAGTCACCTGTTGCACCACCGCGTGCACGCTAGCCGTCTTCGCCTGGTATTCCCCGCCTTCCATCAGCATTCCTTCCTCGAAGGGCTGTGGACTGATGTCTCTGATGTGCCCCTGGGTCACCGTGTGCGTGTATTTCGGCGCTGACTCGTATTCTTCCACGTTCACGCTCTTGTGAGGAGTGCCAGTGGTTACCTTGCCGCCGTAGATCTGTTTGGTAGTTGTTTCTATGGTGCCATTCGGCTTCGTGGTGGTCATCGTCATCTGTTGATCCCTCATGGTGGCCTCTGAGAACGCGTGGACCACGGATGGGGCGTCTCCGATCGCAGTGGACATGGAAGACAGGTGTTGCTGAGTGGTTTGTCTGCTGGTCACCGTTGTTCGTCTCAGTTTCCTCACTATTATCCTCTTCGAGCCATCCTCGTCCACTACCACTTCGGTAGTCACGTCGTCTGGCTCTACTAACACCGTTTCGAACGACTGCGGTGCCGCGTGAACGATGTTCAATTCGCTGGTGGTGTTGTCCTTATTCGGGTCCTGGTACTTCATGTCGACCACGATGTCCTCGGTTATCGCGTCAGGCCGCTCTGGGTCCGTTTCCTGGCCGGAAGTCGAGGGTACGTTCTTCGTGGCTATCTCGATCACGTCGTGGTCTCCCTCGGTGGTCTTCACGATCTTTATGGCTTCCTGGGTCTGGAGGTTCTCCGCGCCGGGGTGCATCGTGTCCACGGTTTGCGTGGTCAACGAGTGACACTCGGCTGAGACCGGGATTAGGTTGGCGGAGGTTTGCTTGCTGAGTTGCTGCGGTTTCTCGACTACGTCGTTCGCTAACAAGCTCTGGCCCGTTTGCAGAGAAACGTCAGCGAGAGATGGCATGCTACTTTCGAGGGACGAGTGAATCGAGGGTGCTTGATCTAGGGTAGCGTCATCTCGGTCTGACGTTTCGTCGGCTCGCGCCTCCTCGTCGCAGAGCTCCTGGAAAATTTAAGAAACGGTTCTGGTTCATCACTGCTGCGTGAACGAACGCTGGTCCTTCGTTTGCAGGACGTGTACTCGATTGTTACCGTCTATCCTACGCATTTCGTATCCTGTCTTTCTACTCGCCTTTACGGTAGAATTACACGGAACCTTCCTTCTCGAGCATACAATTCGGAAATCGTGCGTGGTTTATTTTCGCGCGTGATCAGGCTGAAGCTGTGACGATGAAGTGACTCGAATTTGCTGCTAGCACGTGTTGCAACTGAGGTCGGGGGGATTCGGATAGGCGAGGTTTCGCGTGTTTTATTGCGTTTACGTAAGAGGGTTGAAAGTAGCGATGTAGCCAACAGTGGAAGCCTCCGTTACGGTAGCAAGATTTAATACGCCTTTGTTAATAACAGCACCACGTTAATCACCAGTTTGTTACGCGAAAGTCGACATTGATTGTTACATGATTGGTCCTTGACTATGTCGATCGGTACAGCCTGCACCTGCAATGCGGTGGGAACGGAGTCGGATGAATTATTTAGAAAACACGATGATCGAGGATCGAGTCCGAGAATATCCGCAGACAAGAACACTAGGCGCAACACTGTTGTATTTTTAACCCGAAGTGAATGCTACGTTGACTTTATTTTAATGCATTTATTTTTGGCACGTTCGAAGCTACCTATATATATTTACATATACATATATGACACGATTTATATGTGCAGAGAACGACCATTAGGTGGGTCGAAATTTACGACGGAGTAAACGAAAGAATAAGATAAAAAGGAAAGAAAGAGAAAATTTCTACGAGATACCGCGGAATTTCGAATATTTCAGAACGCGGATTTCAGGAAGAAGAGAAAAAAATAGAAAAGAAAGAGAAAAGAATATATATATATATAAATTTCGTAATTATTTTACACATACACATATCCATAAGTACATATACATATACAATACGTAGATATAGTTGGCGATGTCGAGGGGACAAATAAAGAAGGAGGGAGATGGGAATTAATGAGAATACTTTAATTACAGCATGAAAAAAATTACAAAGTAACTGTATTAACATTCCATAAACAAATGCTGCACCTAAACAATTACATCCATTACCTTAAGCTAAAGGAACATAAAGAGTGCGTTATATGTATAAATAAATACACCGTGAAGTTTGCGAGAAGAGTAAGACAATGGCAGAGCGTAGTGATGAGTATGTAAATGACCATATATGTGTTGCGTGTGCGATGAGAAGCCCAGATGGAAATTGAAACGTGTACGAGAGCCTTATCCCGCGGTGGTTCACCCGTTAATAAATTATCGTGCAAAATGATCCGCGATACGACAAACATAAATTATTACTACGTTGAAGCAGCGAAAGAAAAAAGAAGAAAGGATGTTACATGCTTGACTATATCTAACTGTCACCTTAATCCCATTCTTGCTATGATACAACATACAGGCATATATATGTATATATATATATACCATTCCCACATATACATACTGTGTACATCCTCGTTAATTCTTCAGGATCTCTTGCAACGAGACAAGAGACCGAATAATCTTCCTCCTTTCACCCCCACCCACAGAATGAACTAGAGAACTCGACTAGAAATCGACTAGAAATCTTTGCAAAATTGATCCATCTACGAATTCCAAAGACTATCTCTCTCGATGTTAGGCTACATCTGTCTCGTATAAATATAAACAAATATCAATAAATATCGGTTAAATATCCCTGGTTCGACTCTAGTTTCGTTTTCGTTGCTTTGGTCTTTCGCTTTCTATCATCGGGTGTACTTCACGAGACTGTTGCGCGAAGACCAGCGAAGTTTGCGTAAGCCCCTGAGCATTGGAAAACGTTGGATACCTGCTGCCCTTGCTGCAGTCGCGACATCACCTCCAACAGCGCATTCTTCAGGACCTTTGCCAGCGTGCTGATCTCTGGCAGCGATTCAAGCTCCGACACCCGCTGCGCGTGACTGCTCAGCTCATCCTGCAAAGCCTGTGTCCACACAGGGACACACACAGTCAGAGATAGCTCTCGCCTGCGTGATCTCGCATTCGTGCTTTCGTTTAAAAATAAGCTGCGCGCGCCGACATTCTAAAACGGTGGATTACGAGATCGTCAGGCCGAGGACAGGTCCGTGTCGCAAAAATCGCACGCGGGCAACCGAAATTCGAGAATTCCACGCGTTCCATTTCGATTTTCGCGAATTCATCGACGACGCGGCGATCTTTGCGCAAATTCCAATCCGACGAGTGCCGGAATTGCGGAGAAATTTCGAGCATCGACGGAGGATCGAAGGGTGTTAATTTTGCGAATTCTTCGATTCCCTGCGGATCGATTTTCGCGAATTTTTTGAAAATTCCAACGCGACTAGCTATCGGATGATTTAGGAAAAATTCGAAAACCAACAGAGAATCGAAGGGTGTTAATTTTGCGAATTCTTCGGTTCTCTGCGAATCGATTTTCGCGAATTTTTGGAAAATTCCAACGCGACTAGTATCGGACGGTTTAGGAGAAATTTCGAAAAATGATAGGGTGATTTTTTGCGGATCGATTTTCGCGAATTTTTTGAAAATTCCAACGCGACTAGCTATCGGATGATTTAGGAAAAATTCGAAAACCAACAGAGAATCGAAGGGTGTTAATTGTGCGAATTCTTCGGTTCTCTGCGAATCGATTTTCGCGAATTTTTGGAAAATTCCAACGCGACTAGTATCGGACGGTTTAAGAGAAATTTCGAAAAATGATAGGGTGATATTTTGTGGATCGATTTTCGCGAATTTTTTGAAAATTCCAACGCGACTAGCTATCGGATGATTTAGGAAAAATTCGAAAACCAACAGAGAATCGAAGGGTGTTAATTGTGCGAATTCTTCGGTTCTCTGCGAATCGATTTTCGCGAATTTTTGGAAAATTCCAACGCGACTAGTATCGGACGATTTAGGAGAAATTTCGAAAATCAACAGAGAATCGAAGGATGTTAATTTTGCGAATTCTTCGATCTTCCGCAGATTTTTTGACAACACTTTCGATCTTGTCGAGAATGCTATACTTCAAAGACCAACAGAGGGTCGAAGAACATGAAATTCTCGAATTCCTCGACGCTTGCGAATATTTTCAACAATGACACGTGGATTTTTCGAAACTTGCAACGAGTGGAACAGCAGAAAATTTCGAAGTGGTTCCGAGGACGAACAGAGTTCTTTGATGCGGCGTTTCATCGACCTCCTCCAACGATGGCTGAAAATAAAATTTCGTTTGACATGAACGCACCTTGCTCGTGATGATCGATTGTTCCTGTTTCATGCTGGCCACGATATTCTTCAGCCAGCTGTCCGTTTCGTCCAGGAATTTCTTGTACGTGAGAATATCATGGCCGCGTTGCTCGTGCTGGCTGCGTGCACCCTCTAGAGTGGCTCGACCTTGTTCCACCTGCGTCAACAGGGTGGCTATGCGACTCTGAACCTCTTCTAGGTTCGACAGAAGCTTCTGCGCTTCGAAATCGGCTGGTATCTTCCGCAGCTCCTCTTCCAACTGACACACTTCTTGATCGTACGTTTGTAGCTCGGCTAACAGGCTCTGCAAATAATTTCGATAATTCTACCCATCGAATCAAACCTCTATAAACTTAGACAGAAATTTAAAAACAAATCGCAATGATCAAATCGCAATGACACGAATAAAAGTTTAACCCTTTCGCTTCGGTCAGTTCCCTTTCAGTTCAATCCGCCGAAGTACTGTCAGTGAATGAAAGTGCTCGCCAGAAATATGTGCGTGGTTTCTGATATTTCTGTACGTTTTCCTAAGTCTTAACCGTTTGAGTCCCAGAGGGTTTTGAAAAAACAATTGGTATTCCTTTTAGTCATGCTATGATATGTAGCAGACAGAAAGACGCAGGGAAGGCTTCCTTTCGTCCTGGGCCTGTTAGTGGACTCGTCAGTAAGGCCTTCTAGCAGGCCCATTTTCATCCAAGCGCGGAACATTCCGCGAGTCACGACTGTCGTTTATCACCGAGCGCGGAATATTCCGCGAGCCACGACTGTCGCCTATCACCGAGCGCGGAATAATCCGCGAGCTGACTTTTTCCATTACCAATTGCTGAATATTCTTCATATGCCACAGATCACGTTTGATCCCTTTTCGAGCATCTTATTTACATCGGTTCATTAACACGCGAGGTGATACAGGCTGGTCGTCAGTTGCACGTCGCTGATGCCTGAACACGGCACCTTAAGTAGAGCCATGATGCAGATGGGTTAAATAACAACTGTGCCGAATAAAACAATCGTATACAGATTGCACTTGTATATTGCACTTGCATTATTTCGATGCCGGATATTTCGTACCCAGGAGTCATCGCGTGGACGTCGCCTATAAACCACGCTCGAAGCGAAAGGGTTAACGCGAATTTTTGGAAGCAAGATAAATGCAACGTTACGAATATGAAAGATCAATCAAGGACCATTGATGGCGTGGAATCTCACCGTGAGTGCGGCTAGCATGGAATCTATGCTATCTCGCGGTAAATATGTTCCTTTTAGGTTCGACAGACTCAGCTGTAAAACCAACAGTCGCTCCTGTATGATGTCCTGTAACATAGGTACGAATTAATGAACGTCGAGATTGGTCGACACGATTACGAAGAAAATATGCCGTGCACGTCAGGAGCTCGAACATCGGTCTGTTAATTCAGAGATTAGAGGAACTCGTCAAGTCTTTTAGCTAATCGTAACACGGGGGTAGGCAGGGGAACACACAGACGTATAGAAAGGGGGAGTTTTCAAACGTGTTCGGGCGATCGGGGAAACACGGCCATCCATGCAGCTCTGACAACAAAATCTGGATAAAGGGTACACATTAAAGGGAGGCTGAAAAATTCCGTCTATCTTAGCACAGCGTCGACCTCTTATATCGGAAGGATGTAGAAAAGAGGCGTTCCCTCTTGGGTGTCGGCTGTAAGAGAGAAAGCTACGGAGAGGGGATGAAAAAGTAAGTAAGGATGACAAAGTCACTACGAGGTGTAGCAACTGTCTATCGGTGTGTCGATAGGGTACGTCGACGCAACGCGTGACTTAGACACTAGCTTCCTTCGACCAAGAACGAAATTATTCGACGGCAAAAAGTGATCGTAATCATTCCCTTTCTTTTCCAAATTCGTCACGAGACCTGAGTTCTCGCTGGACCGCAACGCAAGCCGAAAATCAAGTAACGTTACGCTCGTGCATTAATAGTAATAGGTGGCATGCAATAGCACGATGCAGGGACAGGTGGGTAGAAAGCAGAAGGTAACAGCCAATTAAACTGTCAATATGCCGAAACGCAGGGAGTCAGCGATTAGGATGGAGGCACGCTCGATGTAGAGAGAAGTGAGAGTCTTAGATTAGAAAATAGCGGGTAGAAGTGGAAAGAAGAAGAAAACCAACAAAGAGGTAGAAGAACACTGTAGAAAACACTCAAGCACACGCACGCACACTCACGCACGCGCGGCCGCGCCTATGCATGCACGTGCGCATAGGCGCGAGACCGCGCGGTAAAACAATAACAACAACAATAACAAGGACAGTGAACTCGTTGAAGCTCGACTGGGTAAAGATCGAGCGCAGCTTGTGTTGTGATCGCACCTTGATCCCACGTATCCTCTTTTCAGCCTCATCTTCAGCTACCCCCGTCTCTCTCTGCGTCTCCAAGATTGGAGTGTGCCGCTGCATCGATCCTCTTTCTCTACCTAAATGTTCCTTGGGATCTGGGTCGTGGTCAGGGATGCTTGGCGTCGGGGATGGTTCGCGTGGATCGGAACGGATGGACTCAACCGGTTGGACCGGGCTCACCGCCTCCGCGTGACCTAACTCCGAGGGTGGCTCGCTGGAAACGAGCGACCCGACAGCGGACAGCGACTTATTCTCCTCGAAGTTGTCCGATGTCGTCGGGACAGACTCCAACGACGGGTCTTGGAATTTCGAGATGGACTGGTCGTCCTCGAGATGGATGGAGGATAATTGGGAAACGAGTTGGTCTACAGGATGGGCTAAGTCTAACACCGGGTTCTCGATCTTTTCCCGGACCAGCTCCGTCTGCTGATCCGTTCTCTGCTCGTTCTCGCTCGACAAGTAAGTACTGTAATCGCTCCAACTACCTATACCACCCGGGAGATCGGCGATCAGACGCTCGGTGTGAGGTCCACCCACGAAATAAGAGTTCAAAGGGCCACCGTTGCCGCCGCGATCGTTAAGGCTACCACCGTCTCGACCACCGTTGAAATCGTCATGGTCGTTGGGACCGCGTTTCGAGCCAGCCGACGGCTTCTCTCTAGGATAGTTAGCTAGGTTCTCGAATAGGTAGCGCTCTGCTTCGTGATAGGGGTGCTTATCAGGCCAGAATCCGCTGTCTAAAGAGAGGAATTTCGACCTACTGAGCTCCGAGAAGGTTTTCAAGATCAGAGGGGTCTGTATGGGTTTCTTCTTCTCGGGACTCAGAACTAGGATTTCGTCGGCTATGTAGAACTGTACTTTGGGTTTCGCTGGTTCGATCACGATATCTACTGTCTCTATCTCTGGCTCGCTTAATATACACTTCTCGAATTCTTCCTCGGTTTCTAGTTGCTGAATGGAGTCTAGCGTCATGGGGGACTCGATTTCGTCTAGCAGCCTTTCGATAGGCACCTGGTCGGGTTCTTGGATTATGCTTTCCAGTTCTTTCACGATTTCTGGATGTATCTCTTCGATTTCTTCCGTTGTTGCTTTCTCCTTCTCGAGTTTCATGGGTTCCTTTAGTATGTCCTTTGGAATCGCTACGATAGGTTTGATGGTTTCTTCGAGTTTTGTTTCGAGCGGAATTATTAGGTCTTTCTCGACTTCAGAGGGTCTGCCTAACGTTTGTTCCTCCATAGCTAGTAGCTCGGTTATCTTCATCTCGTCGTTCTTAAGAATATCTTCCAGGTGGTCTTTAGTTTTCTTCATTTTCGGTTTTTCTTCTTTCTTGATTTCTTCTTCTTCCGCAGAAAGGGCTTTTGGTATTTCTTCAGCCTTTTCTGCGACAGGAGGTATTGGACTTTCTTCAGTCCTCTGTGGACTATCGACTGTCTCTTGATCTTTCATAGAAGTTTCTTCTGGCTTTTCTTCTGACTTTTCTTCTGGCCTTACTTCTGCAACAATTTGCTCTTTATTAGTTTCCTCCATTTTCGGTTTTTCTTCTTTCGTGATTTCTTCTTCTTCTGTAGAAAGGGCTTTGGGATTTTCTTCAATATTTTCTGTGACAGGAGGTATTGGACTTTCTTCAGTCTTCTGTGTAACATCGATTGTCTCTTGGTCTTTGATAGAAGCTTCTTCTAGCTTCTCTTCTGGTTTTTCTTCTGCAACAATCTGCTCTGCAAGAACAGCTTCCTGCATTGTCATGTCTTCCATTTTGTCCTTAGTTTCCTTTATTTCAGGTTTCTCTTCTTTCGTGACTTCCTTTTCTACGGAATCTTCTACCCTTCCTTCATCTCTACTAGGTTGTTGCTCCGTCTTCTCTTCCGTGACAGTTTCTTCTTTAGAAACAATTTCCTGCTGTACTACATCTTGTCGTTTGTCTTTAGACTTCTTCGCTTCAGATTTTTCTTCTTTCGGAACCTTCCTTTCAGCAGAATGAGCTTTCGAATCTTCTATAGTCTTCTGTGAACTATCGATCTTTTCTTCTTGCTCTTTAGTCTGATCCGCTTTTTCTTCTATGGTAACCTGTTCTTTAAGTACAGCTTCCTGCTTCGTTGTATCCTTCTGTCGTTTATCTTTAGATTTCTTCGCCTTTGATTTTTCTTCTTTCTCAACTTTCTTCCCCGCAAGATGAGCTTTCGGCACTTCTTCGGTTATCTCCGGACTATCGAGCTCTTCTTCATCTTTCGCAGGTACCTGCTCTACCTTTTCTTCTACCTGTTCTTTAAGTACAGCTTCCTGCTTCGTTGTATCCTTCTGTCGTTTATCTTTAGATTTCTTCGCCTTTGATTTTTCTTCTTTCTCAACTTTCTTCCCCGCAAGATGAGCTTTCGGCACTTCTTCGGTTATCTCCGGACTATCGAGCTCTTCTTCATCTTTCGCAGGTACCTGCTCTACCTTTTCTTCTACCTGTTCCTTAAGAATAATTTCTTGCCCTGTTGTATCTTTCTGTCGTTTGTCTTTGGTCTTCTTCTGTTTAGATTTTCCATCTCTCGTAAATTCCTTTTCTGCAAGCTCAGGTTTCCAAATTTCTTCAATTTTCTCAGCATCAACGTTTTCTTTATCTTCGGTAGGTACCTGTTCTGATTTTTCCTCTTTGACGACTTGTTCCACGAGAATAGCTGTCCGCTCTGTCGTGTCCTTAGCTTCCTTCTCATCCTTCTTAATATCTTCAGTCACCAGATCTTCAGCAACCTCTAACTTTTTAAACTCCCTGTCTCCTTCTAACTTTTCTTCGTCTTCTATCTTCGAATCTTTCACTTGGTCGACCTTATCTTTCGCAACTTCAGTAGAAGAATCTTTGCTTAATATTTCAAAGTCTTTCTCAACCTTTAATTGCAACTCTTCAGCTGCAGATTTAGTTGCTGCTTCTTGCTCTTCGCGTTTAGCTTCCTTTGCCTGTTTGCCCTTGCGTTTTGATTTTTCTTTGGAAGCTGCCGTTGGTTCTTTCTGTTTAACATCTTTTGTCTTCTTAGGTGGTAGTACCTTAGGTGTTTCTGCTATTTCTTCAGCAATAGTTTTCGTTTCTGTCAGGATTTCTTCCTTTTCTTCAGTCGTTTCCGGTAACTTGGCTCTCTCTTCGCTCTCTCTTCGGAGTACAATCTCTGGAGCAAGTTTTATTTCATCGGTAACTGCTTCGGGACCGATTGCAACCAATTTTTCAGCTTCCTTCGTACTCTCAGTAGTCACCTCGACTTTCTTCTCCTTCGGTTTCATTTCTTTCTTAGTTGCTGCTTTAAGTACAGTCTCCGGAGCAAGTTTTATCTCGGTAATTACTTCAGAACTGATTAGGTTCAATTTTTCAGCTTCTTTTGCACTTTCGGTAGTCATTTCGATTTTATCTTCGCTTGGTTTTATCTCTTCCTTGAGTACTGCTGCTTCAGGCACAGTTTCTGATGCAAGCTTAATTTCTTCAGTCACTTCAGAAATAGTTACGTTCAATTCTTCAATTTCTTTGGATTTTTCACCGACTTTTATTTGCTGTTTAATTTCATCAGACGTGATGGTCTCTGTAGGTTCTATTGACTTTATTTCTTCCGGGGTTGTGACTGTTGTATCTATTTCTTCCTTCTTCTCAGAAGACATCGCTTCCGGTTTCTCGTCTTTCAATTTCTCTCGTTCTTCAGTGGCTGTTCGTGCAGCTGACTTTTCTCTCTTCTTCTGCTTTCGTTTTTCTTTCTTCAAAAGCTTCGATTTTCCTTTTTCTTCACTGTCTGTTTCTTCTGGCTTGCTTTCCAAAATCGTTTCTTCGACAGGTGTTTGCGGAGACACAGGTGCTTCTTCTTTCTCACTTACTGTTATTATCTCTTCTTTCTTCTCTTCACTGATATTCACTATAGTACAGACAGTATCATCTGTTACACTTGATAATTCTTCTTTTACTTTATCCGTTTGTATCTCTTCTTTGATTTCAGGTTCGGCCATTTTCTTCTCACTTACTGGCGTTTCAGTGACCTGACTCGGTGCGACATCTACTTTCTTCTCCTTAGATTTCCTTTTGCGTTTCTCCATTGATTTCTCACGTTTCTTCTCTTGAATGAGCACAGGTTTTATAGCAACCTCAGACTCGGTAGATTTAGTATCTCTTCCTTTTTCTTCCTCGACTTCTTTGATTTCAATAGATTCTAGTTTCGTCGTCATTTCTTCTATCGGTTGCTCTTCCAGTTCCGAAGTTAGAGTGGCATCCATCTTGGTTTCAGTTTCTTCCTTAGGCTGTTCTTTCTCCGCTTTTCCTTTCTTCGACTTCTTATTCTTCCTCGAACCACTCGCAGATTGTTCCTTTGTTTCATCTTTCATTGTCTTAGGATTCTTTCTATCTGTCTGCATTATTTTATTTTCTTCTAAAGTCTCAGGCTTAACAACTAGTGTTTCTTCTTTCTCTTCTTTCACCTTTTCCTCTAACTTCTCTTCCACTTTCTCATCAGGAAGTGATGCTTCTTTAGTCTCGACTGTACCAACTTCCTTCATCTTCGATTTACCTTTGCCCTTGTCTTTCTTCTCTGCCTGTTTCTGCGTCTTCTGTTCAGCCACCTGTTCCACCGTCTCTTCTTCAACTTCCTTCACATCCGCTGCTTCCTCAACTTCACCTGTCTTCGTTTTACCCTTTTCCTTCTGAGCTTTCTCCTTGCGTTTCTCTTTCTTAGACTTTTCTTCCTTTCCTTTTCCTGTCTCCTTCTTCCTCTGCTCGTCTACTTTCTGCGCGCTTTCCTTCTTCTGCTCCTCCGCCAGGATTTCTTCGGGATTCACAGGCTTGTCACTCGACTGCTTCGAGGACTCGTCCCGTCTGACGCTTCTGGAGCGCGATCTGGATCGCCTGGATCGCAGTTCCTTCTTGTTCACGAACTCTATGAAGCCTTGCTCGTCTATCTGAACCACCTCCTCGATAGGCACCGGTTCTGGAGTTTCCTCCACGTAGATCTGCACTTGAGGATGCTGCTCAATGGGTTGTTCTTTCTTCGCAGAGACCTTCTCGTTCGTTGGCGATGCTTCCATCTGCTCGACACCCTTGCCGACTATGGCAGCCCACGAGTCCTTGGACGCCTTCTGAGGAGTCCCTGGCTCCGTCACTAGCGGACTAGCAAATGCAGAAGAGATTTCTTCCACCACTGCTTCGTTCTCGATCTCTTCCACCCATGACACCGGTTCTAGTTTGAGCATGTCTTTATCCAGACTCTCTTCATCGGGCTTCTTATCCGTCGTTTCTTCAGACTTTGGTATTTCTTCTTCAATTTTCGAAGCTTTATGACACCGGTTCTAGTTTGAGCATGTCTTTATCCAGACTCTCTTCATCGGGCTTCTTATCCGTTGTTTCTTCAGACTTTGGTATTTCTTCTTCAATTTTCGAAGCTCCCGTGATCTCTAACGCTTTTTCTTCTGCAATCTCTTTATCTTCGATCACTTTGTCTAAGTTGACGTCAGCAACTAGAGGAATTGGTTTGAGGATTACTGTCTCTTCCTGATTCAATTGCGGAGATGTTCGTTTAGAGGCTGCCACCTGAACGTACGATTTGTTCGACTCCTTGCCAGCCTCTGGGGATTCTTCAATTTTCTTCAGTTCCTCGGAAATGATTGTCTTCGGAGATTCTTTGTCAGTGGTTTCTACGTCAATGGAAGACACCTTGGTTTCCATATTAGTCTTCTCTTGCTTAGCATCTTTCTTCTTCTGCTGTTTCGTCGGCTTCTGTTGTGCCGATGGACTCTGTGGTTTCTCAGACACGGGTTCCATCGTTTGCTCGATTTTCTCTGATTTTGGTGATTCCATCGCTGGTTCTTGAGGAGTTAATTTCGTGGTTTGCGAGTTTTCTGCTGGGAGATTGGTTGGTTCGGTGGTTCCTTTCATGCCCACAACGGAGGCCCACGATTTGGGACCCACGGATGGTTGGATATCTTCTTTGGGTATTTCTTTAACTTCTGGCTGAGTTTCTTCCGCTTTGTCGTCCTCTGGAGCAACCTCGATCGTAGTTTCTTGGAGAGCCGAGGCTGTCGCTTCGTTCATTTTCTTCAGTTTCTTGTCACGTTTCTTCTTTGAGTCTGGAGAACCGATTTCTTGTTTATCCTTTTCTTGTTTCGTTGGTTCCTGCTCTGGCGTAGATTTTGTTTTGGTCTCGAGTTTTTCCTTCCACTGTTTCTGTTTCCCTGATTTCGTTGGACTCTTTGCTTCTTCTTTCGTGGGCTTCTCGGCAGGTTTATCGTTTGCTTCTTTCATCGGAGATTGAATCGCGTGGAAGTCTATAATTTCGGCTTCTTTTTCCTCGAATATTTCCTCGGGTAATTTACCATTTATTAATTTCTCTGTTTCGTCTGTGATAGTGAGAGATTCTTGAGACAAGAGTTCCACGATCTCGTTTGCGCTTGATTGTTTCTTTCTGCTTGTTTCTTTGAGATCCTCCTTTTTCTTTGATTCTTTCGAGACTTTCTTCTTCTCGGAAGCAGGTTTTTGTTCAGGCAAAACCTGAAGTAGACTGTCTGAAGTAGATTTTTCTTTCGTTTCCTCTTGTCTGGGTTGTTTCTTCTTGCCTTTGCCAAACTTGGTTATCTCTGCTGGTTTTTCTGATTCTGGAGATTGGATTTCAGCCTTCGTTTCTTCCTCGACTTCAGGTTTTATTTCTTCTTTGATCTTAGGCTCCGCTTCTTCTTTGAGTTTAGGCTTCGTTTCTTTTTCGACTTTAGATTTCGCCTCTTTTCCAGGTTTAGACTTTGCTTTTTCCGTGGCTTTAGGTTTTACTCCTTTTTCGAGCTTAGGTTTTACTTCTTCTTCGACTTTAGATTTTATTTCTTCTTTCATTTCAGGGTGTACAACTTCCTCCACTTTTGATTCTGTTGTTTCTTCGACTTTGGATTCTATTGCTTCTTCGACTTCAGGTTTCGTCTCTTCAATTTCAACCTTTATTTCTTCTTTAATTTTACACTCTATCGTTTCTTCAGCTTTAGGTTGTATTTCTTCTTCGACTTTAGGTTGTATTATTTCTTCGATTTTCTGCTGTATTTCTTCCTCTATTTTAGGTTCTACTATTTCTTCAACTTTAGGTTGTATTTCTTCTTCGACTTTAGGTTGTATTACTTCTTCGACTCTAGGTTGTATTACTTCTTCGACTTCAAGTTTTGCTTCTTTCTGAATCTCAGATTTTACTTCTTCTTCGACTTTAGGTTCTTTTACTTCTTCGAGCTTAGGTTTCTCTTCGACTTTAGGTTGTATCAATGTTTCTTTTGGTGCAACTTCCTTCTCTATCTTCTCAGTTCCTTTTTCAGAAATCTCAAGAATCTCCTTAGCTTTTTCCTTCTTAGCCTTAGCCTTCTCAGCTTTCGACTGCTTTTCCTTCTTCGATTTTTCCATTTTCGATTTTTTATTCGATACTTGTTCTTCCGTTTTCTTACTTTCAAGCTTCTTCTCCTCTTTCTTTTCTCCCACATTTTCCGCCATCATATTTTGTTCCGCCCTCTCTTTCTTTATCGTATTAAGCTGCCTATTCACGTCTTCGATAAGGGCTGCGGTTTGAATCAAAATCTCCGTCGAATTAATTTCAGTGGCGACTCCTGCAATGGATTTTACAGTGTCTTCTTCGATACTACTTTCCAAAGCTGGTTTAACTTCTTCCAAGCTCGTTGGTAATCTTTCCTCTACGCAAATTTGTTCCGTTTCCTTTACAGCTTCGACACTTGTCGGTTTAAGTTCTTCCAGAGGAACAGGTGTAATTTCTTTCTGTTTAAGCTGCTTAGACTTCACCCATTCAGTTTCGAAGTCGTAGAACCTCGTAATAGGATACTTCAAAGTTTCGTTCAGAAGTGCAAGCTTCCTGCGTTCGGATTCAGATAGCGTTACTTCTTCCGGTTTCTTCTTTTCTGCTTTAGTCTCCTTTATGGCAGAATCTTCAACAATTGTTTCTTCTAGCTTCTTTTCTTCTTCTTTAGGCTCTTTCATAATTAATTCTAAAAGAATTATTTCTTTCGGGTTCACTTCTTCTTCTTTAGGCTCTTTCACAATTGGTTCTTCAAGAATTATTTCTTTCGGGTTCGCTTCTTCTTCTTTAGGTCCCTTCATAATCGGTTCTTCAATAATTATTTGTTCTAGTTTCTTTTCTTCTTCTTTAGAGTCCTTTATAGCCGGTTCTTCGACACTTCTTTCTTCTGGTTTCTTTTCTTCCTCTTTTCGTTCTTCCATGACCGATTCTTCAACGATTCTTTCTTTCGGGTTCACTTCTCTTTCTTTTGTTTCCTTCATAATCGATTCTTTCACAATTCTTTCCATACTCTCCGGCCTTGCAGGCGTGGAAACGACTACGTTCTCTTCCACCACTTTCACTATCTTGAAACGACGGTGGAAGTTCACTTCAGCCTCCAAGTAAGCACGACGATTCACCCAATAGGGTTGAATCAAGTCTCTGTAATACGAAATCACATCTTTAGCTTTTGACTTAGAATCTTCAACTTTAGCAGGAACATTTATTTCACTTTCAGAGTTAGTTACACTTTCTTCAACCAGGGCTGCTTTATCTTCGACTTTCTTCGATTTTGACTTAGACTTTTCCACTTTAACAGGAACATTTGTTTCTTTCGCAGAGTCATCTATCTTTTCTTCCATCACAGGTGGTTTAGTTTCAACTTCTTTCGTCTCTGGTTTAGATTCTTCTACTGAAATAGGAACGTCTTCTGGTTTCTCAGAGACAGGCGTCTTTTCTTCAGTCAGAGTTGTAACATTTTCAACTTCTTTCGTTTCCAGTTTAGTTGCTTCAACTGGAACAGGAACTTCTTCTTGTCTTTCAGAGGTTGATACTACCGTTTCTTCAACCAGAGTTGCGATACTTTCAACTTTTGATTGGGACTCTTCAACTGTAACAGGAACTTCTTGTTTCTCAGAGACAGGTGTCTTTTCTTCAACCAGAACTCCTTTACTTTCAATTTCTTTCACTTCTGGCTGAGAATCTTCAACTGTAACAGGAATTGTTGCTTGTTTTTCAGAGACAGAGGTCTTTTCTTCAACCAAAGGTGGTTCACTTTCAACTTCTTTTATTTCTAGTTTGGAATCTTCAACCTTAACAGGAACACTAACTTGTTCTTCAGAGACAGGTGTCTTTTCTTCAACCAAAGGTGTTTTACTATCAACTTCTTTGGTTACTAGTTTAGAATCTTCAACTTTAATAGGAATATTTAATTTTGCTTCAGAGACAGGTGTCTTTTCTTCTACCAAAGGTGTTTGACTGTCAACTTCTTTGATTTCTAGTTTGAAATCTTCAACTTTAATAGGAATATCTAATTTTTCTTCAACCAAACGTGTTTGACTGTCAACTTCTTTGATTTCTAGTTTAAAATCTTCAACTTTAATAGGAATATCTAATTTTTCTTCAACCAAAGGTGTTTGACTGTCAACTTCTTTGATTTCTAGTTTAAAATCTTCAACTTTAGCAGGAATATCTAATTTTTCTTCAACCAAAGGTGTTTGACTGTCAACTTCTTCGATTTCTAGTTTAAAATCTTCAACTTTAGCAGGAATATCTAATTTTCCTTCAACCAAAGGTGTTTGACTGTCAACTTCTTTGATTTCTAGTTTAAAGTCTTCAACTATAGCAGGAATATCTAATTTTTCTTCAACCAAAGGTGTTTGACTGTCAACTTCTTCGATTTCTAGTTTAAAATCTTCAACTTTAGCAGGAATATCTAATTTTTCTTCAACCAAAGGTGTTTGACTGTCAACTTCTTTGATTTCTAGTTTGAAATCTTCAACTTTAGCAGGAATATTTAATTGTTCTTCAGAGACAGGTGTCTTTTCTTCAACTGATGGTGTTTTACTGTCAACTTCTTTGATTCCCAGTTTGAAGTCTTCAACTTTAGCAGGAATATCTAACTGTTCTTCAGAGGCAGGCGTTTTTCCTTCAACTGATGGTATTTTACTGTCAACTTCTTTAATTTCTAGTTTAATATTCTCAACTTTAGCAGAAATGTCTAATTTCTCTTCAGAGTCAGCTACCTTCACTACCCCTAGATTTGTTTCAATTTCAGCTTCTCTAACATCAACCTTCGAATCCTCAACCTTACCAGAAACTTGCTTTTCAAAATCAATTACCTTTTCTTCAACTGGAATTGCTTCGCTCTCAATTTCCAGCAGCTGTACCACTCTCCTCTCCTCTCCCTGTCTAAGAATGGCAGACCACTCTTCCACTTCTCTTTCACTCGGCGCTTGCCTATTATCCGCGACTTTACTTTCTCCCACTAACCCATTCGCATCTTTATCTCCCTGAACCTTAACTTCCTGCGAACCATCGACTTCCTCTCTAGACGTGATCCTACTCTCCTCGACCTTACCTTCCACTTTGTCCAATTTACCCTGCGAAACCTTTTCTCCCTTCGCCTTCTCTAACATTCCCATCTCGCATTCGTCTTTCACGTTTCCTACAGCTCTCGCCGACGAGGGAGTCCCGGCGCGACCTCTCTTCCTATCCTGAACGCTACCAAAGAGAACCGGCTCATCGTGCTCACCGAGACCCTCGATATACACCGCGTAATCCGAATTCGGCTGCCTACACTCGGCTAAAGTCTCTAACAACGCTCTCGAGGGGACACCGATGCTCGAATCGTCCGCTACCCTAGCATATCTGGTGGTCAGGCTAGCCTCTACCGTTTCAGGACGCAGGGTGATTAGTTCGGTGGGTTTGGAGCCTACGATCTTGGGTATGGGGATGCTTTCTAAGATCTCTACGGATTTCGTAGATGTCACGTTCGGTGGCTTCACTTGGACAAACCCGGGCATGCTGGTGGTGGTAGTCACCGTGGTCACCGTCTTTTCGATTATCAACGCTTTGCCTGCTGCCGTCGAAGGTGGCGCTTCGATCGGCGAACCCGTGTCAGAAACGTTTAACACTTCTTCACTCTTTGACACGTCTTCCTCTGTGCTCGGTCGTTCGAGCAGGCCCTGTGACGGAGCTAACGATTCGTCGGGTGTTTGGGTTCCTTCGGGTGGTTTAGTGGAATCTTTTTCAGGCTCTGTTAATGGAGTTTCAGGTATTAATGGCGGTTCTTTTGGTTCGGCGGATTGTCCAGCTTCCACCTTAACTGTCTCGGTTTTAGCTGGTTCTTTCATTGGTTTCGTGTCAGTGTCGGGTTTTTCGGTGAGTGTCTTTGGTCCTGTCTGTGCAGCTCCTACTGTGCCTTTGTCTTTCGACTCTTGTTTCTTCTTCTTCTTCTTGTCAGACTTCGGTGTGTTCGTTTGACCGGGTTTAGACTCTTGCTTGGACTCTACTGTGGTGAACGGTGGTATCTTTTCCTTCGATTTGCTGGCTTTCTTCGACTTGGACGGTGTCTCTGCAGCTTCGACCTTTGGCTCTGGTTCTTGGACCTCGGGATCTTGGGTCTCGGTCTTTAGGGGAGCTGCAGGAAGAGAAGATTCTGTATCCTTCTTCGCGTCAGTGGTCTCAACCTTTTCGGAGACTTTCCACTCTTCTGGAATCTCTTCTTTGCCCGTGTCTGTGGATATTTCGACGCTTTCTGTAGATTTTTTGATTGTCAGTTCGGATATATTTTCTGATATATTTTCTGTATCAGGATGAGCTTCAGGTTTGTCTGCTACGTTAAGGATGATATTCTCTTCTTCCTTTTCTTCAGTTTGCAGTACACTGATTTCTTCCTTAATCTCGGTAATTACTTGTTTCGTTTCTTCCAACATTATTTGTCCGGCTCTGTCAATCGTGTCAACCTTTTCTTCCGATTTAATCGTTACTTCTTGTTCAATTATTTCTTCCTTCTCCGGTTTCTCTTTCTCTTCCATTGGCATTGCTGGTTTCAAACTTTCTTCTTTCCGCTCTTTCTTCGGGGATTTAGACTTCTTGCGCTTTTTCTTCTCCGACTGCAGCGTAGTTGACACGACAGGTTCGGATTTCGAGTATTCCTGCCTCGGTTCTTCCACAACAGCCTTCTCGCTATTTACCGATTCTTTCCTAACAACTGATTCATCGACAGGCCTCTTGTCTTCTTTCTTGGAAGCTTCTGTTATTTCAGACGTCTGTTGTCTGGCATCCGCTTCTTTTTTAGACTTCTTTCCACCTTTCCTCGTCTGTTTCTCCGACTCAGCTGCTCTCCTCTTCTCCTCTCTCGGCGCAGAATCTTTCCTCGAATCTGCGCCGTCGACCACTTTCTTCTCCACGGATTTATCCTGCCTTCTCTCGCGTTTATCTCTCGCTTCTTCTTTCGTTGTACTTTCCTCCAACGTGTTCGACTTCGTGGATATATTTTCTACGAATTTCGCGACTTCGCTGGTCTCCATCGCGGACTCTATCGCGCGATCTAGCGCGCTGATTACAGCCTTCTGCTCCTCCTCGATGTCCAGTTTCTGTGGCACTTCCGGTTTCGCGTCTTCCTTCTTATATTCCTTCATTTCCTCCTTCTTCCCTTTTTCTTTGCCACTCGTTTTAATTCTATCTTTGCTATCTTTAGATGGTCTTGCATCGGTCTCAGTTTTAATCTCTTCTTTCTCGTCTAATTTTGTATTTTTCATTGCCTCTGATCTATCGTCAGGTTTCTTCTGCTTCGATTGATCTACCTTTTTCTCCTCTCTCTGTTGACTCTGTTTCCTAGGCTTCTGGTCTTTTACAGTATCTAGTCTTTCTGGTACGTTCTCTTGTCTTTGCTTCCTTCCCTTTTTCGATTTTTCGTGCTCCTTTGATCTCGAGTCTTTTTCCTTCGACTCGCTTCGGGATTTGTCTTTCGATTCCGTTAAGACTGGTTTATCTTCGGGTGTTTTCTCCGACCTTATTGGCTCCTTAGAGTGCTCTACATTTTCAACGGCTTTCACTGTCACGGGTTTAACGATCTTCTCTGTTTGAATTTCAGGTTTGTCCTCGAGGGGCTTTTTAATTTGCTCAGCTTCGTGTTCAATCTTCGGTGGTTTCGCGTTGTCCCTGGCAGCTTTCTCTTTAGCTACGCCAGACTGCTCCTTGCCCTTGTGTTTCTTCCTCGAGGCAGGTTCCTTCTGAGGCTTATCCTCCTTCGCATCGAGCTTCTTCGTTTCACTGGAGGAATCGAGCTTGCTTTCAGACGCTTTCTCTTGCTCGATCTTGCGAGAATCAGTCTTTGTTTCTTTCTCCTTCTCTTTCTTGGTGTCGTCCTTCTTCCTCTCGGAGTCCTTCTCGTCTTTGCTCTGTTCTCTCGCGTTCTGACGAGTCACGGAAGCCTCGGAGTCGTCTCTAACCTTCTCCAGCTTAGACTTGCCTTGCTTCTCTCTTTCACCGGGTCTCACGTTTCTCCTCTCGCTCTCTTCCTTCGTCTTCTCTGGCGTTGGTTGAGCCACGTTTCTGATCTTAGCCTGTTCCTTGGACTTGTCCCTCTTTTTCTGCTTGTCCATGTCCTCGATCTCCTTCAGAGCCTTGTCTATCTCGTCGTCCATCGTCTTCTCGACCTTCTTCTTCTTTCCCTTTCGTTTCTTCTCTTGAGAGCTGCTTCTCTGCACGACCTCAGCCTCTCTTCCCTCGTCGACCTCTCTCTCCTCTTGCTTCTGAGTCTCAGCTCTCTTCGGCTTCTCGACCTCGGCTACCTTCTCTGGTTCCGCCTTTTCCTTTCGAGTCTCAGCCTCGTTGCTCTTCTGAGGCATCTTGGGAAGAACTGTCTCTTCTATGGCGATTTCGTCCTTGGTCTCGAATATTGGTCTCTGCTGATCCGCGTTGACTCTGAACTTCTCCTTCTGATGTCTATCTCTGGGCTGCTCCGATCTACGAGCTCTCTTCTCCGGAATCCTCGATTTCGGCGCATCCTGGTGAGTTTTCCTGGCCTCCCTCTTCTTAGACATGTCCCACGCGCTTTCCTGTTTACCAATCGACGACTCTCGGGTCTGTCTCGTTTCTTGAGATGGACTCGTTTCGTGGACGGAGGACGTGGTCGAGTTCACCGGTGAATAGGATCGTTCTTTCACCTCTTTCGAGGTTAACGTCGTCGTCGTTGGGGTATAGCTACTGACAGTCGTTATCGGCTTGGCAGTTAGACCCTGGGACAGGATCTGAGCATAGGAGAACGCCTTGCTCTCGCTGGATGTACCGCTCTTTTGCTTAACCGGGGTGCTCTCTGAGCTCGATGGAGTCTGCTGTATGGATTGTTGTACAGGTTGTTGTACAGGTTGCTGTATGGGTTGTTGAATAGGTTGTTGAGTAGGTTGTTGAGTAGGTTGTTCGACAGATTGTTGAGTGGGCTGTTGAATGGGCTGTTGGGCAGGTTGTTGCATGGTCTGTTCCTGTTCCACTGGTTTGTCTGGTTCGGTAACTTCCACTGGTTGAACAGGAGACTGAACAGCGGGTTGAACAGCAGGTTGAACATTGGACTGAACAGTAGTCTGAACAGTGGTCTGGACGTCGGCAGGCAGAGCAGCTCTGTTGGGCAAGCATTTCTCTTCGACGTTCTGTACAACCACTGGCGCGTTCTTTGGCGGGGTCTTGAATTTCGACTGATGCGAGTGCCTCTGCGATGGCTTCTGCAGCTGACTCTGCTGATAGATCTCTGGTTCAGGGATGTAATTAGGCTGTGTCACGAATTGTTCCGTGGGAAACGTTATCTGACTGTCCGGGTAATGAGGTAGAGCTATCTGCTGAGGCGGCGCAGCAGGCATGTAGACGTAGGAGCCCACTGGGTACGCGATTTGGGACCCAATGAATCCCACCAGCTCGGGAATAGGCGGGTGTATGTAATTGTAGACCTCTGGAACCTGCTGCGGTTGCCTCGAGACTTTATCGTAATTCTTCTCGTTCATCAGAACGTAATCTTCCATGTTCTCGTCTGCCCAGCTGGTCTGAGTTTCGGGCGTCTTCTCTGGCGTTTCCACGATGGGAGACACGACTTGGGACTCGACTTCGGGCGCAACCTCTGCAGCAGGCTGTTGATAGTCCTCTGCTTTGCTTTCCAGTTCTTTACTCGGTTCTTCCACGGAAGCTTCCTGTGCTTCTGCCTGCTCCTCCACTTCCACTCTAGGTACACTGAAGTCTAGCTTGTCCGACTGAGTCGTCTCAGCCGAGGACTCCTCGACCACTGTCTCCCTGATCTCTCTACCCACCATGTGAGCCCCTTTGCCAGTCTCCACCGAAGGACTGCGAGAATTCTGTCTGTTTCCGCGAAGAATATCCGCGTAGGAAGTGGAACCTGGCGCCCATATAGGGCTAGCCGATCTCCCTCTCCTCTCCACCTTGGGAGCCAGCGTGTTCTTAAGAACCAGCGGTTCCCTTCTGTGTTCCAGCGACCTGTGAACATCCGACACTCCACTCTCACCCTCCACAGACGAGTTTCTCTCCGAGGAGTCTCCGACTGACTCCGCGATATCCTTCCTAACGGAAGCAGCCCTTCTCGACTGAGTCCTCAGTCTGGAGTCCACGGAATCCACCTTGGACACGTGTCTCCTAGCCTCCACTCTAGGCTCTGGCTCCTTCTGTTCGATCTGCTCTTCGATCCTATTTTGATCATCTTTGCTTCTCTCTACTTTGCTAGTTTCTGCTCTGCCAACTTCCGCTCTGCCAATTTCCGTTCTACCAGTATCCAATCTACCGGTCTCCACTCTGCCAATTTCCGTTCTACCAGTATCCAATCTACCGGTCTCCACTCTGCCAATTTCCGTTCTACCAGTATCCAATCTACCAGTCTCCACTCTGCCACTTTCCACTCTGGCAGCTTCTACTCTGCCACTTTCCACTCTGATAGCTTCCACTCTGGCAGCTTCCACTCTGCCACTTTCCACTCTGGTAGCTTCCGCTCTGCCAGATTCCACTTTGCCAGCTTCCACTCTGGCAGACTCCACTCTGCTAGCTTCCACTCTGCCAGTTTCCGCTCTCGTGTTCGGCGGAGTGTCATCGCGAACCGGTTCGACGACAGGTTTCGGCGCTTCCGCGGGTCTGGAGAATTGCGCGGTGGGTCTGAGCACCTGAATGGACAGAGGCGTGGGCACAGCCTCGTCGCGGGGGTTTCTAAACGGGCTGGAACCCCTCGAGCTCGGACTGGTGCGACCTGCGGCGATGTCCGCGTACGAGACCTGATTGACGAGCCTAGTCTCGTTGCTCTGTACATAGTACGGGTCCACGGCGTATATTTCATCCAGCACTGTCTTCACGCGCTGCCTCCAATCGTCCATCCTTTGCTGCAGGCTCTGCGTTATCCGCCACGGAGGAACAGCCAAGGCACAACAATGGAATACACATACGTCAATTTTTTCTGGGAGTTTTCTTTTGTGTTTTGTTTTGTTTGTTTGTTTTGTGGTTCAGGGTGAGAGAAAAAAAGAAAGATATGTATAAGAGACGTTAACTCGGGTGGAAACGGGGAATCGGGTGGTTGTGGTCAGGGGCGTCTAAGGGCGTCGGAAGAATTCTATTCCGTCGGAGAGTTTTTAGTATATGCGTATGTATGCCTGATTATGATCGGCGATGGTGTGGCTCGCGAAGAAACACACGTTCTTTTGCAACAAAGAGGGCTCTTTATTCTTTCGTTTTAAGACAGTATACTGTTGGTTCTCTCTCTATATATATATATACTTTTTTTTTTTTTCATTGTTTTTCTTTTAATACGAACGCAAGTCTGCTCTCTATGCCTGGACGCACAACACGTTTAGGAAAATGTTCTCTCGATATAGCATAATATAGACAATATACGTGTACATACATACATTTATAAAGTTCTCTAAAAAAGATCCTGAGGTATTAAAAATCGGTCGGTCTCCATTCGCGGACGAGGACGAACGTCGATAACGGACAGACGGCCGAGGGATTCCCCGTGCCGGTCGAATCCTCCGCCATTTTGCCGCCCATCGGCGTCCACCTCGCCTCGGATGGAACGCACGGAACTGCACCGGGTGAGAAAAGAAACGAACGCGAGGAACGACACTATGGTTGCCACAACGTGACCACGTAGAATCGCGCAGAGTCGTGCGACGAACTCGATCGTCTCTGACCGACTAGACCGGTCACGGATCCAACGGTTCCGGGTCTGGCCGGCCGCGTTGCACGAGGATCTTCGACCTCTCTGTACGCGCCTGGATTTTGCTCTGCAACGACTTGATCTTCTCGCGACAGATCTGATCGAGCGACCGGCAAAGCGAGTCGGCAGAGGGAATAACAACGCGCCGAGCGATCGAGCGAGATGGACCAAGATCGTGAACGAAATTTCGATCGAGGGAGGAGAGAGACAGAGATCCGAGAAACCAAATAAATTCAGGGCCGGAGAACGAGAGGGGGAAAGAGGAGGAGAACCGGAAGACGACGATGGCGAAGCAGAAACGACGATCGAGACGAAGAAAGAAGGCGAGTGTGGGTGGTATTTTTTGGTGAATCGGAGGGGGGGTTCGTATTTTTTGGTTTTTTTTTTTTTTCAAAGGAAAGGCGGGAACGGGTACAGCAAACAAAATTTCGTAAATCAAATAGCCGGTGCGATGGATTAAAGACGAGTTAAAGTAAAAGAACACAACGTGAAGTTAAGTGAGAAAGAAAGAGAAAAATAAAAGAATGTCAGATGCGAAAGAAACGAACTGTGAGAGAAATTATTCAGGTAAATCGAATAGTCTTTCGGAGCGTTCACTCGTGCTCAGTTCTCACGAGTCTCGACGCGCGACGTGGAGGTCACTTGATTTTCTTGCGTATCTTCCGGTTCCGCGTTCGATCGTCGCGATCGCTTCCGACGTTTTCGCCATTCGGACGATTACCTCGAGCTACCTCGCGAGCACGGACACGAGAAAGCCTGCGATGTACGGAGATGACAGAATTCTCTCTCGTGTGTGTACGCGTGTGTGTGTCGAACGAAACGACTCGTTCGATTTTTCACACGCGATGCGATAAATTGCGACAACGATATTCGTGCGACTACTGCGATCTTCGTCGTCTCTTCGTACTCGTTCGTCGCTAGTACAGAGACGCGACGCCAGGCGGCGCCAGCTGCGGGAGACACGGAACTGCGTACTCGTAACACGCATTTGTACAGACACTATATAGACAAGTGAGAGACGGCGAGAAATGAAACAAGAAAATTAAGATAGAACACGTGACTTACACAAAGAAAAGAAAAAAACAAGCAAAATCAAGTAAACCCCATCACGGAACAACATATATGGGTGTGTATTTAAGAGTCGGTGATGTATACACGGAGATGAGAGAATAAAGAGAGACAGTCGAGTAGACGCGGAGACGTGCGTGAACAGTGATGTATGATCGATTGATCTCTCGTTACAAAGAGAACAGGTGAGGTAAAAACCTTAGTCAAGAGCATGATACCAACCAATACCGCGTAACAGATGTACCACCATGACGAATAGCATGCTCGCGCGGCCGCGATCGCGATCGTTCGATCGCCATGATCGCGAACGAACGATCGAGTTTATTCCGCAAATTCGATGAATCCGAGATCAATTTTATTTTATCGCAATCTTGGAAGCAGCGTGATAGAGTAGATTCAGAAAGAAGGAGGAAAAGAGAGAAAGACAGAGAGAGATAGAGAAGTAAGAGGTGCTCGGCGATCGTTATCGTTTCTGTTATTACGACGTCGTTAAAATAGAAATGGTAAACCGTTAAGCGTAACTTGGGAAAGGGTACGAGGATAATTAGAACGACGCGATAGCGTTTATGAAAGAGAGGTTAGAACGAGGGCGGGAGAAATGGATTTCAACGGAAACACCTTGATTCGTAAATCATAACGGTAAAATGGCGACCTCTGTCTCCCGGATAGAAATTCCCAACAGTGGATCATCAAAATGTTTCCAGTTCTGATTAGCGTGTTACGAATCTCCGTTGGCCACTTTCGTTGCCAACGAAAATTTCGCTCGTACCTGACACGGTCAGGGATTAATTTGGCTCGATCGACGGTTAATTGTTAGTCACTTGAGAAATTACGGAGAGCAGGCATGGTGTGACGAGAGCAGATGGCAGAGAAATTCGCGTTCATCCGCGGGAAGTTACCCCCGACCACGAGCGTGTACGACTCGAACGAATGTTACAGATCGGTTGAAGGGGGAAACCGAGATACGCGATTATATCCTGGTGGTGGTCTTCAGTTGGTATCGAGCAGATGCAAAAATCAACTTGCTGCTTTAGCGCAATTGTGCAGGTGGTAAAAAGGTGGGATCAAGGCAAACCTACCTGTTGCTCCTGCAACGCCTTCTCCTTGTCGGTGGACAGGTACGTCGGGCTCAGCACTGTCCTCAGTTGCTGCTCCACCTGCATAATCTGTTGCCTCATCTGTTGTATCTCCTAGAACGACAAGCAGACGTCAGCCGTATTCCCCTGAAAATCAACCAATGGATTGCTGATCCCTTTCACTTCTATGAAAACAATCGAGATGGCCTCGTAAATGGTACGCGCGACTCGTTCCTCTGCGATCTCTACTTTTCTGTACGAGGATCATCGATGCACTTGCAAAGTGGAATAACGAAGCATAACAGTTGATCGAAAGAACGAATACGCCGCTGAGATTCAAGAATGCACCCTCGAAGGGCAATCGCAGATCTGGGAAGTGCACGTGGCACACCTGCAAAGTACGATAGTTTGCCGATAATTATGCACGTACTTATGCAAAGTAGAACAGAATGCAGGCGAGACGCATCGTAGACCGATAAACAACGGCGCTACGTGGATAAAGTGCCCAGACGCTTTTCATAATCGTGACAACGAGGCTGTAAAATGCAATTGCACCTTTGCAGCGAAAGGAAAAACAAGGGATGCGTTTCGTCCCTTCCAGTACAACCGTTAGACACCCTTTTTCCAATCGATCGCTCGTGAAAAAAGCGAAATAAGAGAGAATCAAGCGACGTCAGACCCTCCAGGCCACCCGCCATTGTCTCGCGAGAGTTATTCCATGCTAGTTCCATCGAAAGAAACTTTCGCGTTTTAACCGGATCAGCAATCTCTTTTCAAAAGAATACAGCTCTATGTCAGGAGCCACCTGACCTGTTGATATTGATCAATCTGAGCTAAACAAGCTTCTAACGCCGTGGTCTGTTCTTTCACGTTGCCGTGGAGGCTGTCTAGCTCGGCCAACAGCTCGTCAACCGTTTCCCCGATTCGACTATCGCCACCGATCCCGGACCGGAAGTGCACCTGAAGCTTCTCCATCGAGATGCTGATTTTCGTTTTCTGTATCGCGATATCGCTCAGCATTTTCTCCCGTATGCTGTGCTGATCTCGCAACGGTTTCTTTTTGTTCTGCGGCGACTCGAGGCTCTGTTTCGCTTTCTCGATCCACGTTTTCACTTCCTTCATCTTTCGCTCGCACTGCTCCCATTCCTCGCTAGTCTCTTGCAGCAGCGCGTTCTGAAACGAATATTTCGAACGGTGTTCATCTTACGCACGTCTGTAGCCCTAAACGATTGGAAAATCTGACGAAATCGTCGAAAGATCGAAAACCAACCCTTTCCAACAGTTGACCCTCTACTTGCACCTTAGCTTCCTCCGCTTCGAGCAGTTTCTCGGGCAAGTCGCCCACGCTGCACACCTGACCGATACTCTCGAGCTCCTTACCCATGTCGCTGAGATTCTTGTTGATCTGTTTGCAGCTTTTTACGGCTGTCTGCAAAGGCACGCGGAACAGGTACACGGATTAGTAGGCTAGATACGAGAAGACGGACCAAGGAGCCGCGATTTTACTCCCACCTCTCGACCGAATACAGTGGAACGCGTGTTTTCCAAGTATCTCTAAATAGAATTCAAGAGCGACCTGATCTGGAATAGCGGCCTAACCCGGGGCCGCGATTTCACGATTAACGGAGAACGAGATTCGAACAAAGTCTGGAAAGTCACGTTCCTCTGACTCGGTCCCAGAGAGCACAGGGTATCGTCGTTGGTCTGCTGGTCTATTCCCCACGTACCGAATACTCGTGCAGCCTCTGCCTAGCCTGCACGAGGGTGCTGAGCTTCAATGGCTCAACTAGGAACTGTCTCTTCTCTTCGGTCCACGCCTTCACGGCCTCGTACAACGTCAAGAATCTCTGCCATGCGTCGATCGTGTCAGCCAGCACTTGCTTCCTCTCGTCCAGCCAATTCCTCACTTGGTTCAACTGCTCGGTGACATTGTGAACGGTGCTGTCGATCAACTGCTTCTCCGTTTCGTCTCTCGTGTTCTCCGCAATGGTACGGCCGTTTCTCGTTAGTCGTTCGAGCTTGTCGCCGATCGTGCCCAGCTCGTCTTGCACCTGCTTCAACTGCTCCTTCAGAGGGACAGGTTCGATGGACCTGTCCTGTACCTTCAACTCGGCCTGTCTGATCCACGCTTGAACCTCGTCGAGGTCGGTCAGGTAATCCGACCTGACGGTTCTGGCCCGTTTCTGTTCCCTCTGTTTCTCCTCCATCGCCTGTGCAGTTGCTTCGGCGCAGAGTTCAAGAGCCGTGAGGTGCTGAGCAAGATCGCTGGGGACCAGCTGCTGGCTAGCTTGGTACCGCGCCTTAGTGCTTCCTGAGAACTTTTTCGCGCTGTCGAGGAGCTGCTCGACAGCCGAGCGAAGCTCGTCAAGCTCCTCCTCGGTCGCGTCCTGATCCGGCCCGAATACGTAGAGGCTCGAGGCGCGATCGCGCGCCTCGTTCAGACGCTTCCTCAGCTGCTCGATCTCACGCTCGGTGCCTTCGAACGCCTCCAAGTCTTCGTCCGCCTTCTTGGATTTCGTCTGCAAGGAGTCGATGAGCCTGCAAGGAGCACCGATGTCTTTCATTCGCCGCGCAAACTTCGCTATACGATGTTTCGAGGGGAAGAATGATATTTCTGATCGTTTGCCTTGGCGTTCCTTCAATGCCGACGCTCGAATATTCGCGGTTCGTTAGGTTCGGGTATCGCGTTACGAAGAAACATCGAACCAAGTGGCGCGGAGCGAAAAGTGGTGGGGATGCGCACGAACGAACCTGGCGCCAAAGGAGCGACGGACAGCAACAACTTACGCGTGTTGACCGACAGGTGACGCCTCGTGTCGTCGAACGTGTATAACCTACGCGGACCACTCGGAAGTCGGGCGTGTTTACAGATTCACGGGATCTGAACGTGACCGTCGGCGTGTCTGTGGTCGCTACCTTACTAACGGAAAACGATTTGCCCCTTAGCGGCGTGCTTGTACACGGAGGCCAGTGATAAAAATAGAATTTAGCATATTTCCTGTGGCAACGGGTTTCCAATAATGCGTGCCAATGCGCGATCATCGCGCCACTGCCCATCGGTTATAGGGCAGAGGTCGACGAAGGAACACGAAGGAGAAATAGGAAAACGAAGGATATCATCGGATCGATCGGATACAAGGAATTGTCCGAGGCAGAGGTACGACGAAATTAGAATGGAAAATGCGTGTCGCTGGTTCGGCTGTAGCTGGCTTCGTGCCAGCCAGAGCGGAGGACGCTTTGGCTAAAAGTAGACGAACAAGCCGCGTGTCGGTGTGTGCGTCTCGGTTGCTCGTCGGAATTGGAATTATTCTTTTGTCAGCGCTTCCTCGGGTATGGTTATGCCTCCGTTTCTTTTACCTTCGTCCTGTCCGCGAGAGGCCAGCAGTGGGGATACGTGCGAATTACGTCGCAACCAGGCGTCTTGTAGGTTAGAAAATCCGATTCGGGGACAAAAGTGTTTTGTCACCGGATAATATGCGGATGGAACGTGGGTCAATTTGTAAGAGTAGCTCGAATTTGCTTTGTTACGAGGATCGGACGGTGCCAAGTGTTTTCACGAAGATGACAACATCGTCGTATCGTGTATCGAGCCACGAGGAACGTCGCGCGATCAGTCATCGTTCCGTTTCGAGTCGGCTTACGTTCCATGCCGGTGCATCGTGTTTTCGCGATGTTTCATGCCGGACAACGATGACGTCAGCGATAAACTCTCGATTTTGATTACTCATTGACTCGGCGATACGTGTCTGTCAGACGAAGTCTAACGAGCAGCGAGACGGACATGCGACATCTATCGAGAACTCGATAATTTCTCGTTATCATCGGCCATTGTGAAATAACGACGGCGTACGAGAACGGAAATTTTAATTCGGAAAATTGAACTCGCGCGATTTAATTTGGACAATTTAATACGAAATTTTAAATCGCGATTCCGAATAGCAAACGTGGATTCTTCGATCGAAGCACGTGGAATTTTCTAGTCCGGATGTGGAATTTCGGAATAAAGGGAAGGCTCGCGATGTCGATGTCAATGTCAAGCTTCGTACGCACAGCGCGTTTCTTTTCGCACGATGACATCATCGTGGCTAATAATGAACGCTGTTTAACAGGAGGTGCAATCACCAGCCGACGATTGCGATATTTTCGAGATAGAACAGAAAACGTTACGCTCCGGATCGTTGATGACTAACGCGAAATTAAAAACGAACAGACGCACGATTAGTCACGACATTTTTCTCTCTCTCGGTATCTCCGACACGAACGATAACATTGTTAATTATGCGAACAATCGATCGTATAAACAGTCGTATAAACAAAATCGTATCACGACTTCCGATCTCGCGGAAAATTTATCGTAAAATTTATCGCGAAATTTATCGCGAAATTAAGAATGAATTTTTTTCCAATTTCCGAATAGACTTTTTCGAATCTCTAAATTTCCATTTCGACGTCTCGATTATCGGAGTATTAACGAATAAAATCTCGTTATCGTCGACGAGGTATGGCGGACAGCGAGTTCCGGAAGTAGCCCGTCCACGTGATGCAATCCTTATGCGGGCATGTGACTCGACCCAATGTGCTCGCGGCAACATCATCGCGGCAACATCGAGGTATTTTCGTATCACCAACCGAATGATCCACTTTTTCGAGGATCCATCCACCGGGAACACTGAACGTATATACCGGCAACGATAAATTCCAGCGAGTAGCATTTTTTCCCCGAGATATCGCAACACCACGAGACACCACGACGAATCAACCGGAAGTCTGCCGTTCCTCCACCTACTCATTTTTCTATACACTTGCACGCGAGTATTACGAGTCGACGTTGATCCCCGTGGCAAATCCGCGAGCCTGGATAAAGGTCGATGGACGATGGTATCCAAGAACGAGACGAGGTCGTACCGTGATGGAATCGGTTTCCCGGGCAAATCTCGTTCTTCCCTGCTAATATCCCTGGCTCGACGATGATCGCTCTCTCTTCACCAGCTCGAGATCGATCGACGTTCGATTCGCGTGAAGAATATTCGCGAATAATCGTAAAATTGAAAATATTTCGCCGTGGATTATCGGACAACAGTATGGCGCGGCACGATCAAGCTAAACAGCAGCGTTCGCGGTTCGAAACGTTATTAGAAGGGGCGTAATAGCGTTAGCTTTGAATTTTCGTCTTGGCGAGGCGCCGCGACGCATGCGGCTTAGGTTTAAACGTTCGCCAAGCCGGACAGGAACGAAAATCGACGACAGTCGAAAAGCGGCGCACGCTGGTTCCTAAGAATAATATAGCCACTCTACTTCTTCCTCTTCTTCTTCTTCTGTTTTTCCTTATTTCTCTTATTTTTTCCCCCTGCTTCTTCGTTTCCTTCGTTTTCCATCTTTTCTTCGTTTTCTTCATCTCTCCGCGCTCCTCTCCGCGAGAGCGAGCACGCACCGGCACGAAGCGGAGTTCATTGGCTCGAAGATCTTCGCCATCGCGGTTCTAACCTATTCTTTTGGCACGCCGGATAGATGATATGATTACAATGCGGATCGAAATGTTGCGTTGGATGTTGCAACGTTGCGGAACTGGCATTTCGACCCCTTTTCGTCCACCATTTATCCGGGTTTTTGGGTTACGTTTTTGCGCCAACGGGTGCGCAGGGTTACAGGGTGAAAATTAGAATGGCGCCGCGTGGTCGGCGGAAAATTCCGGCTTAAGCGTATTGCTGTCTTTCGCTTCATTTGGGTCACCGAGATCTTGGCTTTCGTGGCACGCTCGAGTAACCCTTCAGGGTTACAAGGGAGAACGCCGTGTCGATAACGTAGATAATATCTGGGCTTTGAATTTCTCGTGTTCGAGCACAACTTCGCCGACGAGGAGCGAGGGACCGAATGAATGCGATATCGCGAAACGAAAGTACAATTCGGGAGCTCTTTGGGAGAAGGGTCCATTTGTCGAAAAATAACATTCTTCGTAGATAAAACATCGTATCGACTAAAAGGAAAAAATTCTATATAACTGTGAAATGATCATTATTCTTTCGTATAACGAAACAGGATATCGAGGAAAATCAGAAGAGAAACGTCCTTCTTCCAAAGCACTTCTTGATCAAAATATTTTCAAATCATTGCCTAATCGTCGAGAGAATTCTACCGAAAAAATGAACACGACGTTTTGATATGAGTCACCGTTATGGATATTCAAACAACACCTTATCTCTCATCCCTACGTCGTGCACCGCGACGAAATCTTTACTTTAAAATTCATTTGGAAAGCCGACGAACGAAGTCGCACGAAATCCTCGATTACCAAGAAAAAAGGCAAAAAAGAAAAAAAAGAAAAAGGAGGAAAGACACAAGGATCACTGTTGCACGATTTCTGCACAGGACACGATTTTTCCACTCGCGATTCGGGGATGTTTCTCCGTTACATTGCAGCGAGGCCAACGTCGAGAGACACGTGCCTGCACCGAAACACACGTTTCGCTGTTCCGCTTCGGTATCGATTGCTGATAGAGAGGCCACAAGGCCTGACGGTCATAATATTTAAGCCAATAACCGTGTGCAATCCGACTAACCCAATAAACCGTGGAGCACGCGTGAAATTTTCATTCTTACGTACTGTCAATCGACATCCCGTGCTCGTTGACCACCAGGTACCCAGCTGCGTCCACGCACTTTCTGGCCTGGCGTTTCCGACTGTTGCGCAACTTCGCAACCTCACGTCTCCGTTACGATACACACTCGATTCACACCAATCACGAATATCACAGAACGAAAAAGAAAAATCCGCCCAGGTAATCCACGTAATCCTCGGTTATCTCTTGCAGCACACACGCTCGGTAGAGCACGGATTCGCGACGATTAAATTCCACGCGAAATTTCCGCGAAGTCGCGATTTATTCCGCACTTTAATCTCCCGAAGCTCTACACGGTGTGGATAAAATCGCAGGTACTCGGAGAACCGTGCACCGTCGGTATCACGCGAAAGACTTGCCGCAATCCGCGCGTGGCCGATTGTTTAATAAGCGTCTACGCTGAAAGGACACGCGGACCAGCCTCGACCAGCACACGACAAACTCTCGTCATACTTTATTTCCAGTGCGCGCCGCCGCGTACGAATGGTGACTGGCGTGCAAACCGGGCCGCGGATATTACGCCATGAAATTCAGAAGCGGGCCAACGTGCCGCCGCGGCGGTCGCTTCACTTTTCTTCGTCAAATCTATATTTAGTGAGAATTCGATCGGCAAACTGGGACCCGGGGTGAGCCGCGATTCGCGTGCGGGGGTTGGCGAATGCACCCCCGGTCGAAACGAGAACGGCCATCCGCGTCCGCCTGCACCACCGCCGCGCTCTTCCTCGCGTGAGATCCTCCAATCGATGAGAATGCGGAGAACCACCCGATTACCTAATGTCGCACGATTAATGACCCGACGTCGCCTCTGCGAATTACTCGGCAAACGCGTTGCGCAATCCATTGAAACGTGTTTACAAACAGCATCGGTGGAAATAGAGCGACCGTCGCGAGATTCCCAGTTTTCCCTGCTTTTCCCCTGGGTTTGCGGGTTTCGAGTTCGACCAAGGAGCTAGGGTGCCTGGAGTACGCGACCACGCGATGCATGTTGTTATCCGTGCTTCTTGGGGTTAATAGGGTGCGCGTGAAGCATCGATGGGGTGGGAAACTCGTGTTTACGAAAAATGGGCGTGACCAAGGGTATAGTGTAAGAAGAGAAAACGAGTAATAAATATCGAATTCTGACGTATTCGTGAAAATATTCCAAGCTTTTGTTCAGAAATTTCTCTATAAAATTGAATTTTATTTGTTTATTTATCTGTCTATCTATTTATTTATTTATTTAAATTGAAAGAAACTCCTATAAAGAAATATTTCAATACAGAGACAAAATAAGACACGAAGGAATTATCACCGAGTGTTATACTAAATTCTAAATACAGAGATAGACCTAAATATTGTGGAAAATTGACTGTATAATGTGTTGGTCGATTAATATAAATTTTCTTTAAAAAATACACAGAATTTTGAAGTTACTAACGAGACAGGAACTGTCGTTTCTTCGTGTAACGTGGGGTTATTTTCATAGAAATTTCGCGAATTTTCTAGCGCCGCGGAGGAATGGATCTAGGGATTTTTAAATTCTAGGAGCGAGAAAAGGCGTAGAGGTTAGAAGTTTCGCGAATCGCGACGTCGTAGCTTTCGCACACACGGCTCGTCGATACTCGTTCCGATTTTAATAGCACTCGAGTGTTATCGACAGATTCGGGTAAACTTGGGAAGATGCATGGGTGTGTGCTGTGCAGACGGTATCCTTGACTAGGTTTTTGTCGAACGGAGAAGAGCAGCGGTGTTTTTTTTCAAAGAATCTATAGGTTAGTTGAAAGGTTACTTGTAGAAAATCATTCGGTCGGCTTATTTTTATTCTTTTCTGGATATTAATTTTATGACGCAATGCATATCGCGGCACACGGTGCACGACAAGGTCTAATTACGTCATGGGATTAATTTGGGTATGATGGAACGCAGTGGGACACGTAACGCATGCTAAATCGATACATGTCGTAACCCACAAGGAATCTACTCCTAAGGAGAAATCTCGAACCTGACCTTTCCCTTCCTCCACATCGTTTTTCGATCCCTCTTTCGCTCCTCGAAAATAATTTCGTCGAGTAACCTCGTTTGATAGCTGACGTTGCGAAATTACATCTCGAGAAAAGCGAGATCTTGTAACGAGAGAGAAACACACCCAGAAAGAGAGAGAGGAAAATCAACGCGCGTAAGATGAACTTGCGAATTTTTAAGAACCCTCAGCAGATAGATATAGAGTCACGATCGATGATAAATAACGGGGGGGTGTAAAAATTGGTGGCTGAAAAATGTTATCCTGAAAAGAACACAACGTGAAGAAAGTATTCGCAAGAATGTGATTAAATTATTGATATTCGATGCGAAGATAGCCTGAAACAAAACATGTGACGGGGTGGGGAAAGCAGACATTACCTCCCCTCCCATGGGGATGGTAATATGCATAAGCAGCACGCACACGCACACGCATGCACATGCCAAGTCGCACACAATCGCACCGCATGATTCCTTCGTCGATGTGGTCGAACGCTCGTCGATACTTCTCGAATGCAAAAAGAAGGATAAACATATTACACGACCTTGATAATAAAAAGAAAAAAGTCAAAAAAGAAAAAAGAAACACAAAATAGAAAACTAAATCTGGAATGATTTTTTCGCGATGAATATAATTATAATTAGAAGAGGTAACTTGATCTGGAATGATTTTTCAACGACAACGAAAATTTACAAATTATTTTATAATCTATGCACGCGTCTTGGTAAAAGAGATAATATAGTCTTCCAAATAAAAAGGAACTCGTAGAGGAATAATATGAATAATAATGAGTGTATAATTATAGCAATAAATTTCTTCGATTTTGAAAGAAACGCGTTCGCGTTGGAATCGGAAGGCAGAAGATTCTTTGGTGACACAGATATAGTGTCATCAGCGGTGCTTCTGGAATGTCAGAATAAAAAACCAATGCGTTTCGACTCACGATTCGACGGAACTCTGCAACTTGTTTAGCTTCTCTTCGAGTGCGTGTGCTGGTTCCTCTGTGAAGGCTGCCAGGTACGCTAGGACGGGACCTGACAGAGCTTTCACTTCCGTTGCCATTGGTTCCAACTTCTCGGCTTCCGCTACCAGCTCCTGTACACAGTAAGCCGTCAGATGAATAAAGTCCGCTAATTAAATAATTAATTTTTAAACACCAAACGAACACTTCGTTCTTAAAATATTATCAAATTAAAACAGCTTTCTTTCATTATCCTTACTCAGGTATAGGATGTAAATATTACGTTATCTATCTTACACGATATTTAATGCGATGTTTAACCCCTCTCGTGCCATTTAGCTTGACGAAATTCGGGCCCAAACAGTCGACATTAACGCGTGGTAAATAGACCAGACTGATAGTCAGATAGTCAAAATGTGTAAAGACGAAGTGTGATATAGTCAGTTTTACCCGATACTGTTATCGTAGAAGTAAAGTCTGATTCTTTTTCTTTTTATAAATATTATAAATATATTGTGAGAGGAATCTTTGTTTGAATGGCGTCACCCTGCATCGAGATCTATTTTTGCTTCGAGGAACCATCCAGCTTATCAATTCTCGATGCAGGGTTAAGTGACGCAATAGGTTGTCATAGGGTCTATAGAAACCTAGCTAAAGGGTTTGACGACACGCTTTTTGACAGTCCACCGTCTGCACCAAGCATCATGGTAGGTTTCGAGTTTCCGTATATTTTATACCGCCAAGAAATATAGAGTATAACCAGAATCAAAAGTTCGCTTCGACTTATTAACCCTTTGCACTCGACCATTTTTGGCTAAAGAAGAATAGGAGTTCAAAGATTTTCTGTTACAAAGCTGACGATATTTTTCTCAGCAGTGAATAAGAAATCGTTTAAGAAAATAATTAACACGTAGAATTATTTGATCTCGATATCTCTTACACCGTTACATTATCTGAAATTTGACATATTAATGAATATCGAGCTTCGAAATTTTATTAAATTTGCCTCTCGAGCGCAAAAGGTTAATCCGATCCTTACCACAATATTATATTTTATAATAGATGACAGTTTCAGAACTATATTTAGAAAAATGTTCTGTTCACGAGTCTAGCTCGTGATATTCACGTTTGGACCAATATCTTCATCACGAGTCTGACTCGTCATTGTACGTGAAGGGGTTAACGCATTTATGATCGATATAATCTGAAGTATACGAATTAAATAAACAAGCTTTTGTATATAAACGTAGTGTACTTACATGTAGAGCTTTGATGATGTCCTGTAGATGTTGCTTAGACCGAAGCACAGTGTCCAGAAGTTTTCCCTTCTCCTCGATAGCGTTCACGCGCGTCTCAATGAGAGACCATTGCGCCTCGAGGCCTTCCCAGTGCTTGGACAGCGCCTCGAGGGCGTCTCGGCGTCCCTCCAGACCGGAAACCAGTTCTTTCCATTCCCCGCTAATTTCAGAGATTTGCGATTCTATCGTTTTCTTGTTATTCGCGTCGGCCAATCGTAGCACCTCTCGACTGCGTTCATTCAGAAGGTCCAGTTCGAAATGTTGATCCTGCAGGGAAAAATGTTCAGTTCGTTCTCCGTTATTCCACCAGATCCACTAAATCGCTCAACCATCGCGACTGACTAGCAAACTTGCACGGAGATGCAGAGCTCACGATTATTGACTAACCTGTATGTCATTGAGCGCGTGCGTGATCTTCTGGATATTAAACTGCAGACCAGCCAGAGTCGTGACGGGCTCATCGGTGAATCTGCTTCTCGCGATGACAGCTCGAACTCGTTCCAACGTTTGCGTGTAGTCCTTCCAGGTCTCGGCACCTTGTTCCAGCCTTGCACGCTGAGATTTCGCCGTGTTCAGAGTGTTCTTCAGTAACTGAGTGTGCTGCTGCTGTTCCGCGCTCAGCTCCTCTTGCTCGGACGTGTTCAGGGACGGCCAAATCTTGTCACCTGCTTGTTGGATCTGCTGAGACACCAGCTCGCGGATGGACGCCTCGCTGCTGAAGTAAATCTGTGAAAAGTTTAGGATAGTAACTTGCTTGTGCAGCGAGGTTATAAAATTCACGTCTTTCGGTTAGGGTTATCTAGATGGCTATAGACTTTGCTGGGTACACAGTGATCCTTTTGTCGGGATACTCGAAGTACAGCTGAGGAATAGTCTAAGGACATGTCACATCGAGAACCTGTTTTGTCTGATACGTCGATCGATGGTTAGTATAATTTTAGAGACTTTTTCGGTTATTTTTTGGTCATAAGTTTTTATTTTACGGTGGTAAAGTGATGTGGTATATTGTGTCGGGTTCGGAATAAGATTTGGAAGCATGTTTGATTCGGACACTCGCAAACAGGTTCCAAACTTTTCACGAATTGCTCACGAAGAAGTCTAAGCTTCGTGGACTCGACAGATTACCTGTTACGAAGTTTGTAATACGGAGTTTCTGTGACGGTATTTTGCTAATCGCAGCGTCTTTAAGTACCCTAGCAAGAGAGTTAGTATGTATAACTATACAAACCTTGTGTTCCTCGAGATCGCTGAGGATATTCTCAAAATCGAGTCCATCTTTGTCGCTTTCCAACCGAATCTCTGCTTCGCGAACCCAGTTTCTGAGCTTCTCGGTGAGAGCAGCATATTCCTGCCTGAGTTTCATGTTACTCTCCAGGTAATTCCCGCGTTCTTCCATTTCTCTTGGCAGAGACGTCAAGAGAGACATGGCCTCGCTGAGCATTTCCTTCAACGAGCCAGGCATTCCTTCTTCGTGAGGCACAGAGTTCTTCAGGTTCTTGATCCTCTCCAGGTGTTCGTTCACAGCCTCGCAGAGTTCGTTGTGATTTTTCAGCTCGGCCTCCACGCTCGTTGGGTCTCTCTCTAGGAGAGGCCTGGATTTCACTTCTTTTTCCTTGTCCTCCAACCAGTCGAGAATCTCGGCCAGTTCGTTTGCTAGTCTCTTGTGTTCCGCAGCTGCTAGCTCGTGCTGCTCTCGTTGGTTCTCCACGGCCCTTCTTAGACCCTGTAGCTGTTGTTTCAGGGACTGTAGTTGCTCGGTGATGTTGTTCCTGTCTACGCTGGAGCCTTCGGTTGCGATCTGCTGGCCCTTGTCCGTTGCGCTGGCGAGGGTTGCTTCGCATTCCTGGATCTTCAAGATGGCGTCGTCGTATCTGAGTGAAAATAGAGAATAAAGATATCTAACGATGAAGTTTCAATTGCTGTATGCAAATTTTAATTCTTAGATTCGTAGATTGGAGATTGTTAAGAATCCCTAGGACCCCTAGAAAATTCCGGGATTAGTGATTTTAGTTGTATGCATTCTAATAATATATCGTAGGACTTTTTGCTAAATTAATCCTGTGCACACAGAGATCTACGCGTCTAATAATCAACAACTCCCTTTTAATAACGAAACAAATTTATTTAACTAAAATATTACACTAACAAAGAGAGTGCAAGTACTTCGGGTCATTGATTTAGTTGAAACTTTACAGATTTTTAGATTTTTAGATTTAGTGATCCAGTTCAAGAAAATGTACCATTATAAGGGCAACTACTCGATAGTTTTTGAGATATTTATGCTTAAAGCTTTATTATTCTTAGCTACCGATTTCTCCTGAATAGTTATCCATGTTTACGAAGCGTCGTTGTGATGTAATGGCGACACCAGAAAATTTCAACCCTGGTGATTCGGGGTTCGATCCAGTCTATAATTAATAGTTTCTTTCCATCCATTTTTATTTTGTATTAATTTAAATAAATTATTTTACTCGGGCTATTAAGCGTGGCAATATTAGAGTGTCGTCATTAGGTCACAACGTCGCTTGACAATTATTCGAAATAAATCTGTAATTAAGGCAATAATAAAACTTGAATTATAAGTATCTCAAAAACTATCGAATAGTTGCCATTTTAATGATATATTTTATGAACTGCATGACGAAGTCTACAAACCTGCTAAGTTCCAAATCCATGATTCGAAGGATTTGCACTCTTCTTGTAAGTTCCTTTCAATTCTAACTCTCAAACACACGTGATAGATCCTCTATTCACTACGTCTCGACTACATACACTGTGCCTTCTGTGCCTTTGCATCCTTACTTAAAACCAAAACTCTCTCTTTTCATAGACAGGCTTTCTTTCTCGATCACTCGACACGGTCATAGATATCCCGTCGAAAGGATTCATCCGCGCTATCGTTTGTTCCTTTGCTTGCATCCTAGATATCACCCTGAACGCCTAAGTCGAACCCGATGCCGCTGTTTATTATTCCTCGCTTTTCGAGAAGAGGCCCAAGCGTTCCCATGCATTCGCTTAGAAGTAAGACCGTTACTCTTTCCTATCTTCTATTTTCCTTGTTAGTGTCCTTCATTGCTCGCCACCCCACAATATTATTTCAAGAGTGAAGATAAAAAGTAAGTTTAAAAATTGCTTCATCGCATGACAGATTTGATCGTCAGTAAAATAACTATAGCGAAACGTCTTAAAATAACTGAGAAGGTCTGGAAAACAGATTTCTCAGAGTATAAATACCTCTTTATCTTTTCTTCCGTGGTCTGGCCAGAGTTCTCGATGTCTCGAATGATCTCCGTGTACTTAGCGATGAAGGTGGTGATCTCGGTGATCAGAGCGATAAATTGCTGTCGTAACAGAAGCAACTGGCGAAGTTTCGCGATTTGGGACTCTATGGCTTTTATGAGGTCATCCTGCTGAGTCAGTACCCCGTGGAGGTCAGCCACGTTCACCGATTGCAGGTCGGATAGTTTCGCCTTGTTCGCTGTTAGATCATTTAGGATCCTCTCGTAGGAGTCTAACATGGCTTCGACGTCTTCCACGCGGGACCCGATTGGCTTGTTAAGTTCGTGAAGTTCCTTCTGAACGTCTGTCATGTACTGAACCGCCTCGGCGACTCGTGCCAATGATTCCTCGGCTTCGTCGATGCTCTTCTGAAGAGCCAGGGCTCTCTCGTTTATGATCCCAGCCACTCTTCCGTGAGCTTCCTTCATGTTCTGCAGCTGCTCGTTCAGTTCCAGTTTGTCTGCGTCGCTGACAGTCGGGAAGATCGATTTTCCCTGCTGCATTAGCTTCTCGATGTCGTCTGCATAGTCCTTTGCTTCTTTCTTCAGACGGTCGTACTGGTGAGACAAGTCGGTTAGGTTGCGATTGAGTAATCGATCAGAGTGCAGATACAGAAATATACAAACGTAGATAAAAGAAGCTTGAACGTGTTAAAAATTTTTAATCTAATCGGTTTGGCACTCGTTTAGTATCACGGAACTAGTCGATTGTTATCTGACAAGTGTCTGGTACCTGATAATTATCAACGTGTAAATGGTGCTCGATTGAAATCTAATTTAATCATGTCCATTCATCGTGAAATGTTATTTCGTATAATGAAGAGATAGGTTGTCTTACCTTGGCCAATTGCTCCCGCAGAATATCGATGCTGGTAGTTCGTAGATCAGCAGACGTAGCCACTTCAGCTTCGTTGATCCATCTCTGACACTTGTCCATCTCGTTCTCGAACGCCTTTCGACCCTGAAGAAGGTCTGCTAGAGCCGCCTGCTTCTCTTGCGCCTCGCTCTTCAGCTCTTCATAGTCCTTGTTCAACTCGTCCAAAATCTTGTCCAACTTTGCGCGATCCTCCTCGTTGCATTCCTTCAGCAAATTGTGTCCCTGCTTCAGAGTGTCGTTCAGGTCCTTCTCACTGAAGGTGTCGATGTCGGCTTCCAGTTGACCGTGTTGCGCGATATCCTGTTCGACTTTCGAGGCCTTGAGGGGTAGATAACCGCTCAGTTTCTTCAGGTTGTTGCTCTTCGACTTGATCCAGGTACGTGCCCGTTCGAGGTCCGCCTCGAACTTGCGGCGAGCGTCAGCTGCAGCTGTGGCATTGGAGATTCCCTCTGTCAGGATGCTGCAAAGTTGAGCTTGTTCACCTCGCAGTGCTTTCGTTTCGTTCTCCAGTTGCTGCTGCTCGTTGGTCTCCAGCTCGTTCTGCATGTTCCCCACTCGTTTCTCCAGGGTGTCGATCACCATTTGCTTACCCTCTGCTTCCTTCAGCATTGCCTGGAAATGATGGATAAACGAATTTCATTTTCTTGGATGACTAACGATTCTTTGGCCCTTAGTCACTAGAAGGGCCTGGCTGATAAACGCAGACCAATTTCTGAGTCCAAAAACAATTGACTCATTCCTATTTTCGTCATTGCCTGGAAATGATGGATAAACGAATTTCATTTTCTTGGATGACTAACGATTCTTTGGCCCGTAGTCACTAGAAGGGCCTGGCTGATAAACGCAGACCAATTTCTGAGTCCAAAAACAATTGACTTATTCCTATTTTCGCTAAGGGCCAATGGTCATCTTCACCCCATCAAAAACTAACATTACATAAGCACTCACAAAATTTGCGAAAGGTCAGTTTCAGTTTTAGTTTTAGTCTTTTTCCTCTCCACCGACTTGTATTTTTCCAACCTAGCCTTGTTGCTAGAACCCGTATTGTATGTTGAAATCCGGGTTCCAACATTAACGATCGAATAAAAGATTGAACCCAAAAATGGTACCACACCTCGGTCTAACTGTTTACGAGTGATAAATTACCTTCAGAGCAAGGAGTTTCTCTTCTGCCTGCTTACTATCGAATCCAACCGGATCGGGGACCTGTGCTTGCTGCTTCTTCTGCTGAATCCAATCTCGATTCTCCTCGATTTCCTGTCTAGTAGCCTCGATGCCTTGAGCAGTCATATCCAACACCTGTGCCTTCCTCTGCAGTTTCTTCCCTATATCGGCGTATCGTCTCTCCACCGACTTGATCTGCTCTTCGATCTGCTGCGAGTCCAAATTGTTCACCGAGTACATCACCTGTTCGCTGAGGCTCTTCACCTCGTTCAACTTCTCGGGGCCCTGGGACTCGAACTCGGTCGTGATCTCTTTCACGCTCGCTATCTTCTGCCCGATAGTTTGCCCGTTTCCTTTCTCGATAACGTCCACCTTCTTCGACAGCGCGTCTAACCAAGACTGAATACTCTGCACCTGTGTCCTGTACTTCTGAATCAAGTCTTGCGCCGCCTGTTTTCTGGAAATAGCGTCCATCAGCTCGGATTCCAGTTTATCCAATTCCTGTATGATGTCCTGATCGTTGTCGTTGAGCGATAATTCGGTCAACGCGTATGTTCGACGTTCTCCGATATTCCCTAGCAAATCGTTCATTGCTTGTAGTTCAGCATGAGCAGCCTCAGATCTCAGTTTTGGCGCTCTGAACTTCCATTCGGCGCACACTGCTCTTTGCTCGGATATCCAAGCGCGGAGAGCGTCCTTCTGACGGGTTTGCTCTTTCAGGTCGTTTAGGGTCTTGGTCACGTTCATTAGGTGTGTCTGTGCCTGTTGGAATGAGAATGGGATTTATGCAGAACGATTAAAATTATTGCTTTGGTGTATTTAATGCTTTCGATACTAACGCTGAGTATGGGACCGATGACAACGTTCGACTCATGCGGTGTACTAATGGCGTGAGTATAGTCACCCAACGTTTGACTTTCGCGATATGATAATGGTAATTATAGTCACCTAAAGTCTAATGCTCGTAGGGTACAACCGGTGACTATAAGCAGCTAGTATTGCGGTGCTCTACCAGTGACTATAGTCACCCAATCTTTGACTTTTGTGGTATAAGGGTGGTAACTATAGTCACCCGAAGTCTAACGCTCATAGGGTACAATAATCAGTGACTAAAATCATTTATCGTCCGATTATTGCAGTGTGCTAATGGTAACTATAGTCACCCAACGTCTAATTCTCGCGGTGTATTAATAGTGACTATAATCACCCTACGTTACAATGTTCTACTAGTGACTATAACCACCCAACGTCACGGTATTTTATCAGTGACTATCATCTTCCAATTTTAGGTCTAACTTTCGCGATGTACCATCAGTGACTATAGTCATCCAAAGGCTAACTTTCACAGTGTACTAACGGTGTCTTTAACGCACTAACACGTTAACGCATAGATTCACAACCTCGATAGACCAGACTATGTCAGCATCAGGATTGCTCCAAATCATAGTAAGGCATTTGCAAGCAAGACCGTCCCATGAGAAGGGTGAAGAAAGAAAAAGAACAGAAAGAGATAATAGATATGATACCTGATCGATCAGTTCCTCCAGTTTGTTTCGAACCTCCACTTCCCTAGCTGGGATCTGCACAGGTGGCGCGTCCAGAGGACTTCCGGGTCTAGAGACGCAGGCTACCGCAGCTTCGCAAGCTTCGACAGCCAGAGCAAGCCTCGTCTTATCAGCCTGCAACTTATTATGCAACACACGCGCGTTTTCGAACCTCTGCTGAGCCAGATCGAGAGTATCTATAGGTGCCTCCATCTCCTGCGCTATCTTCGGCTCGTACTCGTCCAGGTTCTTCATGATACTTTCCAAGGTGTTCTCGTATTCCTGGAACTTCACCAACGACTCAGCCAGTCGTTTTTTAATCTGCAACGCTGTGTTCAGCAAAGAGTTGTAACTCTCCTGGACATTTTGCAGTTGCGTCTCGATCACTGTCTTGATCGAGGGATTGGCAGCCACGTAACGATTGATCTGTCCGTTTCCTTTCAACTTCAGTTCCTCCAGTACGGTCGTGTAATTCTCGATGTCTGCGAGCAGAGTCTCGTGTTGCTTAATCTGTGACATAGTCTGTTCTTTGTTCGTGATGTACAACGAATTGTGAGCCATTAATTGGAAGGAAATCAGCAGCAGCCACTTCTCGGTGTCCTGCAGACCAGCGTGGTAAGCGTTGTACTCCTGGATTTCGTGCTCGATCAGCCTCTTCCTTTCATCCACGTTCTCGTTCAAGTTGTTCCAACGTTTCAGCAACTCTTTCGTCCCTTCCAGAGGCGTGTTCTTCTTCGCCAGATTGGACAGTTCGCTGGCCTCTTCCATCAGGTGGTCCAGATCGGTCTTCTTGCCGCGAACTTCTTCCTGGATATGCTTGTAGCGTTCCAGCATCGTTTTCATATCTCCAAACTCACCCTTCGTGTCAGGCAGCGCCTTGATACTGTTCTCGGTTTCTTCCAGCCAGCGTTCCAGTTTCCCATGAGCATCCGCGTGATCGTCCCAGCGATGCAACAGCGATTTCAGCTGGGTCTGAACGGTTTTCAAGTCGATGCTCAGTTGTTCCCAGGTGGTAAGGAGGTCGGTCATGTCCAATGTCAGTTGATCCTGTTGCTCCGGTAGCGCTGTGTCTATGGCCTTTGTGAAGGCGCTTTGCAAGGTTGAGAGCAGGTGTTGACCTTCGGTAATCCTCGTGGCGACGATCTGAAGCAGAAGAGGGGTTATCGAGCGAACTAACTTAAATTCTAGGTGAAAAATATTAACTTTTCGTACCTTGATGGTTTCCAACTTATCCTTCACCCACTCGGCATCACCAACTCCCATGCAGTCTTGCACCGATCCTCGAGCGATGCGTAACCAATCCTCCATTTCCTTCTTCGCCTTCAGATAGTCCGCATGGTTAGATAAACTCTTCTCCATTTTGGAAATCAGGTTTTGAATATCCGTCAGCAGAGACGTATAAGCTGACTGTAGTTGCACGGTCTTGTCACGGGCCCAACTGCACGCGCTCATCTCCAATAGCGCCTCGCACTTGTTGTTCAGATCATCCAGGTCAGGTTGAATGGATTCCTCCACGAGGCTCTTCCATCGGATTAGGTCTTCGGGTGACTTGTGCTCCACCGACTGATCCTCGCTCATCTTCTTCTGGTAGTAATCCAGCCACCTCTTCATGCTGTCCAACGCGGCTGTAAACTGAGACCACCTGGATATACAGTCGGCAAGTGTCTTCTGGGTGTCGTGACATTGCGTTTGCAAGGACTTCCAGTTCGTCTGCAGCTGCTTCACGTCTTGCTTGATCGTTTCCTGCCCTTCCGGACCCGTGCTGGCGATCACACGGTCGCTGAGCTGGATCACCTTCGAGATCAAGGTCTCCCCTTTGGGAAGGGAAGCGATGATCTGATTCACCTTGTTCTCCTGTTCGATGATCCTTTCCTTCTCACCGTGGGTGTCACAGTTCTGTTGCAGTTCTAGCTTCGTGTTACGTACCCAGTCGGACGCTTCGGTGTAGGCCTGCTGGAACTTCTTGTGGTCGTTCACCTGGACTTCCAAATTCTGGGAAGGAAAATTGGAAAAGTCGATGGTAATAGCTGCGAATAATAGGTATACGATGAAAGACAAATGGTTTGAGGATACGTACCGAGATTTTGTCTGCGAACAGCGTAGCCAATTCGTCGTACTTCGCGATGGTGGATTGGTAGGGGGCAGCAGGTATGCTGGAGTCTTCTGCCAAGCGAGCCTTCAGTCTATCTACGGTCTCGCCGTGACCTTGGATGTTTCTCTGAACCCTTTTGTACTTTTCTAACATCGCGCGTTTCTCGTTCAGGTCATTCTTGTACATTTCCCCAGGCTGGATCTTGCCCTCGATCTCCTCGATCCAGTCAGTAGTGAGACGATGAATCTTGTTGAGCTCCTCCAACGCGCTGGCCCTCGCCGAAAGCTTCTGTCTTATGTCCTCAACGTTGACCAGCAGCTTCTCGAATTCCGTCTTCAAATTCTCCGTGTCTTCCTGAATCTTCGCGGCGCCATTTTGTTCAGTGTTCATGATCACCTTCTCCTTCAGTTCCAGGGCATAACGCAGCTTGTTCTGACCCTGTTCCAACGTCTGTCTGATGACTTTGCAGGTGTGCAGTTTGTTGTTCACCTCGGCTAACGTGCTCGGAATCTCCTTGCATTCGCCCAGTTTGTCGCGTGTTCGTTCTATCCAGTCTTGACACTCTTGGTACAGCGTGTTGTGCTGTTGATGTTCCTGAAGACAGAGAAAAATAGGTAGGATTATATCGCGAAGAATTTCGACAACGTGGAACGCGGAATATCAAGATTGAGAATGAAACGCACCTGATAATGCAGTTCCAGGCGTCTCATTATTTCCTTGGCCAAGGAGAGAAGCGCGTTGTACTTGGTCGTCAGTTGGGTAATGGCGTTGGAGATCCTAGTGTCTGCACAGGTCTCCAGCAACGTCTGGGCCTTCATGTTCAACCGATCGAGCTCTTTCTGCCAGTCGAACAACGTCTGCAGGTGGATCTGGAATTGTTCCAGCACGTTCTTCTTCTCCTCCAAGCTATCCTGCAGCTTGTTGAACGATTGCACCAGTTGCTCAGTCTGTGTGAGCCACTCGGTGGCTTCCGAAAATTGGTCCTCGTACTCTGTCCATCTTACTATGCCTATCTCCAGTAAGCTCTTGGTATTGTTCAGTGAGTCCCTGTAAGTTGACCGTCAGTTTTAGCTAGTCCAAACCTGTACTCAAACCTAACCAATCTGTAATCGAAACGAGTCAAGTGGTACTCACACATAGCTATCGTACTCTTCCTGCAACAACGCCACTTCCTCTTCGATTATCTCCTTATCCTCTTCATCCGCGATTTGGCACGCCGCGTTACCCTGCTCCAAAGCGTGCTGCAACTTCTTCTGACCCTCTGACAGCTCGCTTTGCAGCACCTTCAACTGCGTGATCTTATTCGCCAACGACTCCTTGTCTCCAGTAGGCTCAGAGCATTTGCCAAGTCTCTCTTTCGCCGCTCTTATCCATTGGATGAACTCATTCCCGCTGTCTATGAACGCCTGATGCTGCTCTACGGTTTCCTTCTGCTTCGCGTACAATTCTTGAGCCTGTTTGCTCAGCGTTTCGTACTTGATCGAGATTTCCGTGGCTGGCGTGGCCTGACGGAGGTCCTCAGCCTTGGTGGTAACCGACTGGATCATCGGTTCGAACGCTACGATATCCTGGACTATGCTGTTCGTCTGTCTCAGATTCGCTTTCCGTTCGCCGATAGCTAAGGAGCTCAAACCAGCCAGGCCTTTTCTAGCTTTAGACACCTTCTGTTCGCAGACCTGCTGCAACTTAGCCTCTCTGTCGTTGATCCACTGTTGCAGCTGTAGGTACGACGAGCTGTAATCCGCCCACTGAAGCAGACTGGTCTCTAAATGAACTTTGGTCGTCGAGATCTTCTTCACTAGCCTCTCCCAGTCGTTCTGGATCTCCTTCAACTGAGCATTGATCTCCTCGCGACCGTCTGACCGGGTGTTCCTCATCACTTTCTCGCCGCAGTTCACCGTCAGGTGCACCAGGTTCTGACCCTCCTCTCGTTTCCTCAGTAATTCCTGGATGTTGTCCAGTCTGTTCTGCAGCTCCTCTCGACTGCTCGTGGATGCTGCTTCTGTACCCTTGCGAATGATCTGCCTGGCATTCTCGATCCAAGCACGCGTTTTGGCCAGGTTAGCCTCGTACTCTTTGTGCTGAGCCAGATTAGTTTCGACCTTGTTCAGGACATCCTTGGCGAGGTTCACTTGCACCTGGTAACGGCAGTTTAGGTGACGAAGCTGATTGTTTATGTAGGTGTCTAGATGAGAAGAGAGAAGGCTGGACGCGGTCTTGTTGAACCTATCGATCTGTTCCTGTCCTTTCAGCAGATTCTCCAGAATCTCTTTCATTTCTTGTACCTGCTTCTCTTTCTCAGCCACGTTCGGTAATAGAGAATTCTTCTGTGCCTTTATCAGGATGTCGAATTGCTGCAGCCAATCGCTCAGTCTCTCGTACTCGTCCTTGTAATCGCGCCACTGGCTGACGGTTTGCTCCAACTGATCCTTCTGCTGCTTTATTTCTGCGGGAAGAAGAGCAAATCGTTGATTGCAGAAGAAACGAAGAGGTTAGAATTTTTAGACCGTTACTTACCTTTGAACAGCTCCTCGAAGCTCTGAGTCAAAGCTTTCACCTCGTTCTTTATAATTTCCTGGCCCTGCGGACTCGTGCTAGCGCAAACCACCTTTCCAGTGTGCTGAAGTTCAGCAGGCTCTCCAGCGGAGCCACAGCGTTCTCGATGGCCAACTTGTCGCTTAGAGGTCTCTGTTTCATCGACGGGATCTTCTCACGAGCTCGATTCAACCAGTTGATAATGTCGTCGTGTGCCTCCTTGTACAACCTGTGATCCTTGTACTGTTCCTCGCGCGCAGCTAGCAATGACTTGATCTTCTCGAACAACGTGTCGAATTTGTTCAGAATACTCTGCGCCTGGGATGCAGCTAGACTCTGAGGCCCACTGGCGATCATCTCGTCGACCTTGATCTTCAGACTGTCGACTTCGATGTTCTCGCAGCGAACCTTCTCTTCCAGAGCCTTGATACGCTCCAACTGACACCTCTTCTCGGACATCGTAGTCTGGAAGGGCATGAACTCGTTCAAGGCAGACTGTATATAGTCCACGGTCTTGTTCATCGACTGTATCTGCTCCAGGAGGTCTGCCCATTTGTTAATAGAGTCATCCAGGTTCGTCTTGGCCTCTAGCATCTTGGAAGCCAACGCGCTCCATTGTTCCTGAAGCTTTCCAACAGCGTCGTTGATGGCTTTGTGTCCTGTCGGGGCTGTATTCGCTAGAACACCTTGGGCCAGCTCCACGATCCCTTGAACCTTCGCGAATCCATCCTCCTTGTACAACAGTAGATCTTGCACTCTCTCCATTTTGTTCTCCAAGTCCTTCTGAGAGGATGCACCGAGATCGGAACAATAGGCCAGCTTCTTGCTGATGTCATCTAGCCATCTAGTACACTCTGCCACTTGGTTATCGAACTCCTGATGAGTGGTCACGTATTGATGCCAACGACTATTCAGATCCTTGACTTTGTTCGATATTTGCTGGTACTTGATGCTCAGTTCGGACATGTGCGTGGTACGGGAGGTTATGTTCTTGTGCAGCTGCTGAGCCTTCTCGGTGACAACGTCTATCTCCAGTTCCTTCGCACGAACTTGCCCTTGGAGGGTTCGCAGCACCTCCAGTTGGTCCTCCTTCTGCTGCAGGGTAGCCTTCAAGTTCACCGCGTGAAGCTTGGTATCGGTCTCCCTCATCCAGGCCAGACACCGTTCCTTGGACGTCTCGAACTCGTTCCACTGTTGAAGCTTGTTCTCCAGGGTCTCTATGGTAGACTTCACCGCCGTGACTAAGCTCTCCCACTCCTGCTGAGAGGAATCGATCTGCGAACGAATGTTGATCTGTCCAGACTCCAAGGTGCCCGGAATAACCTTCTAACCCTCGGTTTGTCCTCAGGCAGACTCTGCAATAGGTTCTTCAGCCTGTCCAGGTTGATGTGAAGAGAGACTCGCTCTAGCTCCGTGTCACCCCAGAGCATAACCGCGTTATGCGTCGCGTCTAGCCACTCGTGAGTGTCCAGAACAGCCTTGCTGTACCGCTGGTGGTCACTCACGATGCCTTCGTACCTCTCCACGAATGCAGCAGCTCGTTTCAACACTTTGCCGTGTCTTTCGTTCAGTTTTTTCAGCGTCTGGTGCACCTTGTCCGTGGAATCTGGCAGGTTGTCAGCCTTGTCGCGAAGATCGAGTAAATCTTGCTGATGGGACTGGATGTCGTGTAAGAAAGTGCGATAGATCTGTAACTGGGCTCGTTTCTCGTCTAGCGTGGTCTTCAGTTCGATTTCCGGTTTCAGCTGAGCTTCGATGGTCGTCAGCCACTTCTCGAACGACTCGTTGGACTCGTCGAAACCGGACCACCGTGAAATCTTCGACTGCAACTCTCGCTCTGTCGACGCGATGCTGTCGTAGATTTCCTCGAAGGCCTGTTGCAGGTCTAGCAACTGTTGGCGCACGATCTCTCTACCTTCTATGCCTGTAGTAGAGTACAGACGTTCTCCGGATTCGACGGTGTTGTTTATCAAGAGGGTTGCCGAGGACTGGCGAGCCACCAGGTCTTTCAGGGTCGCCACGTTCGCAGTCAGCTCCTGTCGCGTGCCACTCAGGTTCTCTTTGATGGCTTGGTAAGTGGCCCGTGTGTTTGCCAGCCATTCCGAGCACTGTTTGTAGCGTTCCAGGTACGCAGCGTGGTCTGCCACTGCTTGCTCGCATTTCTTCACCAATTCCTGCAATTTCGATAATCGTCCAATTTAATTTCAAATCTCGCGTGTTGGGTGTTGCCTCTTGGCCTAAGTCAAAGAGGTCTGCAGACGGTTTAAGTTTATGGGACGCGTTCGATGGTCAAGAGGGAAAAAAGTATGGGATGTGTTCCGCAGATGTGTCGACGTCTCGAGTGACGTGCAAGGTCGCCAACTTAGGGTCTCCTCTTAATAGCTGGCAGATGTGACGATGCGAGAATAGTGGTGGACAGACGGACGGTGTATAGATATAGCCTAAGAGTTTAGTTTAAAGTATACAGACTCGAGGGTGGAAAATTGGAAGTCGAAGGAATCGAAGTTTATGAGACCATCGATAATCCCAAACGAAAAATTCTTTTACAGGCACCATTAATATATTAGCAAAATTTAAGCTTCGAGAATAGAGATTGAAGCTCGAAAGCAGAAGTCTAGAAAATTAAAAATTGAAAGAATCAATTGGAAAGAAAATTGAAAAGATGGATGAAAGACGCTATAAAATTTTAGGTACATGGCTGAATATCGTGTCTCAAACTAAAAGACATTTTTATTAACAAAATTTATTAGCAAAATTTAAGCGTAGAGAATAGAGATTGAATCTTAAAAGTAAAACTCTAGAAAATTAAAAATTTGAAAAACCAATTGCAAAGAAAATTCAAAAGATAGATACAAAACGCTATAAAATTTTAGGTACATGGCTGAATATCGTGTTTCAAACTAAAATACATTTTTATTAACGCTTTGCAGTCGAGAAGTGACTCTCAGTCGCCATTTAACCAGATTCTAAAGATCAATGTTAATTGATATATCAAATTTAAAATTACCCAACGATGCGTGGAATTTTGAAATAAAATAATTCTACGTCTTCATTTGCACACGATTTCTTATTTACAGTTTTAAAAATGTCGTCCACTTTATAGCAGAAAGTCTTCCAATTACTATTTTTCTGTAACGACAAAATCGCCGAGTGCGAAGGGTTAACACGTTAAGTGCCACACCAGTCCCCAGAGATCAGCGCTAGACTTTCCGTTCGGACCCAGCTGGTCTTCAGGAACCAACCCAGACTAGGACCAAAAGGTGCTACTTTTTGGTTTTAAATTCTTCGTCATCTCTGGACCTAACATTTGGAAATTCCTATTTTAACAATTGGTACACTATCTCCGAGTTTTATAAACACTTTGTCCGCCATTGGTAGCCCACTTGACAGCCGAGTCTGGGTCTGAACGGAACAGCAAGCAAAGCGAACTAGGCACTTAACGTGTTAACACTAGAACTACCTAGATCTTTAACAGGTACCTGACTATAACGTGCACAGATTATAGTAATTTCAACGTTACGATAAATATGAGTGAATATATTGATTACAGTTCTTTCTTAATACGAGTTGATACCAATTTTATTCTTCAAGCAGGTGTACGTGTTCGGTGATTGCTAAAAGGAAAATTCTGGGACCAGTCATTTTCACTGGGTTGGTAGTTCTAGTGTTAAATAAGACAAAGCGAAATTTTAAAATTTAAAAGAATTTTAAAAAGTAAAAGAGGAGTTTCGATATTTACCTTGGCTGTAGCCTGAATAGATTGGAAACGAGAGGTGATCTGCTGAACGCTGGGCGAGAATCTGGTTTCCTCGCTGAGTTGCACCAGGTCTGAGGACTCGTCGCTCATCTTGTCGAATTCTGCCTCGTTCTGTCGCAGATTCACGATCAACATCTACGAAACAGAAACAACGTGAACATTCTAAAATATTTATTTGAACATCGTACGTTTCATTCGTTTTATACGCGAAGCTAGTCAAAAGGTCGTACGGGTAGTAGGTGATTTTCCGTCGCTCTGAAAACACCTGTTATTCACGGAGTTAGGAGCGATACACGCGTGTGAAGGTGTGCTCGTGTGTGGTGTACAGTCGGTTAATGCGAACTCAATCAATCGATGGCCATGGATTTTTTCGCGTGCCATGACAACGCGATACGAACTTGGAAACACGATTCTTCGATCAAGCGTGCTCGAAACAACACGTCTGCATGCATCGAAGTAGAAACAGCGGGTAAAGAATATTATGGAAAATTCGTGTATGTTAAATAAACCTTAGAATACTGGTAAAACGTTTGCGAAGAGGAATGTAAGTATCGCAGTGTAAAGTTCCCAGTGTACAGTGTATCGAGTTTCGCATACTCACCCGTGGATTTGTCAAATCATTTCGTACATACTCTCGACTTAAATCACACTGAATCGTTGTAGTAAAAGATAGAAAAAAGAAAAAAAAAAGAAAAAAAAAAGAAAAAAAGAAGAAACGAGACAAGAAAAGAGACAAAAAAACTCCAAAAAACGATGAGAGTATAGAAAGATGAAAGATGAAGAAGAGACAGAAGAAGAAGAAGAAGATGAAGAATAAAGAGAAGGAGACAGTAACGAGAGATGAATTTACAAAAGCGTTCACAACCCTGATCGAACAAATTTTGTCCATGTTTCTCTTACTTGGTCCAGGTGGTCTCCGAGGGCCACCAGTTCCGTCACTTCCGTGTCCCACGACAAGGCGGTTTTTTGTAGTGCCTAGGGAAGTTTTCCAAAATACAATGCCTGAACTCATATACCACTTCGTCTCTCTCGTATCTTTTCCTCTTCTCGATCAAAAAAATGAAAAATCTCCGCGAAACTCGTCATTTGTACATTTTTCCAGTACAACAAAAATCGCGTGCTAGGTGTCGAAAATTTGCATTAAAAAAAAAAATAAATAAATGAAGAAGAAGAAAAAAATAGAAAAAGAAAAAATAATCGTTCTATGTTGAAACGCGACGATTCGAAAGAGTGGCACTTATGGTTGTGACCTATAGTGTACGTTGCAAGATAAGACGCTAATTTTCTAACGTGTTTCGAGATAAAGTATTACCTGGTACTTCTCCAGCTGCTCTTGCTTCTCTTCCAGAGTGTTCTTCAGCGAGTAGTTCTTCAAGGACGACTCTGCCTCAGCCAGCCAGGCTAACAGACGTTCCAGGGAGTTCTCGTACTCGCTCCATTGCTGGATCCTTTCCTCGATGCATCGAACGATGTCGTTCACACCGGTGGCGAATGTTTTGTGCTCGAATCTGTTGGATAAGTTCGTTTCCTCGAGAAGTTCGAATTTAGTTGGCTGTAATTCCAAAATGGACGAGGATGAAGCCTACCTTAACGTGGCCAGGTCCCTTTCCATGGTCTCTAGCGACCTAGGTGACAGATTATGCGCGCTCTGAGCTACGTGTTCAGCTAGGATGTCCAGTTTCAGTTCTCCCTCCCTCTGACTATCCTGAAGTTCCAAGATCTTGGTCAACTGAGCCTGAAGAGCAGCCTTGTTGTCCGTGCAGTCACTGTAGTTAGCCAGTTGCTCCCAACGTTGCTTCTGATAGTCCTGATAGGACTTCTGGAGATCGTAGAACTGCTGGAACGTATCTAGGAGGGTCTCCAGGTTGGTTATATTCTTCTGTGACATGTCCACCAGCTCTTCGTATCTTTTAGAGACGGATGCAGCTTTCTGTTGTGCATCTGACGGTGCTTGAACTCTCAACGCGTTTGCTTTCTCAGAGACTCCTTCGATGATGCGTTTATAGGCCAGAATCTCTTGGTGCACACCCTATGGGGATTTTGGAAAATCAAGGATGAAAAGTGTCCTTCTTTGCGTTAAAAGTCGAAAGAAATCGAAAGGAATCGAAGGATCCTAGTTACCTTGCTCTTCAGCAGCTTGAATTTAATTTCTTGAAGCGAAGACCACGTGATCGTCGAGTCCTGCTTCACGGATCTTTCCATAGTGTCTAACCAGGCTAAGATTTGCTGTAAGGTCTCCTGGTAGTTGGACCACTGCAAGGACTGGGCATCTTGCTTCTTCTGCTGTTCGGCTATCCCTTCTACCAGCTTGTCCCATCGTTCTCGAGCCTGTCTCAGCTCGTGACGAATGATCTCCCTTCCCTGAGCCGACGTGTCGCCAAGGATCCTCTCCCCGAACGATATCAGGCTTCCCAATCGATGTTCTCCTTGCTCCTTCTTAGCCAGCAGGATCTGTAAGCGCGACACCTTCTCCTCGAGGTTTTCACCCGTGTCGTCCTTCTTCAGACCGGCTAAGCTTTCCTCCAATTGAGTCAGCCAGGTGTCTACGACTTTCAGCTTCTCTTCGTAGGCCTGGTGGTCGTCCACGATACTCTGGCACCTGGTCACCACCTCTTTGCTGAGCACGTGTAATTGCTGGTACCTGAAATGTTCGTTGGAATAATGGAATGAAATTTGGACTTCGCGATTTATCGAAGTTTCGAGCTAGGTCTGTCTATAAAGAACGTACCTGTTGCTAATCTGCGAGATCATGGGCTTGATGCGCTCCACACCGCTCGCGTGAAGCAGACTGTGAGACTTGTCAACGAACTCGTCTATCTTGGATTCTTCCTTCAGTATAGCGTCACGTTTCTCCCTCAGAGCTTGCAAGCGAGCTTCCTTGTCCTGCAAGGTGGGCTGCAGTTGTTGGTCTCTGAAAGCAGCTTCCATCGTGCTGAACCACTTCGTGTGCGCTTCCAGCTTGTCCTCGAAGTCTTGCCACTTCTGCAGAGCTGTCTTTTGCTTCTCCTCCACTGACTCTATTTCGCCTAGGTATTGACGGAGGTTGCCTTCCAGGTCACTGATCTCCTTGTCAATGGCGTCCCATCCTTTAGGCGTGGTTCTCTTGATGACACTTTCGCTGAGTTCCTTCAATTCTCTTAGCTGCTCTGCCCCCTGCATTTGGTCGTCCTTCAACATTGCCAGCGTCGCGAGTCTCTTAGAAATATCTGTTCGTTCTCCAGTCACGTCGTTGCACTCTGCGAGCTTGTCTTTCTCGCTGTTCAACCAGTCAGAGAAGCTCTTCGCCAGCAAGTTGAACTTGTGATGCTTCTCTACGCAGTCCTCCAGATTTTCCAACAGATTCTTCGATTTTGCCACGATGTTGTGGAATAATTGCTTGATAGAGGGCAAGAAGACGTTCAGGCAGGTATCCTTGGTCTGATCCACCAGCTGCTGAGCAGTGTCGCACACGGACTCTACCAAGGTTTGGTGAGACATGATTTCTTGGTGCATGATCTTGAGATTCTGCAGCTGTGCTCGTTTCTCTTCCAAGGTGCTCTTCAGCTCGGTGTGCTGGAACATAGCACGTTCCACATCTCGCAGCCAGGCTATCAGCTGCTCGTGGGACAAGGAGAATTTGGCGAACTGCATCAGACATTGGTCCAACTTCTGCGTAGTGTTCTGCAGGTCCTCGGTAAATCCGTCCCACAGGGTTCTCAGGTTTCTCAATTGCTGTCTGATGATTTCCCTGCCATCGGGAGACGTGTGGCCGTATAGTTTCTCTCCGAGATCTATGACAGACTCGAACCTGGCGTTCTCCTTCGTTCTAGTGTCCCCCAGGTCACGGATGAGCTTCTGTCTGCTTTGCAGCACGAACAAGTCACCTACTATATCGCTGTGCTTCTTCAGTTCTGCTTGAATAGCCGTGATCCACTGCAGCAGTTGGTTGTACTTCACATTGAAGGCGTTGTGTTCCTTCACGAACTGTTCGTATCTCATCACTGCTTCCTTTATCTGGTTCTTGATAGCCTGGTACTTGGTAGTCTGCCTGGAAACCCTGGTGGCCAGGTCTGTCTCAGCCTCGATGCTCTGACTTCTCTCGATAGCAGCGTTGAAGTCAGCTCCTTTCGCGATGATAGTTTCCTCCAAGGACTTTAGCTTCTGCAGGTGTGCTCTCTTCGCCTCTTCCGTGCTCTTCAGGCTTTGGTCCTTCAGTTGGGTCTCCATCTGCTTGATCCATACCTCCAATCCTTCCACGATCTTCTCGAACTCGGACCATTGGTTGAACAGGTGTTTTATCTTGTCCCTAGCCGTGACGCATCGCTTCAGGAAGTCTTCCCAGATCTTCTTTTGCTGTTCGAAGTTCGACAGCAAGGCTGGGTGGCCTGGCAGAGAGGTCTGCTCGAGGACGATGTTCAACTGCTGGTTACAGTCAGACAGGATTCGATTCCCTTCCGCTTTCTGCTGCAGCAGGTTCTCGATGGCTGTAATCTTATTCTGAGCTGTGTCTCGTTCCACAGAGAAGTCTTCGATTATCGGCGTTCCTTCGTTGATCACCGTGTTGATCCAGTCTCGGGTCTTCTCGAACGTCTGCAGATAGGCCTCGTGATTGGAGACATGCTTCTCGGCTATATTGATTCGTCCCTCCACTTCGTTGGACAGTTTCTCATAAGCTTCGATCACGCTGCCCAACATCTCGCTGGCTTCGTCGTCCGGTGCTGAGCTTAGTCTCTCCTGCAGCTGCTGAAGGATGTTCTTGTGAACGGTGACATCCTGGGCTACAGCTTTGTACAGGTGCAGAGTCAGTTTCTTCTCCTGCAACGTCGGTAGCAATTCCTGTTTCTCCCCTAGCTTGTTCTGAGCGTCCACCAACCACTGCTTCACCTGGGAGAATTTGTCTTCGAAGGAAGACCTGTGCATCATGTCGCTCTCTATCTTTTTATAAATTACGTTTGCACGGTCTGCCATGGCGTCCACGCGATTGCGGAAGTTCCTCAGCTCCGTTCGAATCATTTCCCTCTGGTCTGGCGTGATTCTAGCGAACAAAGCTTCGCCGGCCTCGGCTGTTCTGGTCAGTATAGCCTGTCCAACTTCGCGTTCCTCCGCGAACGCCTTGAGTTCCTTCAGACGCGACTGGTAGAAGGTTATCGGCTTTGGACCGGTGATTTCGTCGAAGGCTTTCAGAGTTTTCTCAGCCTCCTCGAGCCAAGCCTCCAGCTTCTTCTTATTCGCTAGGTACTGGTCTCTGTTCTCCTTCAGTTCTCGAATTCTGTCCAGGTGTTGAGCCAGGAACTTCAGCACGTAATCGTAGCGAGTGTTGAGATGACTGATGTATTGGTTCACTCGGGATTCGGAGCTAACTCTGGTGATGTCCTCTGCTAAAGCAGTCAGCTCTTTCAGTTCTCCTTGATACTCCATCACCGTTTTCTGCACCTGCTCCATCTCCGCGATTTTCTGCTCGATGTCGTCCAAATTCAGCAACGCAGACGCCTCTGCTCTAATTTTGTTCTCATTTTCCTTCAGCCAGGATAGGACGTTCTCGGAGGTAAGCTCGTAACGCTGCCATAGGCCGATATTTCGTTGTAGATCGTTCTTGATTTTCTCATAGCTGCTTTTCAGGCCATCCAGGTCCACTTCGACCTTGTCCCGCTCTGCTTTTAGGCCAGCCATTGTCTCCGCGCTTTCCACCGACGCCAAGAGCTTCAGCGAATTGTCTGTATCCTTCTTCCTAGCAGTGCAATCGGCGATTCCAGCCTCCACGTCCATCAGTGACGCCATCTTCACCTCTAGATTGTAACGGTCGCTGCTCTGTTCAGGTTCGCACCAAGCCACCTTTTCCTTAAGCGTCACCACCATTCGCTGAAGTGCTCCGAACTTCTCGTGGTACTGCTTGGTCAAGAAGGCTACCAAAGTCGCTATCACTTTGTTAGCGTGATTGGCCACGCCGTCTCGTCGAAGCTGCAGAGCCTGCAGTTCCTTCGGCAAGCTAGACCTGGAGATACTGGGATACTCCGTGGACATTTTCGTCAATGTCTCTTCGACTTTGGATAGAGTATAATCGCATTGCTCCAGTTCTGTCTTCAGTTCTTGACATTTGTTGATTCGTCCAAGGATCTTGGTGTTTTCGCCAGTCAGATCGTCGCATTTGATGATGTCTTCTCTGATCTTCGAGATTAAGTCCCCGCATTTCTTCATTTCTTGCCTGATCGTCCTTTCTTTCTCGTTCAACGTAGACGTCAGAGACTCCAGCTTATCAGCCGAACTCTTGACCATCTTGAACTGGTCGTCCAATAACTTGTGCAGGGAATTCAAGGTAGGGATATCTGTATTGTTGTTCAGTTTCACCAGTTGCTCGATTTTCGTGACGATGTTCTGATACAGCTGCTGATAGCCAGGAAGCTCCTCTCTGTACCTCACCAGTCTTCCTTGACAGTTCTCAGCGTCCATTAGACGTTCGAATGCATTGGTCAGAGTCTCGTTGGTATTGGTGAGCCATTTAATCAGTTCAGACTTGGACTCTTCTATCTGTTTCCATATGATCACTTGAGTCTCGTAGGCTTGCAGCTTTTCGCTGATGTCGTTGTAGGTGTCCTGGTACTGCTGTCGAACTTCGGTTAGGTCGTTCTCGATTAGCTCGGAATTGAATCTTGGCATCAGGGATGCTTCCTTTGTCAGCTGCTGCGCTTTGGAATCCATTTTGTCCAAGTGGTGCTTGCCTTTCTTCAGCACCTCTAGAGCTTTCTTGTGTTTCTCCAAAGTTATGTTAGCTTGAGTAACGTCATAGGACACTCCTTTGACCGACTGACACAGACTGGTGGCTTCCTTGACGGACTTCTTCAACTTCTCTCTAGCTTCCTCGTAGACTTGCCAATCGGTATTCATGTCTGCGTATTTCTTCCTCTGTTCTCGAAGAAGTTCATTCACCTTCTCCCAGTTAGCGTCGACAGAGGACAGGACAACCTGGATGTTGGTCGTCGATCTCTGGTCTTCTTTCATCAACGAGCTGCCTTCAAAGTGCAGGACCTCTTTCTCCTGCTCTCTCTTCTGGTGTTCCTCGATCAGCTGATCGATCTTCTCCACAGCAGGTGCCAGCTGTTGGCAGGAGTCGACGTTGTAAACCGTCTCTTGAAGAGCTGTTTGGGTGTTCAATATCTTCTCCGTGATCGTTTGCTGCAGCGTTCTGAAGTTGTTCCATCTGGCACCAAGGTTCTCCAGCTTGTCTCGTTTCACGGATATCTCGTTCTGCAGAGACAGAGCCTTGTTCTCCAGGTCGTTCAGCAGATCCGACGCTGAGAGGAGCTTCCCTTGCTTGTCTCTCACTTGAATCCCTGCGTCGCTGTCAGGAAGAACGTGCTGCTTCCAGCTGTCTATCTTCTCGTATATAGTCTGCAACTCGGACGAGAATCTCTCCAGATCAGTGATGGTTGGTTTCCTAGCCTCTGCCTCGTACTTGCAGTGGTTCAGTTGCGCGTTCGCGTCAGCTAACCAACTCAGTAGCTCTATCCATTTCTCCAATCCCTTCTTCTTCTGATGCAGGTCGCTCTCCAAGGCCTTGTACTTCTTCTCCAAGTTGGTATAAGTGTCCACCAAAGCAACCGTTGCCTTCATAGACTTCTTCGGGCACATCTGCTTAACCTCCTCGCAGATAGCTTCCAAATTAGGCTGCTTCTCAGAGTGTTCCTGTATATACGCGTGTACAGCCTGAAGATTCGTGTCGACTGTATCGATGGTAGCATCGCTGATCTCAGCGATATTCGACCTGAGTCGTGACATCCAGTTCTCGAGATCGGTGATCTTCATCTGGAACTCCTGGCGTGCCAGCAGGCAGTCGGAAACACGATTGATCTGCAGTCTCACCGTGTCAGCCAGCTTGCTGACTCTGGATTTAATATCGGAGACTCGAGCTTTCAAGTTGGTCGCTCCTTCCAAGGACAATCCGTGACTGATGTGATCAGACACCTGCGTCAGCGATATCAGCTGTGCCTGATGATCCGATATGGTCTTGTTCAAGTCCTTCAGTCTGGTCAGCTCTTTCTCCAGCACGGGTACCTCGGGTGTCTCGACGTTGGGCTCCATCAGCACCGTTCTCTCGGATTTCTCTAGCCATTCGTTGAATTCTTTGATCTCGCACTCGAAGCTGTTCCATGAGGTCACCAGTTTGTCCAATTTCGTAGTCGTCTGTACCGCCACGTCGTGGACAGCGTTCCAACGAGTGTGAATAGCGTCCACTTCGTCGGATGCAGACGTTTTACCTGTGATTCGCTGGCTGACAAGAGACAGGTCTTGAATACGTGGGAACTGTTGCTGACATCGCGTTTCGAATGCTCTGGCTGTCTCTAACATGTGCGTTGCCTGAGCCAGAGTGGTCGGTTTGCTGCCTATGGTAGCTGCCTTCGACTCAGCCTCCTCGATCCAAGGTTTCAGCTCCTGGATTCCTTTCTCGTACTCCTTCCAGGTCTGCAGGTTCTGCGCAGCGGTTTGACGCTGAACCACGATGCTCTTCTGAAGAGTTTCCAGGGTTTTCTCGAGATTTATGATGTCACTGCGTAGCTGCTTGCCTGGTAGACTGTCAACGCCACCTGGAAACGCGAAAAAATGTTACAGATAGTTCGAAGGAAGAAATTGGAGAGTCTAGAGGATTAGTAGAGTTACCAGACCTTTTACGAGCTTCTGAGACTCCTCCTCGAGGAACTTGAGCGTCTTGCTCTTCTCTTGAATGTCCTTCTGCAAGGTCTCGGTTCTATAGACCATCTCTTCAGGGGTGGTCGCCAAGTTCTCCGTGTCCGCGATAGACTGTGGAGCACTCTGCTGGGTCCATAACTGTAGTTCGCTCAATTTCGCCTGGAATTTGTTCCATCGAGTACTGTGTTCCTGCAGATAAACCACCTTCTCTTGGACAGTCTTCAGGGTGGTCTCTACTCTTTTTTCCGTTTGCGTGATCTCCTTCTTCAGTATCTCTTTCTTCTCCTTCGGTGTCACGTCGGCCAAATGGCTGTACGTCTCTTGAAGCCTCTTCAGCAACTCTTCGGCGGATTTTCTCAAATTGGAGCTGAAGTCCTGTTTGCTCTGCAGGTCAGACGATACTTGCGAAGCTTCGTAATAGGTCGTAGACTCGATTTTCCTCAATTCTTCCTCGGCTTGTTCGATCAGCTTCAGGATCTCCTCTTTCTGTTCCAAGTAAGTGCTCCACAGCTTCTGCGAGCTCTTCAGAGACTTCAGGGTCTCCACGCTCTGTCCGTACGTGTCGTTCCAGCTGGATTCCAATTGCTGCACCTCCAAGGACACGAACGGAGGCGTGTGCTGGTCTTTCAAGAGATCCTTGCCACGCTGCAGCATGCTCACGATGTTAGGTCTCTGCTGCTCCAGCTGAGTCAGACGACTTTCCTGGTGGGTAACCGCGGTGTGCAATGTCTCTGGACATTCGGACACCACGTCCACCTTGGACTGATCGCGGACCTTGTGCAGAAGGGTGCACACTTCGCGGACCTCTTTCCTGTAGGTGTAACTCTTGGAGTAGATGTCGGTCTTCGTCATGGTGATCTCTATCGTCGGAGTGAGGTTCTTGTAACGCGTGATCAGTTGCTCCAGACGGTTCTGCTCTGATAGAGCCTCGGGATCCGATCGGTTGGAAGTCAGGCTATCTAGAGTCTGGACTAGCCATTTCATTTCCTCGCGCTTGCTGTCCGACTCTCTGCATATTTTCTAGCGAGTAAATAGAAGAAAATGTTAATGCAATGCACTCGAGATACAGTATATTCTAATGCGCCTCTATCTATCTACTTCTTATTAAGTTCCTATCACGCGAGGTACACGATTATATTTACCGTTAAGGCTTGAACCTATCCAGCGAAGCAATGCAAAGAAGAAACGAGGAAAAAGCATTTAAGTGCAAGGTAATAAAATGGTGATTGTTTGCTTTACGGTAATAACCGCTCGCGAAGACTCGTTTGAAGAGCAGTAATGTTTCTTACTTGGAATATCGCTTTCTCTGTCTCGAATTCCTCCAACGTGTTCACCTCGTGCAGTATAGTCCTCAGATTGCTGTCTACGTGGTCCATCCATTGCACCATCTCGTCGAATCTGTACGAGAAATTCGCAGGGACCAAGATTAACGAAGATGTCGACGAAGAGATGAAATTTAACAGCTGTCAATAGCTGTGAATAGATTTTTGGGATTTTAATCAGGGGGAAACATCTAAGATACTCACTTCTTCTTGTAGGCAGCCCACTGCTCAGGCACTTGCTTCAATTGTTCCCTCAAGTGTTCCACTCTCTGGGCGGAATCCTCCCACATGCGTTCAGCGTGGTGCGCAGCTGTGGCCAAGCTGTCGTCGTTGGGTTCCATCTGGCTGTAAACGTTGCTGATCTTCTTCAGGTTCTGCAAGCACTTCTCCACCTCGAGAACGGTGCCACGGTTCACGAAGAACTCTTTGTTTCGCTGCAGGATGCTCTCCACGTTGTCGTTCTTTATCAGAGCCTGCTGCTCCGATTTCACCTCCACTTCGATCTCCTTGATGTATTGCAGGAACGTGGCTTCGTCCAGGCGAAACTCCAGTCTCATTAAATGAAGAGGAGCAAACGTCAGCACGTCCTTCCAGCGTTTCTGAAGCGCTATCACAGCCTCCTCGATGGAAGCTTGCTTCTCGACAGGTAGAATGTTCTTCAAGTCCTGTCCAGCGTTCACGAAGTCTTGAATCCGTTTCTCGCTAACGTTGCTGAAGAAATTCTTGTGGTACTCTATGGATCGTTTATTGTCGGTGTGCTTGTCGTTCATCATAGTCTCCGCGACTGACAGCCATTCGCAGACTTGTCTCTCGCACTCTTTGAACCTGGTCCAACATCTGGCTGCCTCCTGAAGTCGTTGCTCCCAGGTCTGAGCCACTTGGAACACTTTGTTGAAACGTTCGTTCAGCTCTCTAAGCGTCTTCCCACCTTCCGCGGTGGCCACGTCAGCGTGACTGTCTACAGACTTCACTATATTGGCGAACACTCTGTTCTTGGACTCCAGCATGGACTTGTAGTAGAGAGTTCTCAAGAAGAAGCCCTTGTGACGCTCTAACTGAGCCAAAATGTGTTCTCTGCCGGCTGACAGGTCTACGTTAGCCAGCATCTTCTCCGCCTCGTCTAACCAGAAAGCGATTTGTTGCTGTCCAGTCTCCAGGGACTCCTGCTGTACCAGGAGTTGATGGTACAGGTGCAGTTGCATGGGTATCAGAGCTCGTACCTTCACTAGAGCTTCCTTCTCTTTCTTCAGGGTGTTCATCATCTTGTCAACTTCGTCGCGGGACAGGTCTTGGATGAGCGACTGGAATTTCTTGCTGATGTTCTTGAAAAGGTCTTCGATCCCTTCCACCTCGTTGTGGAAGACTTGCAGCTTCTGGCCGTAAGCCTTGATCTTCTCAGTCGTGGTCAGGTCGGTAGCCGACAAGGCTGCTTCGACGTTTCTCAGCCAGGTCTGCAGAGTCTCCACTCCGGCTCTGTAATCCTTTCTGTTTCGAATCACGTCTCCAATATGCATGTACTGTTTCGCTTCCTGGAACAGGGAATCCCATCTGGAGGTAAGACTCGTGTAACGTTGCTTCAAGTCCAAGGCGACTTGTTCGTTCGAGGTGGCGATCAAGAATGTCACGGTGTCGGACAGTTGCTGGTGTTTGTCCTTCCACACGCTTATGTCTTGGAAGAACTCCATTTTGTCCTCCTCGGGGAGGCTCAAGGCAGGTTCAGCACGGTTCAGCCAGTCCACGAACTCGTCGGAGATGACGTTCCATCGACGCCAATAGGCTACCACTTCTTCCAGCATGCTTTGCACGCAACGAAGGTCTTCCACTTGTCGTTGGTCTCTTTCATGAAACGATCGATACTCGCGTTCTCTTCTGGGTCTGTCGCGTAGGGTGAACAAACGTTCGAGCGTTAGAACTCGGAATGCTCGGTCTAACTGACACTAAACTCTACGATTTGTAATTAAACGAGCTTAACATACTCACCGATATTGCCCACGCATTTGTATTCCTCGACGACTTGTTGCATGTCGAGGTACGCTTTCTGGAATTCGTGAAAGATTCTGTTTCGCGACACGAACATTCTGTATTGTTCCAGCATCTGATGCACGCTCTCCTCGGAGCCGTACTTCTCGCCCCAGCCCTTCAGCTTCGTCTCGACTAGGAACAAGAAAACGATAAGGCAGCACTTGTGTTCGAGGAACTTTAGTCGGATTCTACATTTGGCGGCGCGATCCGGCAGACTGTCCAACCGGGCCGCCATTTCGTTCAGTTGTTCAGGGTGTACTTTCAACGCGGCCTCGGAATTTCTGGCCGCCTGGAACTGCTCCGTCATGGACGGAAGGTCGAGGAAGAACTTCTTGTGCTCTTCCAGCTTGTTCGAGATTATGTTCGCCGTTTTCTCCGTCATTTCGTCCGGGATGTCGTCGCATAGCAGCAGTTCTTCCGCGCGACACAGCCATCTGCCCACCACCCCCAATTCGCCTGGCAGATGAGAGTCTAGGAGCCAGAGCCAGCGTAGCATCTAACGAAACAAACGATGGAACATTTTTACAGTGTCAGTTTACTGATCGATCACGAAGAATTAACCTCTTAAACATTCCAATCACCAAGTAGCTGTTTCTTTAATTGATAACTCCCAGTAGAGTTAATTTTGAGATAGACTAAATTAGACGTTGGTTATTTTACTCGTGCACACCTCGATTATACCCCCGTGACAGTCACGGTGTCAGACTGATCAATAGGCATGCGTAGACCAGCCTGCGAGCGTCACGTGCTGGATATTTAGGGGACTAAAGGCAATATGCTGATACGTGTATTGATAACTGGATAAGGAACACTATTTCGAGCATTCGTATCAGGATATACGTAAAATTATTGAAGGTACTCTAAGTCTCTGATTATTAATCAGGTAGTAAATTAGACCGTGCAAGTAAAGAGTAAGATTCGACATCAGACTTTGTTATACTCAGAGTTTGGACTTTTTTAACTCTTATCAGATGCTAGCTTTTTACACGTGATTCTCGCTAGGTTTAGGTAGCTGGATTCGGTAAATGTGCGAAAAATTTTCGTCTTGTCAGCTCCCACGTGACACGCGACTGCAGCGACAAGGTACTGTTGTCACGTGAGAGTTGACTTACGACCGATAAGGGTTAACCGTTTGAGTCCCAAGCAGCGCGATCGCGCTCAACTTTGCTGATGCATGTACGTCACATAGTACCAACAAGCGCTATTGCGATGATTGGGATTCTTCGACATAAAATTAAGCAAGCGCTATCGCGCCGTTTGGACTTCCTCGCACTCGATTAAGGCAAGCGTTATCGCGCTGTTCAGGATTTTTCGACCGTGTTCTTCCAAAGCCTCAAGCGCTACTTGGGACTCAAACGGTTAACAAGGAAAAAATAAAATTTCGAAGTTGTAAAATTTCTGAAGGATCTATCTAATCGTCGATCAAGTTCAACTCACGAGCATCTCCGAAAGTTTCCACAAATTCTGTACGTGCTTCCAAGAGTCCCTGGTGATGCTGATCATGCTAGGTGTCTCGACGAGGTGCTGCAGCTTGTCGTATATGATCCTTTGTTGTTCAGCCTCCGCTTTGAAGGCTAGGTACTCCTTTGTATAGAAAATTCGAAGAACACACCGTTATGATTTTATATATTGGGAAAAATAATTGTACGAGTAGGAATACATACGTCATAAGTGCCAGGCGAGGTGGTCATCTGCTCCAAGTATTTCAGCTTCTCGTAGAGCCAGCTGAGCAGCGCGTCGTACTCCTGCTGCACAGCCGCAAACGAGTCGGAGGCGGCTGACTTCGGTTCCGGGTACTTGTGCAAGAATTGTGCCACGTAAGTCATTATCGACTTCTCGTCGGGCTGGGGAACGTCGACGTCCTCGGGGTCAAGGAGTCTGGCGATACCTAGCTCCGACTCGGCCACGTGGAACGCCGTGGCTAGACGGGTTCTGTTCGTTGCTTCTCTCATGGCCGCGATGTTCACTAGATTCGCCTTGATCGCGTCGATGATAGCCAGGAAGGCGTTACCGTCGCGCCAGCTTTCACCGAAGTCTCGTACCTTTATGTCTCTGCGCCAAGGAAATGGGATTAATCAGAGTTTTCTTGATGCAAGTCGAATGGAGATGTTGGTATTTTGTAATTTAAGTTTGGCTTAGGAATTTGGTGTCTTTTCGTTTGGAATAAATTTGATTCCGTATGAGAAATAATAAAATTAAACTCCCATATTTTTACCTGTATATAAATAAAAATGGGAGGTTTGTTAATGCAAGTCGACTGGAAACTTTGGTATTTTGTAATTTAAGTTTGGCTTAGGAATTTGGTGTCTTTTCGTTTGGAATAAATTTGATTCCGTATGAGAAATAATAAAATTAAACTCCCATATTTTTACCTGTATATAAATAAAAATGGGAGGTTTGTTAATGCAAGTCGAGTGGAGATGTTGGTATTTTGTAATTTAAGTTTGGCTTAGGACTTTGGTGTTTTTTCGTTTGGAGTAAATTTGGTAGCATATCAGAAATAATGAAATTGAACTCTCATATTTTTGTCTGTATATAAATAAAAATGGGAGGTTTGTTAATGCAAGTCGACTGGAAACTTTGGTATTTTGTAATTTAAGTTTGGCTTAGGAATTTGGTGTCTTTTCGTTTGGAATAAATTTGGTTCCGTATGAGAAATAATGAAATTAAACTCCCATATTTTTACCTGTATATAAATAAAAATGGGAGGTTTGTTAATGGAAGTTGGGTGGGGATGTTGGTATTTTGTAGTTTAAATTTGCCTTAGGACATTGGTGTATTTTCATTTGGTGTAAATTTGGTACCATATGAGAAATAATGAAACTAAGGTTTCTTATTTTTGTGTCTCTGTATAAATAAAAATAAGAGTTTTCTTAATACAAGTGGAATAGAAATGTTGATATTTTGTAATTTAAATTTGCCTTAGGACTTTGGTATTTTTTCGTTTGGAGTTAATGTGATAGTATATCAGATATAATGAAACTAAACTATCGTATTTTTGTGTCTCTGTATAAATAAATATGAGTGGTTTGTTAATAGGAGTCGAGTGGATGAGACACTGGTACATCATTGATTACTCTTTTTGTGTCTCTGTATAAATAAAAATGGGTGTTTTGTTTCATAATTCTTGGTCCTGAGTGCTGGACTCTGAGTTCTGAGTTCTCAATTTTGAATTCAGAGACCTTAGTCCTTAATAATTCCACGTGAGTTATCATATGTTAGTGAAAGTTGAGTGGATGAGACGCCGATGTTTCGTCGTTTGAGGCTAAGTTTAACTTAGGATTTTAATGTTTTATCGTTTTCGAAAATTTGGTAACGCATCGAAGATATTAAAATCAAAGTCTTGCACTTTTAAAATGAAAATAGGATTTGTTAATGGAAATCGAGTGTATAAGACACTGGGGTACGTCATCGTTTATTCCTTTCAGGGTACCGACTGGTTCTCTGGGATGAATTTACCACCGTATGGAAATAAAAAAATGTTGGCACTGGATTTTCTAGCATACGTATCGAGAGTACTGACTTTGGTAGAGCGTTGGTGACCCATTGTAGCAGAGTCTTCCTCGCACCCTGCTTCCATTTCTCACTGCTGATGCGTTTCCTCTCGCTGGTGGCTGATCCTTGGGTGTTGAGGCTCTCCAGGCTGCTCTGGCTACCCCACGTGTGTCCAAGATACTCCAAAGCCCTGGTGTTCTCCTCGATCTAGAAAAATACGGGATCAGTGGACCGCGGAATGCGGAGTTGGAGAAACGAGAGGGCTAAGGTTGAGCGGGGGGCAAGAGAAAAATCACAGAGGAAACAACTAATATGTGTACTAGGGTGATGCGTAAGATCATGTAGGTGCGTGCTAATTTAACATTCTCCTCTGTACACACAACTTTCTCTATGGCTTTAATTCTCTCATCGAGATCGTACCAAACTTGGTGACGATCGTATTTATTTATTTACTTATTTCTTTTTATTTATTTATTTTTTCTTTTTTTTTTTCTTTTTTTGGTTCATTTCTTTTTTGTTAAATAGCTACTCACCTTCTTTCGATCCATTGATCGTAGCTTGTTTTCATGGAATAAATACGGTTAGCAGAATGCAATGTAATTTCTCGCTTCGCTCTTAACGAGGATTAATTTGGTTAACGAGAAGGGGCGAAGTAAATGATCGAGTGGTTAAAAAGTATTTGTCATTAAGAAGAGAATATTCGCACGGGATTTCACGGAGAGATTCGATACGAAATAGCGATCGATCAGCTTCGTGACGCTAGTAAATTAATCCGCGCTGCAAACATTTATATAATTCTGTTACGTGTGGCACGAGCGTCGTACTTAAGCAACTACCGCATTCAAGTTGAAAATGTGCTTTTTGCGTAGCTTCGGTCGTATTCGACTGTACAAACGGAACAGCGACTACCTGGAAGTAAAGGATGATAGTCCATATCAGGCCCAACACTACGGGCGGTCGTCCGTCCACGAAGTCGGACGAATTTATGTTCACCAACTTGATCTGTAACAATCAAATACCGGTGTAGTATACTTCTCGATTTTCCCAAATACCGATCTTTCAAAAATTTCCAATATTTCCAATTCCATTTATTATAATAAATATATTTATATTTCCATTTCCTTGTTTTTTAATTTATGAATGCCTATAAAGTAACTAAACGAATTAACCCATAAATTAAAAGATTGAATTTTTGAAAATGTTTGAAGTTTTGAATTAAAGTTCTGGAAAATTAAAGTTATAAATTTTGAACTGTCAGATGTGAGTATTTTGAAGGTTGAAATTTGAATATCGCACGAGGAATCGTTACTCACTTTTTTGCTCTGTAATATTTATATTTCCATTTCTAATAATTACCAAAAATACCAAAGTATGTATTTCAAATTCGTATTCTTTCATATTTCAAATCTGAATTTTCACGCAGGACCCCTAAAACTTTGAATTTGCACTCTGCAAAATTAAAATTCGGACTTTTGAAATTTAAATTTGAATTTTTTTTTAATTATAATTTATTTCGTGTCAATCTTATTGAGAGTTTTTATTAGGTATTAGTTATTTGTTTTTTAATTTATGAATGCCTATAAAGTAACTAAACGAATTAACCCATAAATTAAAAGATTGAATTTTTGAAAATGTTTGAAGTTTTGAATTAAAGTTCTGGAAAATTAAAGTTATAAATTTTGAACTGTCAGATGTGAGTATTTTGAAGGTTGAAATTTGAATATCGCACGAGGAATCGTTACTCCCTTTTTTGCTCTGTGATATTTATATTTCCATTTCTAATAATTACCAAAAATACCAAAGTATGTATTTCAAATTCGTATTCTTTCATATTCCAAATCTGAATTTTCACGCAGAACCCTAAAACTTTGAATTTGCACTCTGCAAAATTAAAATTCGAACTTTTGAAATTTAAATTTGAATTTTTTTTTAATTATAATTTATTTCGTGTCAATCTTGTTGAGAGTTTGTATTAGGTATTAGGTGTTTGCTGTCTCTCTTTTAATTTATGGATGCCCACAAAGTAACTGAATAAATTATCTCATAAATTAAAAGATTGAATTTCTGGCAGATTAAAATGTTTGAAATCTTGAATTAAAGTTCTGTAAAATGAAAGTTATAAAATTTGAACTCTCGGATATGAATATTTTGAAGATTGAAATTCGAGGAATCGTTACTCACTTTCTTGCTCTGTAAGAATTGCAGCGCGGTGTTTGCGTTGCTGAGAAAATGCGGTCTCTTCAGATTACGGCCCCTCTCCACCGGCTGCGAACAGAGAAACGCGTTCCGTACAAGTGCGTTCTATCGATCAATTACGATAGCTGCGATCAGACAGAGCCACTATTACTCCCAACTTACCAGCTTCTCGCCCGACAGAACTTCGAGCAATGCGAGTAATCGGGTGCCATCTTTCAGGTCTTCTATCAAGTCGTCCACTCGAAGCGGTGGACTTCTCTGAAACCCATTCACATCGTCGATACTCTCTTTCTCATCTCCAAAAATCTCCCTCAAAATCAACCGATCTTCGCTCTACTCCCGACTTCCAAATTTCGAGCAAAATTTTAAATATACACACAAAAAAAAAAAATAAAAATTGGCCTCGTTTCGCCATTTAATTCGCGAATTACACTGTCTCGCTTCTCATTGTCAGCGAAGAATGATTCAAAATGGAAGAAATCGCAATTTCACGCGTCTCTGTTTGCGATTCGTGTCGCAAAGAGATGTCTCGAGGATCTAATCTTCGGTGAAATTTCGAGCGAAAGACAGGGTCGAACGCAATGTCGTGCCTTTTGCAGGGTATGCATGTCGCGAGGCTTCGGGATTTCTAATTCAAGTTTCGAAGTATCCGGAAGTGCGGAAGTAGGGGAGCGGTATCGAGACTCGCGAGCCAGGCACGAGTTATTCTCCAGCGAACTTCTGATATTCGTGATGAGGAGTAATTTCGACCATGCCTCGTTATATGGAAGGGACGATAAAAAGGAGGAAGAAGGACGAAGAGTTGGCTAACATTCCGTGTATGGGAAACGTTGACAGGGAGGGGTACCGTTCATGGAAGAGAAATAGTTGGAAGACTCGAAGGTCGTTCACCCTGTCACCTGCTTCGGGAAAACAGTTTCCACGAGTTCTCCTTACCTTCGAGAGGTACGAGTTTATCCAGTTGACGAAGGTCTTCTTCTGCACGCGTTCCTGTTCGTCTGCAACGAAAACAGGCAGTTTTAACCGTGTAATAAAATATCACGAAATTGATGGAAGGAGATGAATAAAGAGGGTGAAAAGAGTTGCATAAATAAGAGGGTAAAATTTAGTAATTTTCGTTGCTAGCGAAATATTTTAAATCGCTATTTAAAATTTTCTTTCCCAATTTTAATTTTAACCCTTTGCGCCCGAGAGATGAGCCTCGATCGTCATTTAATAGAATTCTAAAAATCACCCATAAATAAGAGGGTAAAATTTAATAATTTTCGTTGCTAGCGAAATATTTTAAATTTTCTTTTCCTGTTTTAATTTTAACCCTTTACGTTCGAGAGACGAGCCTCGATCGCCATTTAATAAAATTGCAAAAATCCCCCATAAATAAGAGGGTAAAATTTAGTAATTTTCGTTGCTAGCGAAATATTTTAAATCGATATTTAAAATTTTCTTTCCCAATTTTAATTTTAACCCTTTGCGTTCTAGAAACGAGCCTCGGTCGCCATTTAATAGAATTCCAAAAATCAGTGTTAATTAATTTATAGATAAAATAACGCAACAATGTGCGTGGAATGTAGAAGTAAAATAATTCTACGTGTAAATTTGTGTGTAATTTGTTATTTACTGTTTCAACCCTTTGCACTCGGCCATTTTTTGGCTAAAGAAGAATAGGAGTTCGAAGATTCTCTACTAAAAAGCTGACGATACTTTTTTGAGCAGTAAACAAAGAATTGTATAATAATAGTATTGTAGAATTATTTGATTTCGATAGCTCGCACACTGTTACATTGCATTAAATTTGATATATTAATTAATATCGATCTTCGAAATTTTATAAAATGGCGACTAAAGGGCGCCCCTCGAGTGCAAAGGGTTAAAAATGTTATCAAATTTATGGCAGAAAGTCTTCGACCTGCTATTCTTTCACAAAAAGTTAAATTCGAATCTTAAATTCCTGTACTACTAATCTTCGATTTATTACGATGACGACATCGTTTCTGAAAAGGGATCCATAGACCCTTTCTTTATATCTCTATATTTATTATTCCCTATTATATCTCTAAATATCTCTATATTTATTCTTCTTTGGTGAATCGTGTTTAATAAATTGTCGCATTTAAAAATATCCCCCCAAATTCGAACTTAATATTCTGACAATTAGGATGAATGGAGAGCTTCTTGTTTACTCGTGTATGCTCGGTCTTCATTAAAACTAATTAGAACTTCTGACCCCGTTTACTCGGTTCACCATTTTCGTTCTTGGTTCCTTTCTCCATGAAAGGTTCTTTTGTCCACGATCTTTAAATTAACTTTAATTTTAACTTCGACACTGAACCCATTACAAAAATAATCATCCTTATAATTTACACGTAACAAATTTTTAAATATCACTTTCCAAATTTTTCAATTTTCCCAAAATGCATTTTCCTTTCAATTTTCCATCTGCCAGACATTTGATCGGTGGTGCTAAGTCCAGCGTGAAATCTAGATTTAAAATCCGGGTGTTAATTCATCGCGACGTTACTTCAATTAGTCATAGCGATTACGGTCGACCAGTTAATACGCGCTGAAACAGTGCATCCTCTTCTAGCTTTCGAAAAGAGGATGCACGACTCTTTATTTTCCAAGAAGATACGAGTACGATCTGTAGATACATTTCCTCTATTTTTCTACGCTTCAGAAATTCGAGAGCCAACTTTTATCTGCCACCATTAATCTCCGAAACGTGCCGATCCTCAAGGTTCTCGATCCCCGTATCTTCCGCGAGACCTAACCTCCACGCGTCTTCCGAGATAAATGAAAATTCTCCGCACGATTACGTAAAAGACTGATGCTAATTCCCGCTACGGCCAGGGCCGTACGAAGGGAAAGCTCTTATCTACCCCCGGTCGAAAAATGACTCATTGTTCCCGTTTCGTCGATGATCTAGATCGATCTGTAACCACGATCGTGCCACATATTCGCGATTCGAAGAAAGCGTGTATCGCGTGGTTAAATAATCGATATCGTCCTCTCGGATCCAAGAATAATTATGACACGATGCTCGCGGAGACGGAGATAACGGAGATGGCGAGAGTGTCGGTGATAATATTCGTACGTAGTATTCAAGTAAATGGTCTTCACTGTCATTACGTCATCGTCAATTGCTCTGCCTCGTGACCGTCGTGTTGCACGATCTCCGAATCGAGCGAGGAGCCGAGCTTTCGCGATTTTCGTCGCGAACCGGGCGCAAGATGGCGTCCGGCACGTTCACAATGAGCACCGGGTGAAGAAAAATTCGCGGTTCGTGGCGTGCAACGAACGCATCGACGCGAAGTAGCTGAAACCAGTTTCCCACGTAGTAAATTTAGCCAGGCGCGTATGCTGCGTCGAATAGACTGCTTTTATTGGCAGTAAACGTTCCTGCTCTTACGTGGGCCTTTAAAATATCCTTTCGGCTGTCCTGAATCATTCGCGCGATAAAATTTCATTCATTCCTCGCCGAAAGAGCCCGTATGCCGTTCCATTTCCGATCGTCTACGTTTCTCCGACCTTGCTTACTCCGATCACCGTCTTTATTATTCGACATAATCGGAAATGCCTTTTTTATACTATATTTTATAAAAGTATGGAAGGGAATTCTTGCCGAGCGTTGTTCGAGCCGGAGCAGGTAAAATTCGCGAATTCCCAGAGTTTCTAATTTATGCACCCTTCCTTCCTGCACGAAAATCGTCCAGCAGGCGTAATTACCAAGCGTGGACGAAAAAACGGCGTAATCTCGATCGTGGATCTTAATATAAATCACGTTTCGAGGGACGCATGGCTGGCATTTTGGCAACGATCGCCGCGCGAGGGATCGCGGTGGTCGATAAGCGGGCAAAGAGGAAAAGTTTCGAAGTCGCGAGCGTGGATTAAAAGGTGCGCGGGCAGAACACGTGCACGCGAGAAACGAAGAGGTGTGTGTTCCACGCTGTTGGCACTCGTACGTGATCTGCATGCACGTTGCGTACTGTCACTTCTCGCGTCAAAAGTACAGTGCACTCGCCTCCAGACTGTGTAGCCGTGTCGTGCACGGACGGAGCTGCTTATTACACGCCTTTGTTCCCCTCTCGCGTCCCAGCCCAGGTTCGGGCCCGCGGGAATGCTCGCGTGGATACCCCATGGGAAAAATTGGAAAGAAATCGAATTATCGCGAGAAGCTGTCCACCATTTTCTCTCGCACCGTGAGTCGGTATCGTCAACGCGCAGACTTAGCGAGCGAGCGGGACTCCCGAGCCACGTACGCGCATTAGGGAGGGGGAAGCAACCTTGATCGACGACGACTTCGATCGAGGCTATAGAAATGTATATCACGACGGACTCTCGCGAGAAGCTATCGCATTGTTCGCTAATAGATGTTCCTTGTATCCTAACGAGATATGAGTCACTGCTGCTAAATAGAGCCGGTAGCATTCGCATATAACTCGATACTCGAACATTTCTTGCCCGACTGTTCCTGCGTCCTATTATTATCGCGTGGACGTTATTCTCATTGATGACACGTGGAAACGCGAACATGGGCTCGATCGAGCGGCGCAAACCGGAGGACCATCGGCTGCGGACCGGTGTATTAATTCGCGTTTAAGGATTATGCAGATCGCGTGATCGATGCACGCGTAATGCGCCGTAAAATTACACGTTCCGCGCGAACGATGTAATTTAACTGTTCGCCGTGACGGATAGACGATCGGGGATTGGTGCAAAAACCCGAGGAACAAGCGAACCGAGGCATCCATTCGTCCCGTCCGTGAAAAGGGGACGAGTACTCTCGAGAGGAGAAGAGGAAGTGGAAAGGCTCGACCGAGTGTGAACAGCGGATTATATTATTAGTTTTAAATTACGCGGATTCGACGTTTTATTGGCGGCTTAATGGGACGATAATGGGGCCCTGGTTGGGAGAGGCGCGATAAATTTCGAAGAAATACGATTCGCGCATCGATACACGGTTAAGCGCGACATCTCTGGAGGGGAATAGAAAGAACGTCGCGTCGTAAAATGGCGGCGCTCCACGGCGACGGGGCACGAAGAGATTAATCTCTTTGTATTTTCGGGTCAGCAGTCGGCCAACTTTTATTCCACCTTTGGACGCATCGCGTTGCGAAGGTGCGGTCGCTCTGGCCGAAGAATACGGTTAAACGCGTGCGCGCGAGCGCGAGGCTGAATGCGCCACACATGGCGGCCGCATACACCGGTAACGAGCGTCGGTGTGATCGTTAAGCTTGCAAGTGGTCGTATTAAAAACTGTCTCTCCGCACGACTAACGCGTTTCATTCTTAATCTCTCTGGAAGCAATTCTGCTCGACGACCGTTTCTCTTTTAATCTTGATAATAACACGGGAGAGGCTTCTGGAGTCCCAATTTTTCTCGAGGCACTTGGAAAAATAAAATTGATCGCGAGCTAATGCAATCTCGACTTCGACAATAACCCCGTGCCAATGTCATCGCTGGCAAATAAATTCCAATCTTACAGCCCCGCTCGTATTCCTCGAACAAAGGCTGGCAATCTGCTCGTTAAGCCGGTGTTCCGGACGACGCGCGCGTTTCGGCGTTAGATAGCGCGTATCAGGCGCGAAAGCGAGTTTCAGCAAACGAAATTAATGGAAACAATTAACTGCGAGCAGCGAAACTCGACAGGCGTGGTTGCACGAGAATCGAGGGGGCCAGTCGTGGAAATGGCTGCCCCTCGCGGTGGCCGCTCTGTCTGACCCGTGCATCCGAACTCTCCTTTCCCTCTTTTCATCGTCGGAATCGTCGGATCGTCGAGTCTGACATTTAAAATTATCTCGCCTTTCTCCCCTCTCGTTTTTCCTCGAAAAGAGGCACACGCATAACGCGGACGCGCATATAAATTCGTATTTTTAGCGCTTTCGTGCGGCCCGCACGGCGCGGAGATGTTGAAAGCAAATGGCGGGAGGAGGAAGGGGCGATCGGTGAAGTGGGACAAATTCTCGTGGATGAGCTCATGTGCTTGATATCGTACGTGTCTCTCTCGCGAGAGCGGAGACCGATCGATCGAGAGATCACCTTGTTCCTTTTTTCCCTCGATTCCTCAAAATCGATGGAGATCGAGGTAATCGCAGGCGAGGTAATAGGTCTATTCGTATGCCGGATACGCGGACATCCTTGGGAATGGAGGAAGATGATCGAGGTCCTTTTCTCTCGATCGTGTCATCTCGTTGTTATTTCTTTCTTTCTAGCTTCAGCTAGCTCGTGCAACGCGGAGTATACTTCTTCTCGCGCTGCTCCATTTTGTTTCTCTATAATTCTCCGATCGAGTTCAATTTTGCAACGCAGATGGGTCCTCGAGTGGCTGGATGTGGTAACGACTGTCTGTTACACCGGATAGTTCTATTTCTCGCTTTATTCCACCGCAATCTCGCGAAATAGCCGAAGGTTCCGATCATCCGGCAATTCTAAAGTGTATTAGGTATCATTTGAAAAAGGGAAAATCGAGCGAGGCTCTTTTCCCTCGTCATCTCACCTCGTTCTCTTTTCCTGACTTCGATTCTGCAAGGCTATCGGAGCTTCTCGCTAGTCCGTGCAATGACGATCTCGTGTGTTTCCTTGATCCCTTGCGAGAAGGATATCTGTCCCATCGATCACTGCGTCCCATTTAGCTTCTGAATCCTAATCGAGAATTCATAATTCTCTCGATTTCATTCGACGTGGATCGATCGATCTCCTCTCGATCCGATCCTTTTTGCTTACAGACTTCTTCCTTCGAATGGAAACTTTTCCGCGAAGGGCAGAGTCGGTGAGAGTTCTTGCACGGAGCTAACGTGGCAGGAAATCGCGAACGAATCGATATCGAGGGAACTGATTTATTCAAATATCCCACGTATAGTTACGGTTTGGGTTGGTGTCGATATTCGTGAATAATTCTCGCCATTTGCCAGCGACTGAAAGTCGTCTGTCGAGTCGAGGGGGTTAAGTTCCCGAAGAAAGTTGGCGCCGTTAGATTCGGTATAACAGGCTGCCATTGGACGATGAAAGGAACGATACAGCCATGTGGTGCTTTCTGTTTTCCAAAGGGTATTGAATTCGTGGCAAAGAGCAAACGATACCCGTGACGAATCTACGATTACCTTTGCTTCATCAACCGTGTCTTTCTACGAGCTTTTTATCAGACACGGCTCTGTGTTTAACCTGATCACAAGGAAGGAAACGCTGTATCCTCGTGGTTCTTCGTGAATCGAGAGAAACTCTCGGAGCCTCTTTATCCCGTCTCGTCAGTTCCCGACTCTCTGTCGCGAATAATAATAATCTCGAGCGTTTCCCCGAGTGGTAAACAAGCCCTCGTTCGTGTCCAATTAGCGAATGGAACTCGCGAAGTTGCACGAATGTAAGTAGAAAACGGGACCAGTGATAACGCGACCTTGACATTCGAGCCGCGATAAGGGGATCCATTGGTGGCGCAGCTGAAACTGCATAGCGCGAGCGAAATGGATGCATCTATCGATAGCTCGGCCGCAGTGAGAAGTCGTTACGAAAAGGTAGACAACGAGAGTACCCAGTGATCCTCGACTTCCGTTTTTAGCGATGATCACCGGCTGAAATAGCCCGTGGCTCGTTTCAGCAACAAGTTTACACAACGCGATAACAACGTTCGCTGCAACGACTTTCCTAAAGAGCCGCATTCGTAAGAACGCGAAGGCCCGACTCCCAATTAGCGAATGCAACTGCACGCCATTTGCTATGCACGCGGTTGCAGACACGGTGTCGAGGGCCGAAGTTTCGAGGGGCTCTAGCCGATCAGTCTCTCGATGAATCGATAGGAATTAACGCGTTCTCGAAAATATATTATTGAATAATAAACAAGGGGGAACAATGATGGATGACAAAGTCGAAAGAGACTGTTTTACTCTTACATGTCTCGTGATAGATAAGACATGGGATGATAAGGCTATCTTTTCTTGGATCTCGTAGAACAGTCGTAAATTTTTCTTTCCTTTTTATATTAATAACTGAAATTATTCACAGCCCCCTTCTACTCGAGAGTATAAATTTCTAGAACTGTTGACACCCTTTAGGTACGTGCGTACCATTTAATTTCTTTAACTTTGAAAATATGTCACGAATTATGCGCTCATTGATGATTGATTTCTCGAATATGCTACACGGATAATTTTCCTATTTTGACTAATTCTTTCGCGTTCAAACTTTATACGTATTTATATGTATATGTGTGTGTGTGTGTGTGTATATATTTCTCTTCATAGTCTGTAATCAGTAGGATTTTCCTGATTAATGAAAACATGATTCTGTATAGTCACAGTACAGTTTCAGTAGAATTTCAGCCCAGTTTCTGTACAGTCTCAGTACAGTTTCAGAACAGTTTCAGTACAGTTCCAGTTTTGATTCAGTACACTTTCAGTACAGTTGCAGAACAATTTCAGCTCTGATTCAGTACACTTTCAGTACAGTTTACGATAAGTTTTAGTACACTTTCAGTACAGTTTACGATAAGTTTCAGTACAGTTTCATTACAGTTTCAGTAGATTTAGCATATTTTCAGTAGATCAGTGTGTTTTCAGTACAGTTTGAGTACAGTTTGAGTACAGTTTCTGTACACTTTCAGTACAATTTCAGTACAGTTTCAGAACTGATTCAGTACAGTTTCAATACAGTTTCAGAACCATTTCAGTACAAGTTCAGTACAGGCTCAGTACAGTTTCTGTAGAGTCTCAGCATAGCTGCTGAACAATTTCGATACTGTTCCAATACAGTTTCAGCACAGTTCACGTTCAGTTTGAGTACAGTTTCTATACAGTTTCTGTACAGTTTCAGAACTGATTTAGTACAGTTTCACTACATTTTCAGAACCATTTCAGTACAAGTTCAGTACAGGCTCAGTACAGTTTCTGTAGAGTCTCAGCATAGCTTCTGAACAATTTCGATACTGTTCCAATACAGTTTCAGTACAGTTCACGTTTAGTTTCAATACAGTTTTATTGACAATTTCAGTGCAGTCTCAGAACAGTTTCTATACAGTTTGAGTACAGCTTCTGTACAGTTTCAGTACAGTTTCAAAACTGATTCAGTACAGTTTCAGTACAGTTTCAGTACAGTTTCAGAATCGTTTCAGTACAATTTCAGTACAAACTCAGTACAGTTTCTGTAGAGTCTCAGTATAGCTTCTGAACAGTTCCGTTCTGTTTCAATACAGTTTCAGTACAGTTCACGTTCAGTTTCAGTACAGTTTCAGAACTGATTTAGTACAGTTTCACTCCAGTTTCAGAACCATTTCAGTACAAGTTCAGTACAGGCTCAGTACAGTTTCTGTAGAGTCTCGGTATAGCTTCTAAACAGTTTCGTTATTGTTTCAATACAATTTCAGTACAGTTCACGTTCAGTTTCAATACAATTTTATTGACAATTTCAGTACAGTCTCAGAACAGTTTCTGTACAGTTTCAGTACAGTTTCAAAACTGATTCAGTATAGTTTCAGTACAGTTTCAAAAATGATTCAGTATAGTTTCAGTACAGTTTCAGAATCGTTTCAGTGCAATTTCAGTACAAGCTCAGTACAATTTCTGTAGAGTCTCATTGTCAGTATAGCTTCTGAACAGTTTCGGTACTGTTTCAATACAGTTTCAGTATAGTTCACGTTCAATTTCATTTCAGTCATAAAAATAATAATAATAATAATAATAATAATAATAATAAAAGGTCGCTTTCTCCAATACTGTCAAAGAAAGGTTAAGAAATTAACATGGACGAATCGTGGATCGTGGAGTGCCGATCTCCCGTCACGACAGTCACGATCGTTCCCCATTAAAAACGACGCTGTGTTTGTACTAGCGATTGTTTGTTAATTACTTCCTAATGAGCGTGCAGAGGGGATGAGGCAAGATCGCATGCCACGAGCCGGCCACGTTGCTCGTCGGGCAAATTGGAGAAATCATGGCGTGCGTGTCGACCTCGCGCGCCGCGGTCGCTGAAATCCGTGCCGAAATCGTCATTTCGCGATCGCTCCGACCGAACGGTCGACCTCGAGCCGGTCGTAAAACTAGCTCGTACGCGAGTCTCGATTCGCGCGTCTCGGGGCACGGGGAACGATTCTTTTTTCCTAAGGAGATTCAGCGAGGCAGCGAGCCGCGCCGGGCGGGGGCAGGAGCGGAAGAAACGAGTCGCGTAATCCTTCTCGATTCCTGAAAGGGAAAACGAGCTTCGATTAAAAGTGTCACGACTATAAATAGAAAGCACGAGGCTGCGCAGCTATTGCGCTACGATGTTTACCGTGCTCGCTAATTTATCCGAGTCCTGGACAAAATGGCGTTTCGCGGCGCGGATAATGTCACAGGCGCCATCGATCGAGCCTCCGCGACCTCTAGAATCTTCCAGCGCGTTTATTCCGGCCATGATTTATCGCACCGTACCTGGTATACCGCAAAGTGCGACGAAATAATTGCGAATTATTCGCGAAACGAGTATAAACTTGACACACTGCGGACGGATGACGAGATATCTCGTCTTTCCTATTTCGACGTTAGGGGTCGTTGCCGAGATAACTCGTATTTCGTATTGCGTGTAATAATATTCCCAGAAAGACAATAAAGTGGCAAAAATGGTAGTACTTTATTTGATTAACCGTGGTCTTTTCAGTTCATTTCGAGTTTGCCAAACGCTGAATCCACAAAGTAATATAGGGTGCAAAGATTTTCTTCTCGGGGTGGCAAGAAATTGGCTTTGTCCTAGAAAAATAACACAGTCGACAGATTTAGAAAGAGGTGTACCAGGCCCTTCGAATATTGCTAAAATAACTCTACGTAAGAATCACCTGCAAAAGTTGTCAGGTAGTATACAACACATCCCAGTACAACTTTCGAAAAACCTTCGAAAAACCAGAAATTGACAAGACAAAGTATGCAAAATCAACGGCAAAAGAAACGAAACTCGCTACATTTGCAAGCTTCGTGGTATTCCACTTCACTTAGTTACATGTCTTACTAAATATCATTCTTTGAAAAATTTTCAGCCTGTACAAATTTTTACTTATTGAAAAATACTAAAAAATCGTCGAAAATAAATATTTCACGTGACAATGATTTTTAACTAATAACAAATCGTCGCTAATTTGAAAATATTTGACGGAAAAAAATACCCGGCCACGGGGTACGGTTAGGAATAAAATGTCTGGTCCGCAATGTGTCAAGATGGCGGATGTTGCGCGAATTCGTATGGTTCGTATTTAAAGCCTGGTTAGTTGGGAAAAGGTGTTTTCGCGATTGGAGGATGTCCGTATTCGCAACACGACGTTTTCGATGACTCGAAATGGCGGAACACGGAGCTTAGGGGCTGCAGGCTGTCCATCACGTGTCTGGGGCATAGGTAATCGCTTAACGGAAGGTACTTGGTCTATGTCTGGTCTATTAACGAGTACTCCATTCAATTTCCAAGACGTTGCGAGCGCCCATCGGCGATAATTGCCAGGCCTTCCTCAATGGGAACGCACCTGCACGCCATGTGCGCGAAAAATGGCGCATCGCTACCTAAAGTGTCGCGTTCTAATTATATCCCGTTAATGCCTGCTGTGTTTCCGAATCTACGGCGTTGTTATAAATTACCACGAGAGAACGAATCTGTGGAGCAATTTAAAACAGTCGCGTGCCAGATCCCAGCACGGTACTCGCTCTTCTCGGGACGCCATTTGCTCCCGCGAGTTCTTAAGAACTGCCTAGACGGTCACTGCAGGAATCACCCACGTATAGTCATCCTCGTGCAGCGTCGCTTGCACGACCTTGGACGAAGAAAGAAGCGAAATCCGATTACCAGGAAGCTCAGTCTGGAGAGACGATCTCTCGGATCGAGCCTGTCTTTCATTCGCGATTAAAGCCCCGTAATAGGGACTCTGGCTCGTCGACAGGCTATCGATCGACCCAATTGGATTGGCAGGTTGCACCGATTTCTCATCAGGAAGTCTTTCTCCCTCGTTAATTCGCGCCTCGGTGCAATTTCGCGCTTCTCGTTCGCTCGGTTCAGCCTGCCTGGTCTCGGCTCACAGACCAGTCTGCCAGCGCAGACGAAGAGGACGCGAGGACCAGCCGCTCGAGGCGAACAGAGACAGCCTGCACCTGCGGACAGGTAGACGAGAGAGGACCGGTATCGTGGGAAACCAGACGGAAGCGGATAAACGCGACAGACGCGATGAAAAGCAAAATAACTTGTGGCGACTCGCTTCCAGAGTACAGCTTCTTCCAGAGATCGCCATCCTAGTCATACTTTTGCGTACTTATGATGTAGGACAATGTATCCCTCTGTATAACTTTGTATGTAATTATGCTCATTTAGTTTCATTCTTGCTTTTATCTTTTTTAATTATTTTTATTTTACTGTATTACTTCTTGATAAAGGGTGTTTACTCGTCAAATAAATTAATAAATAAATAAATAAAATGACTTGTGGTCACTCGCTTCCAGAGTATATATCCACTCCTTCCAAAGGTCACGATCCTAGTAATTCTTCTGCGTACTTATGCTGTAGAACAATATATCCCTCTGGATAACTTTGTATGTAATTATGCACATCTTTGCTTTCATTTTCTTTAATTATTTTTATTTTACTGTATTACTTCTTTATAAAGGATGTTTATCAGTTAAATAAATAAATAAATAAATAAAATAACTCGTGGCCACTCGCTTCCAGAGATTGCGATCCTCGTAATTCTTTTGCGTACTTAGGGTGTAGAACAATGTATTCTCCTGTATAAGTTTGTACGTAATTGTGCTTAATTGTGCTGCTTTTACTTTTATTTTCTTAATTATTTCTATTTTACTGTATTACTTCTTGATAAAGAGTATTTACTCGTCAAATTAATTAATAAATAAATAAAATAACTTGTGGAGACTCGCTCCCAGAGTACAGCTTCTTCCAGAGATCACGATCCTCGTTATTCTTTTGCGTACTTATGATATAGAACAATGTATCCTCCTGTATAAGTTTGTATGTAATTGTGCTCCTTTTAGTTTTATTTTTGCTTTTATTTTTATTTTACTGTATTATTTCTTTATGAAGCATGTTTATCCGTCAAATAGATAAATAAATAAATAAATAAAATAGCTTGTGGCGACTCGTTTCCAGAGTATAGCTTCTTCCAGAGATCGCGCTCCTTATAATTTCTCTGGGTGGGGAGTATCGTAAACATTGGAATTATCTCCGAACACGAGAATCATCGACGCGTGATACGTAGCTAAATACGTTGTACATAGATGGCGATAATTGCGAAGCCGTGCGACGAAGATAAGCTGCTATATATAATCGCGTTTCTATTTGGATAAATGTCAACAGTCGTTTTATCGAAAGTTGTTGCACATTTTCGTTACCTGGAAAAATAAAACGTTCGGAACCAGTCGTTTCCACTCGTTCGATAATTCCGCCGTTAAAAATTCCCATTTTCGATACCGCTCCGAGAGCAAATACGCATATTCTTATCACGCGAATCGAATTTCGCGAGCTTGCGAGGTATTCGCCTGGAGATAATTGCCGTTTGAAAAATGAGGGAAACCTTGGCGCCGGCGTAATACGCCGAGCGGAAAAATTGCGAGACAAGTGCGCTAAACACGGTGAGCGAAGATATCGTATCTCGGTTAACTTTATAGATGCTTGATCGCATCGATTACGATCGGGCGTCTATATAAAGATTCGTCTCTTACGTCAACCTCAATGTCACTTTCCTGCCGCCTAATTATCGCCCCGGCGAATTATACGCGCCGATAACGACGGGTACGCGCGAGTATGAATCACAGAAACGGAACATGGAAAGTTTGCATACGCGATCCTCTCGGTGGAATAGCAGGGAAGGCGAGGAATCGTGAAATGGTAGGACGGTCGTGATAATCCGACGAATCGAGGAGAAAGAACACGGTGTACGACCGAAATGTAGCGAGCAGAGAGAGAGGAAAAATGCAGAACACGTGAGGTTGGAGGAGGAAAGACGGAGCAAAAGGTTCCACAGGCCAGGCGAGTACGCTCGTAGCCTTGAACTGACGCCCAATAACGTCATCGTTTACTATTAGTACGAGTTACCACATTACGCTTCGTATGCTGCCACGTTCGATCGTGTCAGATGTGTCGCTGTGCTCGCTTATTCCTCATCGCGGGTGACATCGTCGATTCTCTTCGAAGGCAAACCGTACGACCTCTGCGCCATTTATTAACCCTTCGCACTCCACCATTTTTTCGCTAAAGAAGAATAGCAGTTCAAAGATTTTCTGTTACAAAGCTGACGATATTTTTAGAATTGTTTCGTTTCGATACCTCGCACACCGTTACATTATCTGAAATTTGACATATTAACACTAGGGGTACCTAACTATAACGTGCACAGATTATAGTAATTTCAGTAGTACGATGAATACGAGTGAATATATTGATTACGGTTCTATTTTAATACGAGTTGACACCAATTTTATTCTTAAAGCAGGTGTATGTGTTCGGTGATTGCGAAAAGGAAAATTCTGGGAAAAGAACCAGTCATTTTCACTGGGTTGGTAGTTCCAACCCAGTTAATGAATATCGAGCTCCGAAATTTTATCAAAATGGCGACTCTCGAGCGCATAAGGTTAACAATTTTCGTTGGTCTTCACAGCTCAACCTCATCTTCGCTGATCTGTGTTGCCTCTTTCTCCGGATCAATTTCGATGTTTAACTTCCAATCTCTTTTATCGTATTTTTTCTCGTCCACGATTAGACTCTCGTTAGTTCTAAGTCCACGTACCGCGCTGTAGATAACTTCTGCCTAACAGTTATCTCCCGAAGTACTATTCCACTCGATCCTAGTAATTCTTCTGCGTACTTATGCTGTAGAACAATATATCCCTTTGGATAACTTTGTATGTAATTATGCACATCTTTGCTTTCATTTTCTTTAATTATTTTTATTTTACTGTATTACTTCTTTATAAAGGATGTTTATCAGTTAAATAAATAAATAAATAAATAAAATAACTCGTGGCCACTCGCTTCCAGAGATTGCGATCCTCGTAATTCTTTTGCGTACTTAGGGTGTAGAACAATGTATTCTCCTGTATAAGTTTGTACGTAATTGTGCTGCTTTCACTTTTATTTTCTTAATTATTTCTATTTTACTGTATTACTTCTTGATAAAGGGTATTTACTCGTCAAATAAATTAATAAATAAATAAATAAATAAAATAACTTGTGGAGACTCGTTTCCAGAGTACAGCTTCTTCCAAAGGTCGCGATCCTAGTAATTCTTCTGCGTACTTATGCTGTAGAACAATATATCTCTCTGGATAACTTTGTATGTAATTATGCACATCTTTGCTTTCATTTTCTTTAATTATTTTTATTTTACTGTATTACTTCTTTATAAAGGATGTTTATCAGTTAAATAAATAAATAAATAAATAAAATAACTCGTGGCCACTCGCTTCCAGAGATTGCGATCCTCGTAATTCTTTTGCGTACTTAGAGTGTAGAACAATGTATTCTCCTGTATAAGTTTGTACGTAATTGTGCTTAATTGTGCTGCTTTTACTTTTATTTTCTTAATTATTTCTATTTTACTGTATTACTTCTTGATAAAGAGTATTTACTCGTCAAATTAATTAATAAATAAATAAAATAACTTGTGGAGACTCGCTCCCAGAGTACAGCTTCTTCCAGAGATCACGATCCTCGTTATTCTTTTGCGTACTTATGATATAGAACAATGTATCCTCCTGTATAAGTTTGTATGTAATTGTGCTCCTTTTAGTTTTATTTTTGCTTTTATTTTTATTTTACTGTATTATTTCTTTATGAAGCATGTTTATCCGTCAAATAGATAAATAAATAAATAAATAAAATAGCTTGTGGCGACTCGTTTCCAGAGTATAGCTTCTTCCAGAGATCGCGCTCCTTATAATTTCTCTGGGTGGGGAGTATCGTAAACATTGGAATTATCTCCGAACACGAGAATCATCGACGCGTGATACGTAGCTAAATACGTTGTACATAGATGGCGATAATTGCGAAGCCGTGCGACGAAGATAAGCTGCTATATATAATCGCGTTTCTATTTGGATAAATGTCAACAGTCGTTTTATCGAAAGTTGTTGCACATTTTCGTTACCTGGAAAAATAAAACGTTCGGAACCAGTCGTTTCCACTCGTTCGATAATTCTGCCGTTAAAAATTCCCATTTTCGATACCGCTCCGAGAGCAAATACGCATATTCTTATCACGCGAATCGAATTTCGCGAGCTTGCGAGGTATTCGCCTGGAGATAATTGCCGTTTGAAAAATGAGGGAAACCTTGGCGCCGGCGTAATACGCCGAGCGGAAAAATTGCGAGACAAGTGCGCTAAACACGGTGAGCGAAGATATCGTATCTCGGTTAACTTTATAGATGCTTGATCGCATCGATTACGATCGGGCGTCTATATAAAGATTCGTCTCTTACGTCAACCTCAATGTCACTTTCCTGCCGCCTAATTATCGCCCCGGCGAATTATACGCGCCGATAACGACGGGTACGCGCGAGTATGAATCACAGAAACGGAACATGGAAAGTTTGCATACGCGATCCTCTCGGTGGAATAGCAGGGAAGGCGAGGAATCGTGAAATGGTAGGACGGTCGTGATAATCCGACGAATCGAGGAGAAAGAACACGGTGTACGACCGAAATGTAGCGAGCAGAGAGAGAGGAAAAATGCAGAACACGTGAGGTTGGAGGAGGAAAGACGGAGCAAAAGGTTCCACAGGCCAGGCGAGTACGCTCGTAGCCTTGAACTGACGCCCAATAACGTCATCGTTTACTATTAGTACGAGTTACCACATTACGCTTCGTATGCTGCCACGTTCGATCGTGTCAGATGTGTCGCTGTGCTCGCTTATTCCTCATCGCGGGTGACATCGTCGATTCTCTTCGAAGGCAAACCGTACGACCTCTGCGCCATTTATTAACCCTTCGCACTCCACCATTTTTTCGCTAAAGAAGAATAGCAGTTCAAAGATTTTCTGTTACAAAGCTGACGATATTTTTAGAATTGTTTCGTTTCGATACCTCGCACACCGTTACATTATCTGAAATTTGACATATTAACACTAGGGGTACCTAACTATAACGTGCACAGATTATAGTAATTTCAGTAGTACGATGAATACGAGTGAATATATTGATTACGGTTCTATTTTAATACGAGTTGACACCAATTTTATTCTTAAAGCAGGTGTATGTGTTCGGTGATTGCGAAAAGGAAAATTCTGGGAAAAGAACCAGTCATTTTCACTGGGTTGGTAGTTCCAACCCAGTTAATGAATATCGAGCTCCGAAATTTTATCAAAATGGCGACTCTCGAGCGCATAAGGTTAACAATTTTCGTTGGTCTTCACAGCTCAACCTCATCTTCGCTGATCTGTGTTGCCTCTTTCTCCGGATCAATTTCGATGTTTAACTTCCAATCTCTTTTATCGTATTTTTTCTCGTCCACGATTAGACTCTCGTTAGTTCTAAGTCCACGTACCGCGCTGTAGATAACTTCTGCCTAACAGTTATCTCCCGAAGTACTATTCCACTGTGCGCTAGCTGCCTCTCCCTATCTCCCGTTCAAGTTCGCGTGCGTGATCCAGATGAGCTTCAGTGTTCGGGGTATTGGAGAAACGTGGAGTACCATTTGCGAATTGAAAGTATTTATAGAAGAGAGAAGGAAAGGAAGGAATAATTGATGGAATAATTAAAAGAGATCGGACTCCGTGCGTTTGCGAAATTCGATCGTTAGGCGAGTCGCGTTCCCGGCGACCGGCGTGGGATCCGCGCTGATGTAACGCTTTTTCTTTAAGATGCTAGGCCAAGACGAACACGCGACACCTAAGAATTCCAAATGACGATCGGGCATCCGATTACGCGAAGGTCGCGCGCCGATTCCATGCCGATTTCATCCCGATTCCACGTTCGCGTCGGATTCGTGACGTAACGATTTAATACACGAAGAAGAAGACCTTGACCTCGCGTTCGCCTTCGTTCTTTCTTAACGTGGCCGTTGTTCGCGTTATCTCTTGGCCGCCGATTCCGTTCCGTTCTCCCGGCCAGCCCAATTAAAGCCAACTGCGTCCCGCTGTTCACGCGCTCCTCCCTATCTCGCGATCTTACCCTAGTCTCGCTCAGTGACGATGATCTAGCCACACGTGCGATTATCGTTGGTATTTATTGCTAGTTATACGCCACGGGGAAGGATTACCGGCTCGGTCGAAGGCTATGCTCGATGGAGGCAATAATTGTTAATAATTGTTATTGAATTTGCGGTGAAATAGTTCGCTTGCCTTGCACGTGGTTCCGTTGGAAAACGGTGGTCGAAGAGTATTCGGAGTAAATATCGCGAGATATCGAATTTTAGGTTAGGGCTATGCGTGGATCGATTTGGTTTAACGAAAAACACGAATGCTAATTTCGTTTTGCTATTGGCGAAAATGCGAGGTGAGGAATGGATTTTCTTATTCAGAGTATTTTGAGAATTTTCTAAAGTATCGAGTTTCCTGTTTTTCTTATTGAGAATACTTTGAGAATTTTCTAAAGTATTGAGTTTTCTATCTTTCTTATTGCGAATACTTTCAAAATTTTCTAAAGTATTAAATTTTCTATCTTCTTATAGAAAGTATTTTGAGAATTTTATAAAGTATTGAGTTTCCTGCCTTTGTTGTTGAGAATACTTTGAGAATTTTCCAAAGTATTGAGTTCCCTATCTTTCTTATTGAGAATACTTTGAAAATTTTCTAAAGTATTAAATTTTCTATCTTCTTATAGAAAGTATTTTGAGAATTTTCTAAAGTATTGAGTTTCCTGCCTTTCTTATTGAGAATACTTTGAGAATTTTCTAAATTATCGAGTTTCCTGTCTTTCTTATTGAGAATACTTTGAGAATTTTCTAAAGTATTGAGTTTCCTGTCTTTCTTATACGGAATACTTTGGAAATTTTCTAAAGTATTAAATTTTCTGTCTTCTTATAGAAAGTATTTTGAGAATTTTCTAAAGTATTGAGTTTCCTGCCTTTGTTGTTGAGAATACTTTGAGAATTTTCCCAAGTATTGAGTTCCCTATCTTTCTTATTGAGAATACTTTGAGAATTTTCTCAAGTATTGAGTTTTCAGTTATTCTTATTGGGAGTACTTTGAGAATTTTCCAAAGTATCGAGTTTCCTGTTTTTCCTATCGAGACTATTTTGTGAATTTTCTAATATACCGAGTTTCCTGTTCATCTTATTGAGAATACTTTGAGAATTTTCTAAAGTATCGAGTTTCCTGTCTTTCTTTTTTTGAACTATGAATGGATTAACGTGCAGAACGTTGAGAAACGTCCGTGTAGCAATAAGCAGCAATAAATTAAAGGAAAAACGACACACGTCAATATGAAAATGTGGAAAACTTCGACGTGAATGTTAATTTAGTATAATATTAATACGAATGTAATATTAGTAACACGAGGATTATACCAAGTTTGATTTACTTAACGCGGAAAAAGTATCTGTTTAAAAATATAAAACGAGTAGAGGAGTGGCTAAGAACCGGTTTCTCTTTTCAATGAATTAACAAGTATTTTTAACGAAAAAGGTTATGCTAATTTTGCTTCATTCAACACACCGGATGCATCTGTGTATAAACAAACGAATACAAGAGCGATCAAAAGCCAGGTTCCTTTTTGCAGTATTTATTAACACCTTTGGATCGGGTGTATTAAACTAGTACGATCAAATTTAATCCTCAATTCCAAATATTTTTCATTGAAAAATAACATGCTATAATTAAACTAGTACGACCAAATTTAATTATAAAATGTTATTTTCCAATTAAAAATATTCAAAATTAAGCACGACTCGTACAACGCCATGTTGTTCCTAGTTCGAATGTGAAAGAACATATTAAATTTGGTTGTACTAGTTTAATACAGCCGATCCAAATGTGTTCTTTTTCTCATTTCGAACCAGGGACAACATGGCGTTGTACGAGTCGTGCTCAATTTTTAATATTTTTAATTCGAAAATAACATTCTATAATTAAACTAGCACGATCAGATTTAATTATAGAATGTTATTTTCCAATTAAAAGTATTAAAAATTAAAGATAGGTAAAGCTAAAAACGAGAAAGCACGATTCTGACAACGCCACGTTGTCCCTGGTTCGAAACGAGAAAGCTGCGCAGAGGTGGAAGCAAAATTTGAGAGCCACGGGGCCCCGTGTGTGCGTATGAAAAATAGCGAGACGTTTGCGGTCGCGGTATCGAGTAGCCATTGACTCGCCATGCTCCGTTTACGAGGCACTGCTCGTTATCTTGACCTAACAGGCTTCGTTTTATTTATTCGCGGGGAATAGATCGACGGTTCGTTGCCCTGCTCCTCGATCGTCGAGCCACGATTCGCGTATGGAGGCGAACGAGGGAACCGGTGCCAAGATGTATCCCCGTCAAACGAGAAGTGTCTTCACTTGGACGCCTGCGAACTTCTCATTCATCGGGTCGAAAACACCTCTTGCCGAAACTTTCCACCCAACTCGTGCTCCACTTTGCTTCTCCGACTCGCGAAACAACTTTCGGACCAGCCAAATTGCCCTTTTCCTCTCCGCAACTTTCTTCATCGACCATCCGATCCCAATCGATTTTAATTCTACGTCGAGAATTTTCGGTTTACGTTTCTACTGGAAATTTGCCTGTTTTCTTCGCTCACTACATGGTTTTAATCGATTTCCATTTTAATTCAACGTCGCGAATTTTTGGTTTATATTTCCGTTGGAAATTTCCAATTTTCTTCACCGAGAATTCAATCTTGATCGATGTTAATTCTATGTCGCGAATTTTTGCTTCACGTTTCTGTTGGAAATTTGCCTTTCTTGTTTGCCCAATACATGATTTTAATCGATTTCCATTTTAATTCAACGTCGCGAATTTTTGGTTCACATTTCCGTTGGAAATTTTCCATTTTCTTCACCGAGAATCCAATTTTGATCGATGTTAATTCTATGTCGCGAATTTTTGCTTCACGTTTCTGTTGGAAATTTGCCTTTCTTGTTTGCCCAATACATAATTTTAATTGATTTTCATTGTAATTCAACGCCGCGAAATTTCGATTTACATTTCCGTTAGAAATTTCCCTTCTTTCTTCGCTGACCTCCCAATTTTAACCCTTTGCACCGATGAAGCGTCCTTCAGTCGTCATTTGATAAAATTTCGAAGCTCGATATTAATTAATATATCAAATTTAAAATAATATAACAGTGTGTTAGGTATCGAAATTAAATAATTCTTCTACGTGTTAATTATTATACGATTTCTTATTCAGTAAGTAAAAAAATATCGTTAGTTTTATAGCAGAAAATTGTTCAACTCGTACCCTTCTTTAGCCAAAAGAATCATCAATCGCAAAGAGCTAATCGATTTCGATTATAATTCAACGGCGCGAAATTTCGATTCACATTTCCATAGAAAATACCAAATTTCCTCTTTTTCTTCACCAAACATCCGATTTTAATCGATTTTAATTCAACGTCGCGGATTTTTAAATCACATTTCTGTTGTAAATTTCGCTTTTTTCTCCGTCGACCAGTTGAATTTAATCGATTTTCATTGTAATTCAACGTCACGAAATTTCGATTTACATTTCCGTTAGAAATTTCCCTTCTTTTTTCTCTGACCTCCCAATTTTAACCCTTTGCACCGAAGAAGCGTCTTTCAGTCGTCATTTGATAAAATTTCGAAGCTCTATATTAATTAATATATCAAATTTAAAATAATATAACAGTGTGTTAGGTATCGAAATTAAATAATTCTACGTGTTAATTATTATACGATTTCTTATTCAGTAAGTAAAAAAATATCGTCAGTTTTATAGCAGAAAATTGTTCAACTCGTACCCTTTTTTAGCCAAAAGAATCATCAATCGCAAAGAGCTAATCGATTTCGATTATAATTCAACGGCGCGAAATTTCGATTCACGTTTCCATAGAAAATATCGCATTTCCCCGAATTTTAACCGATTTTACCAGGGGTTAGTCGCGCTTCGGGTGAGGTTCGATCTGCTTTATGGAATATTCGCTGCACCGAGCACCGCGTATTTTTGACACAGGTTAATAGCGTTTCGTACCGGTGACGCCGACCGTGGCCATGAGACCAAACCGATCTTTCCGGTTTGTCCCACGTAGCGCAGAGCGGCGAGCGTGGGCAACGCGATTACCGAGCGTGAACCGCAAATTAACGTTATCAATCAACGACGGAAGACAGAAGACAGGGTACAGGCGCCATTATCCGTTCCATCGGGTCTCGGTCACCGGTTTTCCCTCCACGAATTTCCTTTCGCCGAGCTTTCCGTGCCAGGCATGGAGACGGCGATTTTTCCCCCTAATCTAATTCCGCCGATTATTTCGCGTTCTCTTTACGACGAGAGGCGTCTTCGTGGCGGTGCTCGAGGCGGATCGCGCGCGGTGATCCGGTTGCTCGCGAACGCGTGTCGGGAAAAGTTTCGCCAGGGCTCTATGGGGGATTTTTCATACGGTGCTCGGCAACGGCAAATGACTATCGATCGTGGGAGAAGCTAGGTCCTTCTTCTCCATCCTGCAAGAAACTTCGCTGCGATTCGAAACACGAGGGTGGAGAAAAAGTCGCAGCTTAACCCTCTACGAGAGGTGAGCTTCAGTCACCATTTCATAAAATTTCGAAGATCGATATCAATTAATATATCAAATTTAATGCAATCTTGATCGAGTTTTTAATATTATCCACGTGTAATATATAGTTAAATATATTGTATGAAAATAATAACAAATTCATTTTAGATACTTTTAAATATATAGAGATCCAGCTTAATTCTATAGAATCTTATAATAGTAGTATGTGTTATATATTATAATGAAATATGTTTATATATATATATATATCATTTAACTCTTTGCATTCGAATGGTGAGCTTCAGTCACCATTTCGTAAAATTTGGAAGATCGATATTAATTAATATATCAAATTTAATGCAATGTGTGCGAGCTATCGAAATCAAATAATTCTACAATTCTTTGTTTACTGCTCAAAAAAGTATCGTCAGCTTTTTAGTAGAGAATCTTCGAACTCCTGTTCTTCTTTAGCCAAAAAATGGCCGAGTGCAAAGGGTTAAAACAGTAAATAACAAATTATACGCAAATTTACACGTAGAATTATTTTACTTCGACATTCCACGCACATTGTTGCGTTATTTTATCCATAAATTAATTAACACTGATTTTTGGAATTCTATTAAATGGCGACCGAGGCTCGTCTCTCGAGCGCAAAGGGTTAAAATTAAAATTGGAAAAGAAAATTTAAAATATCGATTTAAAATATTTCGCTAGCAACGAAAATTATTAAATTTTACCCTCTTATTTTTGGGGGATTTTTGAAATTCTATTAAATGGCGATCGAGGCTACGGTGGAAGATTGGAAAAAATTTGCGAGTCGCCGAGCACCGTGAGAGATAAAACGACTGGTTCTTATCTCTTGAGAAGAATTTGGTACCGAACGTGGAAAAATATGGAGCTTGATTGAAATTACAGGGTATAAGTGGTTCGGTTAATAATAAATATCATTCGTCGCAATGAAAGTCCTTCGTGTGCAGGGATTCTAAATATGGGGTGTAGAAAATGGAGCTTGGTGGCAGAAAATTGGAAAAATTGTTAGCGAGATATTCCTGTTTCGTAGGAGGAACTTGAAGAACGCGAAGGAGTACGGAACTCCAGAAGAATTTCAGCTTAATGGGTGAAAATTGTGTAATTCGATGGATCTGTATCACTCGTACGAGATAGAGGGCAGCAAAATTTTCTGGCGTAGGAGGAATTCGGTAGAGAACGTGGAAAGATACGGAACTCGAAAAGAATGCAAGAGATTGCAGGAGTATAAATCTAGTAGTTAATAAGCATCGTGCAGGCTGTTAGCGGAGAATATCGCCTAACGCGAGTCACAATGAAAGTCCTTCGTCTCTGTCGAGCAATAAACTTCGTTGCCATTTGGAATACGGAGGAGGAGGAAATGTTGAAGCATGATGGAACAAAATAGGAAAAAATCGAGCTTTGTCGTTGAGCACTGTGCTAGACAAAGAAGAGTAGAACGAGACTATTTCGAAAAATTATATTAAAATACGTTAGAAATTGCATTGAAAAATCTATAAATCACCAAGAATTCGGTAAAGAAAGAAATCTGAGAGATTGGAACAGTGTAGATCATTTACGCGATAAGATTAATATACCAAAATTGGAAAAATTGAAATTGGAAAAATTGGAAAAAATTGACAAGTCCTCGGTTAAACAGTTAATAGTTAAAAATATCCATTTCTTTGGTAGAACTCGGTAAAAAGCACGAAAATACACGGAAGATGTTAGGAACTCGAGATATTGGAGCATTATAAATCATCTACTTAATAAACTGCATGCAGAAAAATTGGGAAAAATCGGTAAATCATCGGCAAGCAGTACGCAAGACGAAGAGCAGTCAGAAGTCAGCATTTCTTTGGCAAAACTCGATAAAAATCACGAAAAGATACGGAAGTTCTGGGAATTCGAGATACTGGAGCATTATAAATCATCTACTTAATAAGCTGGATGCAGAAAGATTGGGAAAAATCGGTAAATCATCGTCAAGCGGTATGCAAGACGTAGAACAGTCAGGAGTCACCATTTCTTTGGCAAAACTCGATAAAAATCACGAAAAGATACGGAAGTTTTGGGAACTCGAGATATTGGAGTATTATAAATCATCTACTTAATAAACTGCATGCAGAAAAATTGGGAAAAATCGGTAAATCATCGTCAAGCAGTACACAAGACGTAGAACAGTCAGGAGTCACCATTTCTTTGGCAAAACTCGATAAAAATCACGAAAAGGTACGGAAGTTTTGGGAACTCGAGATATTGGAGTATTATAAATCATCTACTTAATAAACTGCATGCAGAAAAATTGGGAAAAATCGGTAAATCATCGTCAAGCAGTACACAAGACGAAGAACAGTCATGAACCTCCATTTCTTTGGCAGAACTCGATAAAAATCACGAAAAGATACGGAAGTTCTGGGAATTCGAGATACTGGAGTATTACAAATGATCTACTTAATAAGCTGGATGCAGAAAAATTGGGAAAAGTCGGTAAATCATCGTGAAGCAGTATGCAAGACGTAGAACAGTCAGGAGTCACCATTTCTTTGGCAGAACTCGGTAAAAAGCACGAAAATACGTGGAACTTGACAGGAACTGAAGAGCGTGGACGCGAAGATGAGAAATCACGGGGTTAACAAGCATCATGCAGGTCATTAGAACATCACCTAACGCGAGCCACAGTGAAACATGTTCGCGTTTGGAGGAGTCCGGCTACTTGGTCAGCGAAAGACGCATCCCCTTGAGAAAGTTTCGATCGAGCAGGGTTGTAACAGGGAGTGACATTGATTTTTAGCGGCGCACGCTTCGTGGCTTGCCGATTGTGATCGTGGAAAGGAGCGGAAAGGACCTAGACACGCCGTCCTTTCAGACGGATGAGTAATGAATCGCCATCGTACGCGAATCTAGGTCGCCGCGTAATTTTATTTTAATTTCCACGACCGGCGATCGATCATCGTCGCCGGAGGCTATTAACCACCGCGTTCAACCACCAGGAAAACACGTAGGACGAACTCGATTAAGACCAGGATGGATCGATCCTCGAACACCGTGACGCCGTTGACGATCTACCGACTCCGAAGATCAGGGACGAAACGGATCGTTGGAACAACGTAATTTCTCTTCGGAGAAACCCCTAGCTCCCTGCAACGAGTATCGCCATTGTCCGTGCACTTACTGTTATCCGGCGTCGCGTGGCCAATATTGACCGGTGTTCACGCCGAGCTAAACAAAGTCAAGGATCTTTCTAGTCGCGACAGAGGCTCGCATGGGTCGTGAAAGGGAGTGGAAGTTGCTTTTCCAACCTAACGGTACGAGTCTCGATCGTTCTCTCGAGAAAATCCAGCGTTGGAATCTGGCCGCACGCTGTTGGCTATGGATCAACCGTGATGACGGGCTGGTAACCGAGAGAAGAAATGGCTTTACACCGGACGTTTTTGTTCCTCTGACACGCTGTCTCCTCGACGTCTAGAGCCGTTTCTTCGTCCTTTAACCAACATCGACCCGAGGTCCACTTATCCAGTTCCACGATCTCGTAAACCCATCGGGCTAAGTGGCCTCTTAGGTCCCGTAAGCACCGTTCATCGTTCCTTCTTAAGCGCAAACCATTTGCGGCATGTGGGCCCGTATCGAATTAATTTTCGCCCTGCTCGGCATCGATCCGGGTGGAAACGCTGTTTCGTACGAGTAAACGGTAGGAAATTCGAGCTAGTCCCGGAAACGATATCGCGATTAATGATCCAACAGCGATTGGAATCGCGAGACGAGGAAAAATCTTATAAAAATTTGCGATATCGATTCGGTAAGCGTGGAAGGAATAATTCCTTGCGACGCTATCGAGCGGCATGAAAGTCGAGGCCGTGGAAGAATCGCGGTTACGACATCGGCGTTCAACGCCCGATCGCGTGGAAAGTCAAACACACCCTCGAGGTGCGTTCTCTGGCGAGTATCGGCAACCCCCTCTATCCGAAATGCAAGTCACCCCGACGCTCGATGAATAGTCGGGGAAAGAAAGGGAATACCTTTAATCTCGGCGATGTGTGCGTCGTACTCGCTCTTACTGCGCATGAATTCGATCCTGGAACCGATGTTCTGGAACCTCTGAGTGCAATATTCCGCGTACCACTCGGACGGCGTTCGATCGTCCAGCACCAAATGCTGCTGAGGGCTACCACTGCCCCTCCTATGCGACAAGCTCTCGTCCGATGGCAATCTCGCGAACGACGCGATCGAGCTGGATTTGCTGCCGTGATTCGGCGCGCCGTGGCTACGACTCTGATAATCCGAGTCCTCGAGGGCGTGTTCCTCGCTGGGTGTTCTGCTCGATCCTTCACTCTCTTCCGTAACGTGATCTTCTCGAACTTCACCACCTTCGAACCGCTCAGTTCACCTTCCTCCACCATCCGCTCGAAGCTCTCCTCGAACGACGAGTCGCCGCTGGTCGTGGACGACTCCAGGCTCTCGAACATCTCCTCGAAGAAGTTGACCCTGGCCTGCAGCCGACTTCCACGTGGCGTCCTCCGGCTGCCACGACTCGGCCGGCTGCCGGTAGGTTTCGCGTTCTTCGGTGGTGTCTGCGACATGACTAGCCACCTCGCAGCTGTCGCGTTTCACCGTTCGTCCCGACGATCTTCCACGCGAGGTTCACTCTGGGCCAGCCAGCCCGAATGTTCCATGCTGCCGAACCAGCACCGCTCCTCGCCTACCGGTTTCCGGCTTCTCCTCGTTTCACGGTCGAGCTGCCCTCGTGGACACCTGTTCTCCGCGCACCACACCCTGCTTCTACTACTACGCGCACCACCACACGCAATACCTCTTAGCCAGTAGTCGCAACGCCTCACCTCGCCTCGCTTCGTCCTTACGCTCCTGTTACGGTCCTCTTAGTCCTCCTCTCGGTGCTGCGAGTAGACGCGGTAGTCGGCGTCTCGCCGGTCGAAGGCGAGACTTTGCTCGTCACCGCGGCGACGCGACGCCTCTTTTCGCCTGTGCTTCCGCGGTGGCGCGTGGCCACCCGCACGATTCACGCGCACGATGCTCTCTGTCCGCCCGAAAAACGTATGATCCGCGTACGTACTTGATCGTTACCCAGCCGTGGTTACCTCGTACGAACGACGCACGCACGCATATCGTGCCGTCCACGGCGACTGTCCGATGTGCGATATGCGTCTACCGCTCACGGAATGCACTCCGGCCGCGCACCACGGCCGCCGGTTCGATATTGGTGCCTCTCTTCCCGACCTCTCGCCGGGTCCCCACCTCCTTCCGCCGTCCCGTGTGCCCTCCGTGCCCTCCTCTGCCCCCCGCCCGCCCGTTCTCCCTGCCTACGATCCGCATTGCACGCTCGCTACGACGTCCACGACGCCGACTACCGCCGCGACATCCACGATCGCGAGCTCCGTCACGACGCCGAACCATGCGCCGCGAACCGACCTACGCGTCGTCGCCGACGCCCTGTCTTCTCCTTTCTCTCTCCCTTTCTCTCTCTCTCTCTCTCTCTCTCTCTCTCTCTCCACCGGTCTAACCTTCCTGATGCCAGCACGCCGACCGATCGATGCCTTTATCCTGCGTCCTTCTCCTCCAGCCGGCTAAATGTCATCTCACGCGCCACCGTTTCAACCACCTCCTCGTCCAAAACTCTCCTGATTCTTCGAGTACCAGTGTCCAGTGCGTGCACCAGCACCTCCTTGCATCCGGTCCTACCGAGTCCCCGAGTTCCGCGTGCAAACCGAGATCGTCGGATTTCGAAGCCACCCCTCGAGAGGGTGCAGTGGGGCACCTCGGGGGTGGTAGTCGCGAGAGGTCCTCGGCTTGGAAGAACGTCGCGGTGCAATCTCGACGAGTAGTCGACGGTGTTCGCAGAGGTGCAACGAGCTTCCGATCGCGCGAGTTTCGGGTGGAAACAGGTTCGTCGGGGTCCAAGGGGTCAACTCGTAATGCACGGCTGGCGGAGTAACGGGTTAATGGTCATCGATAACGAGCGGACGTTTCGCAGATTCCGCCGCTCTGCCAAGAAGCTTTTGGCACTCCTGCGAGCGGCTATCGGCGGGTGTCGCGAGGCATCGCAACCTGGGCTATTAACGAATCGCGACGAGGGATCAGCGGTTCTATTTCCCTCGATGACGTCGCGTGCGACCGACGATTTACGTTGCCTTTTTTATTTCCAGGTAATCGAGGCGAGTCCACTCGTTCAGCCTGAGAACTCGAGGAGCGACGCCTACGCGGCGCTGGTGGTCCCGAGGATGCGGCTGATTTGTCGCAGGACGAGTTTCTGCATCCGCAGGATCTTGCGACTCGCGAGAAATATTGCGAGAAGACGCTATTGCGGTGTTTCGGTGTAATTTGCGAAATTTAGAAATGGGAATAAGCGATGTAAGGAAACGAGTATTTCGCAGAGTCGAATACTGTATTCAGTTGTCAAGCAGATATAGAAGCAACTCGTTAGTGGGACGCCGTAAGTAGTACGCGTTTTATCGGCGGCACTGTTCTACGAAACAGTGACGCGTTATCCCTGTATCATCGTTGCGTAACGCGGTTGATAATCGTAACTAGTAAACAAAACATGCTTTCCGAGCTTCGCATCGCGCTGGTAACAGGCTGCGTTCCAGTTTTGTTATCGAAATACCCGCCAAAACACCCGCGGTGCAACCCCCCGTATCAAACGCCGAATTCCAACACGCGCTTGATCTCTGGATTCATGCATATTCCAAATTTTTCCCCCCTTTTTCCCCTTTTTTCTTTTTCCCTTTTCGCTGTTTCGAGAGTCGGTCAATATTCGATCGTCGCGTATGCGCACACGATAATCCCAATATCGACTGTTCCCTGTCGCGTTGTGTCGTTATCTAGGCTTCTTACGTTAAGTCGGACGTGTCCGCAATTACGAGTGCCGTGACGAGCGCGGAATTACGTTCGATCGTTTATTAATCTGGGCATTAAACGCGTATCGGTGCCTGCTCGCGCGATAAAGCAACGATTCGGACGCGGGCGCGCGTAAACGCGGAATAACAAACGCGTGGACGATAAACTTTCTCCGATCCGCAGGTTGTTTCAGAAATAGCTGCTAGGTGACTAATCGTAAAGCCGAGCACGACCCTGAATACGAATTATAAGAACAGTCGTGGCTAATTTAAATACATCGCCGTGAATACACATGACGCGATCTATGGATCGTTTCAAAAGCTGCTGCTCGATTAAAAACTCAAACGCCGGCCCTCCGAGAATAAACTCGCCCGTGGTTTGGGGTTAAACAATTGGGAGACATGTCGCGTGCCAACAGGAAACGACGGTGCACGTTTCATTCACGAATCGTGCGAGTTACCAGGAGTCAACGGAAGACGGGAAGGTCCCGGAGGAAGCTTCGAGAGCGATCGAGTGCACGATCGATTCGTGGATCGGAGGATCGAGAATTTTCGCGCATCAGCTAGGAGAAAAATGTCAATGGGGGCAATCGCGAACGATCATCGCAGGTGCCTCGTCAGATCTATTTATAAAGAGCCGTCGTCTGTTTCTCATGCACGCTTCGGCGGATAAATACGCGAATCACACGTATACAACACGCGTGTGTGTGTATATAGCGATACCGATAGATCCGCGATCGCTGAGCGCGGAATTTAACACTAGATTTACGAAACTCTTCAATTTGACGGAAGGGTTGCTCCGATTATACCATGGTTACAGATTTAGTTAATTTATATTAACCCTTTGCACTCGAGAGGCGAGCTTCAGTCACCATTTGATAAAATCTCGAAGATCGATATTAATTAATATATCAAATTTAAGATAATGTAACGGTATGCAAGATATAGAAATCAAATAGTTCTACATGTTAATTATTATAGAATTTCTTATTTACTGCTGGAAAAAATATCAGTAACTTTGTAGCAGAAAATCTTTGAACTCCTACTCATCTTTAGCCAAAAAATCGTCGAGTGCAAAGGGAATTTCTCTTTCTTAGAGAAATTCAAATATTCTGTACTAAAAATCTGATGATACTTTTTTCAGTAGTAAATATAGAATTGTATAATAATAGAATTGTAGAATTGTTTGATTTCGATAGTTTGCACACTGTTACATTACATTAAATTTGATATATTAATTAATATCGATTTTCGAAATTTTATCAAATGGCGACTAAAGGGCGCCTCTCGAGTGCAAAGGGTTAAAGATGTCGTCGAATTTATGGCAGAAAGTTTTCGACCTGCTATTCTTTCACAAAAAGTTAAATTCGATTCTTATTCTCGGCGATATTCTCCGCTAACAGCCTGCAAGATGCTTATTAACTACTAGATTTATACTCCTGCAATCTCTTGCATTCTTTTCGAGTTCCGTATCTTTCCACGTTCTCTACCGAATTCCTCCTACGCCAGAAAATTTTGCTGCCCTCTATCTCGTACGAGTGATACAGATCCATCGAATTACACAATTTTCACCCATTAAGCTGAAATTCTTCTGGAGTTCCGTACTCCTTCGCGTTCTTCAAGTTCCTCCTACGAAACAGGAATATCTCGCTAACAATTTTTCCAATTTTCTGCCACCAAGCTCCATTTTCTACACCCCATATTTAGAATCCCTGCACACGAAGGACTTTCATTGCAACGAATGATATTTATTATTAACCGAACCACTTATACCCTGTAATTTCAATCAAGCTCCATATTTTTCCACGTTCGGTACCAAATTCTTCTCAAGAGATAAGAACCAGTCGTTTTATCTCTCACGGTGCTCGGCGACTCGCAAATTTTTTCCAATCTTCCACCGTAGCCTCGATCGCCATTTAATAGAATTTCAAAAATCCCCCAAAAATAAGAGGGTAAAATTTAATAATTTTCGTTGCTAGCGAAATATTTTAAATCGATATTTTAAATTTTCTTTTCCAATTTTAATTTTAACCCTTTGCGCTCGAGAGACGAGCCTCGGTCGCCATTTAATAGAATTCCAAAAATCAGTGTTAATTAATTTATGGATAAAATAACGCAACAATGTGCGTGGAATGTCGAAGTAAAATAATTCTACGTGTAAATTTGCGTATAATTTGTTATTTACTGTTTTAACCCTTTGCACTCGGCCATTTTTTGGCTAAAGAAGAACAGGAGTTCGAAGATTCTCTACTAAAAAGCTGACGATACTTTTTTGAGCAGTAAACAAAGAATTGTAGAATTATTTGATTTCGATAGCTCGCACACATTGCATTAAATTTGATATATTAATTAATATCGATCTTCCAAATTTTATGAAATGGTGACTGAAGCTCGCCTCTCGAGTGCAAAGGGTTAAGACTGTTAATATAATATATAATTGTTTTTAAATTAAACTAATCGTTAAAGAAAAAGGCACGTGGTATCTTTTACCTGTCAATTTGACAGATGTCCTTAGAAATAGATATACAGATAGCCTCCGTAAACCTAGTGCTAACGAATTCACGCCGATTCGTATGCAAATTGCGTTCTAGCAGGCATTTTTGAGGTAGGTCGATCTCGTCGTTCCACGCGAGTGTCTAATAAGAAGGGTCCAAATCCTTCGAGTCGTAGATTTAGTCGAAACTTTTCAGGTTTGTAGATTTCATCATCTAGTTTAAGAAAATAAATATATCGCGTGGACCTGCAAGTTGTGTCGAGTATCGGAGAAAATTTGCTCGAGAGAAAAAAGCTTAACTATAGTTGGTGATTATGTCACCACGGTATTTAGAAGCAATATCAGCTAATAGATAAATACCTATCGTCATCTGTGAAAACGGGAATAATTATGCTATTCTTTCATTTCCAGAGGAAGATCATTATAAGGGCAACTACTCGATAGTTTTCGAGATATTTATGATTAGAGTTTTATTATTATCTTAATTATAGATTTATTTGGAATATTTATTAATTTATTGTTAATTAATTTGTTAGGCCACAATACCACTTGATAACTGAGCCGTTCACTGCACAAATCGATTAACTCCACTTTTTGAAAAATCGTGAATATAAAAGGTTATGACTATAACAAGTGCTTCGACACTTAAATTTAAAATTTTTCAAAATGTGGAGTTAATCGATTTGTACAGTGAACGGCTCAACTATCGATAACTATTCGGAAGAAATTTCTAGTTAAGAATAAGGAAGCTGTTAAGAAAGAAATTAAAAATAAGAAATGAAGGACTTGTAAGAGAAACGTAATCTTGAAAAATACTATAAAATACTATATTTCGAATCGTTCACGTGTTATATATTCACGATTAGACGTAATTTCTTTTAATTTTGGGTATTTAGCGTTTTATTAGATTTAAGTACTTTTAGATATTTAAGTAAAAGATATTTAAGTTAATATTTCGATACTCTGACATTCTAATGGCATTTTACCACCTCGGTATTTTCGTACATACTAATATTTTGGTATTTAAGTGTTGCAGACGTTTTCTATTATTTCAGCGTTCCGGCATCCCGATGTTTCCATATAATTGAATACACATCGGAGTTCTGATTTCTGCCATTCTGTTATTCCGATTTAATATTCTCGCATTTTAATCTTTCGTTAAATTTAACTTCTTTTCCACGTATACTGTGCAATTAACCCTTTGCACTCGAGAAGTGCCTCTCAGTCGCCATTTAATCAAATTCTAAAGATGGATGTAAATTAATATATCAAATTTACAATTATCCGAGGATGCGTTGAATATCGAAGTAACATAATTCTACGCCTTAATTTGCATACGATTTCTTATTTACCGTTTTAAAAATATCGTCGACTTTATGATAGAATGTCTCCGAGTTACTATTTTCCTGTAACGAAAAAATTCCCGAGTGCAAACTTAAACACCCATAAGTCGCAGTTGTCAGTGTTCATTTGAATTCGAGGTATTCAACAATACGAAAAATTAGCGGCTATATAAATACACTTTAGAAATTTTTTGCCTCGTCGTCGATGTTTGCATAAATTCGAAATATCTCGCAAACATCGACCAAATATCCATTATCCCTGGTGTTTAAAATTCCGCGGAGGCAAACAGGAAAACGACTGCGTGCAGGTTCGCGAAAGGTTCTCGATTCGATTGATTCGCGCAAAAACTGGACGTAAAAAGGCTATAAAAAGACCGCGAGTTAAACAGCGAATGCGTGACTTCATTTGCGAGACATGGAAAGAATAAACGCTCGTATCGTTCGAATAAATTAGCGATTTCCCGCTAACTATATCGCTCGCGTCGCAGAAGGCTTTTCGCGTAATCCGCGACAACAGGTACTCGCGTGGCGTTGTGAATATTTCATAGAAACGAGAGAAACCGCGAGAAACGGGTTCGCGGATTTGGCTTGTAATACGAAAAGAGCGTTTCGTAAGTCGGTGAAGATCGTTCCATGAGATTTCCGAATTGGCAGGCAGACGTTCATTGATTTCGCGCTTGCCAGAAGTATCGTGTAACCGCATCGGAAACATCGGTTTTTGGTTCGTTAGATCATTGTCAATGTCTATCTTGAACGCTATGTTGCACCGAAATAACGTTCCTCGGCGATGGCTGCCAATAAAAACGAATTTTCACCGAGGCGTTCCGGGCCGTGCCGCTAATTTGCATTTCAGTTGCATCAACTAATCTCGATTTTCTCGAAAGCCTTCTTCCGATTTGGCAAACTAAAGTTTAGTTTAATTCTCGATACTCTTTTTCTTTACATAAACTACCAGGATGCATCAAATAAATAAATAAAAAAAATATATATATTTATAAAGAGAAAGGGAAATCAAAGTATATTTAATTCGTCAAATAAAAAATGTGTGCATCGTAATTTCTCGAAGATTAGAGCAATTATTAAATGCACTGTATTCGATGATCTCGAACATCTTTTTCCGATTTGGTAGACTAAGGTTTAGTTTAATTCTCGATACTCTTTTTCTTTACATAAACTACCAGGATGCATCAAATAAATAAATAAAAAATATATATATATTTATAAAGAGAAAGGGAAATCAAAGTATATTTAATTCGTCAAATAAAAAAATTCGTACATCGTAATTTCTCTAATATCAGTGCAATTATTAAGTGCACTGTATTCGATGATCTCGAACGTCTTTTTCCAATCTGGCAGGCTAAGGTTTCCTTTAATTTTTGATACTTTCTTTTCTTTACAGGAACTACCAAGATTCATCGAATAAATAAATATATAGATATATAGGAAAAGAGGAACGAAAATATATTTAATTCGTCGAATAAAAGATTCATGCATCGCAATTTCTCGAAGATCAGCGTAATTATTAAGTGCACTGCATTCTATGATTTTTTCGATCTGGCAGGCTAAAGTTTCGTTTAATTTTCGATACTTTCTTTTCTTTACAGAAACCACCAGGATCCATCAAATAAATAAATAAATAAAAATATATATATTTATAAAGAAAAAGAGAAATGAAAATATATTTAATTTCTAAAATAAAAATTCGTGCATCGTAATTCCTCGAAGATTAACGTAATTGTTAAGTTCTCTGTATTCCATAATCAGTCTGGCAGTTTAATAAATTTGCCAGTGATGAAACTGACTACCATTTATCGTTAAATGTCTCTCGAGGTGCATCTGCGATACACGAAGAATAGGAAGCTCGGTGAATGGATACTCACTTTGAAGTTGCTGTATCGTGGCCTGGTACTCGGCGAGTTTCTCGTCCACGTAATCCTGACTCTGGTTGGCTATTATTTCCGCGGTGCTGGGTCCGCTGGATTCCTCTTCCGCTTGCGAGTGGTCCAGCGGCACGCCAACGTACTCGTAATCTCCGGGTCTATAGGTTCCGATCATGTATTCCGCTGGTCCACTTGCAGACGGTGACATCGTGTCGCTCTCCACTGAGCTCTGTTCGAAATGCAGGAAAAATGCAGAAAAAAAGATGAAATTATCAATTTATTAGCGATAGCACGCATGTACTGCATTTTATATTAGATAGGACAAACAGTCATTTCCTGAACTCCGCTGAGTGACTTTGAGAGATTAGATTGTTCGCGAAGATATATCTAGTCGGTCTACTCGTGTCTCTTTATTTCGTGTTTACTGTACACCTGGGTTCTATCTCCTAACCTATATTTCCGACAGCTTTGATTACTCTTTATTAACCTCGCTCTTGTGCCAAATTTTATACCTAAATTCCTCACGGACTCTATGCGAGATCGATCAGCACACATCTCGAGACTTCGTTTCTGTTTTCTAACCTGTGTTCTTGAGAAACTCGTGTATGTCCTGATTCGTTTAGTTATTCTCCCATTTTCTTCCGTCCTTTCCTAATTTTCTAGGTGAATTTTGTAATCAAATTCCTTACAATTATTAATCACAATCCTTTATTCCAAATTTTGAAACTTTATTTCTATGAATTAAACAATGTCTGTATAAAATTCGTGTACATTTTGATTCGTTTTATTGATCTATTTTCTCTCGTATTTCCCTCATTTGATAAATAAATTTCCTAATTTCTAATTCTAAGTCTTTTCTAATTTGTCAAATAAATTTTATACTCGAATTCTGTGAACTAACCAATGTCTATATGAACTTCGTGTACATTTTGATTTATTTTATTAATCTCCTATTTTCTCTCGTATTTTTCTCATTTGTCAAATAAGTTTCCTTATTTATAATTCTGATTCTTTCCTGATTTGTCAAATAAATTTTATACTCGAATTCTATGAACTAACCAATGTTTATATGAAATTCGTGTACATTTTGATTTATTTTATTAAGCTCCTAAATTCTCTCATATTTTCCTCATTTGATAAATAAATTTCCTAATTTCTAATTCTAATTCTTTCCTAATATGTCAAATAAATTTTATACTCGAATTCTATGAACTACTCAATGTCTGGAGGAAATTCGTGTACGTTTTGATTCGCTTTATTAATCTCCTTTTTATCTCTGGTATTTTTCTCATTTGCCAAATAAATTTCCTATTTTCTAATTCTAATTCTTTCCTAATTTGTCAACTAAATTTTATACTCTAATTCTTCGGGATTCCTAATCACAACATTTTATCCCAAATTTCGAGATTTTATTTCTATGAATTAACCAATATCTGCGAGAAATTCGTGTACTTCTCTATTTCTTCATTAATAATGCACATTTTCCTCATTCTGTTTCCAATTTCACCAAATTTCATACACCCAAATCCCTCTCCAACCCTGACGAAACTTCTTCGACTGCATCCTTGCAGCAAGTCGCAAGGACCCAAGTGGAATCCTCGCCGAGAGTGCATGGATCGGAGATTGGAGCTCGAGCGGTGCATTCACACCTGGCGCGCGTGTGGTAAACCGGTCGTTGGAACTTGTCGCGGCCTACATTTTATTTAGGCGTCCCTATTTCGACGGTGCCTCGGCCAGTCGGTCGCGTGGGCGTGAAAAGCGGACGATCCACGTGGCGAATTCGCAACGAAGCAGCCCGAATCTTCCTCGTGAAAACGTCCAAACTTCGCGACGATTCGCGTGTAAAATCGAATTTAGGGGAAAAATCTATCCCCGTCCACGTGTCGTCCTCGAATACCGATCCTCGATGATGAGAACCCTCGAGAAACAGTCGAGTCCTTCGACGCCACGTGAACCGAGAGGTCTCCCTTTCCTAGACGTGGTTGGCACGTGTTTCTTGATTACGACCCAATATGCAACGTTTCCCGTTTATGCGATTTCCTAGGGTGGAGGACGCGTTTAGAACTCGCTGGCTAACAGCTATCCGTGTTCACCGATCGGTTCCTGTCCATCCCGATGACTAATGAGGCCAAGAATAAAGTAGATCTCGTCGCGGTCCGTGTGCTTTCTATGAAATTCCACGTTTCCGCCATCATTCTCTGCTATGTCTTACTTCACGTTACCTCCGGCTAGTAGGAACTAGGATAGTGGAAATACCTATTCCAAATTCCCTAGTGCAAATAATTCTTGTTCCTCCTATTTCTTTTTAGAGATACGATTGAGGGTGTTTGGAAGATTGACATCGAATTGAGATGATTCTGTATTTTAAATAGGAAAAATGATTGGAAATCGAGTGCGATTTTATGACAAATTCCCTAGCGTCGATACACCCCTTTGGTGATGTAATTGACTCGAATTTGCGATCTTGGTATCGAATACAGTAAGACTTAGGCATACTAATTCCTCCTTGAACTAGCTTATATAGATACGCTCTGTTTTTCGAAGGTTTAATTGGTTAATAAAAATCTTTACAGATTAATTTCAAATACAGGATGAAATTTTAAATTCCCTGCTAATTCTTCAATATTTTTACAGATAAATTCCTCGCAATCGATAGAGCCTGATTCAAACAGACTTGGCTGACAAATCTGTGTTCTATTACACTATTAAATTCGAATTACATGAAAACTCTATATACAGAATTTCTAATACTGTCTCTGCCAATTTCCTAGTACCAATAAACACCTGGAAATCATTACCGATTGGTGTTTAAAATGACACTTACCTGAGTCGGTATATAGGGCCTGGGTGCCTGAGTTCCCACTGGGATCGGTGACGGCCACCTGGGCCTAGGGCACTGTATATATCCCGTAGGTGATCCAAAGACGGGCGACATTCCAGGTTCGGCATTCCAATCGGTACTGGGCTCATCGGGTGCCTCATTCCAGTATACGTCAAGGGTGACGCAGGATGAGCATGATGAACCGGGGTAGGAGGTCCTCGAGCTCGCTGAGGATGCGGTGAGCCCGTGGGACTGAAAGGGGAAGGGGGTCGGTACTGGCCAGGCACGTTCGGTCTGCCAGGCCAACCACCCCCTGGCCCGGGTTTTCCATGGGGTTTTGACGGCGGCTGCGACATCTTTGGCTATTTCGAAGCTCCTAGGGGCGCGCTTCGATCACCTAGCATTGCTGTAAGGGGATGCAGTAATGCGTCACTTAGCTGTTTTCGTACAAAAATCGATCTGAATTTTCATAGTGATAAAATGAATTATCTTTTAACCCTTTGCACTTTGACATATTCATCGTTTGTTTAATTATTATTTTCACCGTTTGTTTTAATACCTCGAAATTTAACCGTTTGAGTGCCACGGGTCATTATTGTTTCCCAATCGATATTTGCCAAGCGGCGCGATAGCGCTTGTCATATTCCGTGTCCAAAAATGCCGAGCGGCGCGATAGCGCTTCTCATATTCCGCGTTCACCAACCGAGCGCTCTGATTGTCAGCTTCGCAGCTCAGAGCGCTGGCACTTTTGGACACAAAATAGAAGAAGCGCGATCGCGCTGCTTGGCACTCAAACGGTTAAGTAACTGTAGATGAAGTATGGAAATGATATACATTTGCATCTTTTTATTTTAGTATAAATGGTATCACCGAGGTTAGAAGCATAAGGAAAGCTTCGAATTATCATGTCTTTATGGCGAAAACATCTTAGAGTGCAAAGGGTTAATAATTTTTAGAGTCTTATTTTATAATATCGAGACATATCACAAAGGAGAGATGGGTCTTTCAAAAATTTCTTAAGTCATTGAAAATTTGGAGAATTTGTATAGTCGACAAAAATTTTGCAGTTTTCGATACGTGAGAAATACATTGTAATTTTATCCAGAATAAAGGTATATTAAATTTAAAAAATCGTAATTAGGGGGATGTAATATCGTATCATTTAATCTCTTCATTCTTCTCGTTTGAAAATATCTGAGAATTTACGCGATAATAAAAAGAATTACAGTGTCTGATTTTCCAATATTAAGGAATTTAGAAAATTTCTATAACCAATGGGAATTTTCAATTTCACTATAACCAAAGAAAATTAAAATATAAAAATTCGTATTTAAGGGGATGCAATATTTGCATGATTTAACTGCTTCGTTGCTTTCGTTAAATCATAACATAATCGCCAATGAAAAGCGAATTGTTTGATATCTTTTACTATCCAATTTCATAAAATCGCGAATACCGATGAAAATTTAAATACATCAAAAATAAACCTGGATGTTATTAAAATCACAAAAATATCGATACGAAAAATCGGGTTTGAGCGGATGGAATGTTTCGTCATCCCGTATTCCCATTAACTTCGCTAACGAACCGATATACCTGAATAAATATCAACGATAGCAACAGAGAGCGCCATGTCGCAACTTTCGGTGTAAAATAAAATTTCGAAAATTCCTAAAATTCGTGTACCCCTCGAACGAGTACCGATTTTATCGAGAATAAAAGCGCATCGACGCGCCGAAAACGCGTTGTGCCGCAAACGAGGGAACTAACGTTGCAAATTAATTGGAAAAGCGATAAACGATCCATCGCTTACGTGGATCGAAATTAAAGAGATATCGCGTGGAAGTTGAAGTGGCTTCGACGTGTAACGAGCTCTGGGTCGCGTAGTGGCAGTGAGTAGGCAGATTAGGATGGGCAATGGTCCAAAATTCTCTCGAAATAGGCGCTTCGATTGTCTGCTTCCCGCTGACTTGTGCACGTTACCGTGTGAAAAACGTGTAACAGGACAAATCGCGGCGCCGTACGTGACGTTACACAATGAGAAGAGGCGTGAAGTGCAAGCTGCGAAATTAAACGTGACCGTTATCGTCCTCGCCAATTCCCTTTCTCTTCCTATCCACCGAATCTCTTCTACACCTCGATGCGACGTTAGCCTAACCGGCAACAACCTCTTCTTCGCCTCGTTAAGCCTCGGATGCTATACACACCGCAAAACACGAACGTAAACATCTCTCAAGCGCGGATCATCTTCCACGAACTGGCGTCCATTTCCCCCCTGACACCGTCATCACAGACGATTCTCCAGAATTCACCAGAAACGGATAAGAGGATCGAGATTGCAGAATTTCCCCGATTTAACGGGTGCCAGATACGAGGAAGTTAGGACTCGATCGCACGGGTCGAAGGTCTAAAGGCTTTTGGCTGGATATCGAGTGTAGGCCGCCTAAATATAACGAGAAATCTATTTCAGAGCGACTCGAGCACTGCCCACAGACGTGTCCGACACGGCAGGTATATTTGCAACGACTGCGTCAGATATTTCAGAAAGTGACGCGAATATTAACACCTACAATTAGCCTTGCCGTGACACGCGTCGGTGCATGGCGCCATCGCTGCTCGTAGCGCCACGCGTCCGCGAGGTAGCTCGCCATTGCTATCCGATCAGCCTCGAGACAGAGGCGCCCTTGTGTTCCCCTCTCGGAGAGAGAAAATATAAGAAACGCGAGGAGAGAATATAAGAAACGCGAGAGAAAGTGGAGCGTGACGACCAGCGTTCAAATTTTCCCGCGTTTCCTGACCCCGTTTCCTAACCTCACTTCTGACTCCGACAAGGTGGACCTTTTACGCCGTGTCGCGTCCCTTCGATTCTTTTTTAAACCCCGAAGCGGAAGTTGGTGGCTTGTGGAAATAAACAGGAACGAGAGGGCGAGGGGAGATGATGCAGGGAGACCTGGAGAAGCGAGAAACACGGTTGGCCAAAGGCACGCGTCCATTTTGTTCTTGTTAAAGTTCACGAGCGCCATTACGAGCGACAGGGATGCTGGACGGGTTCGTTCCACCGATTTTAATAAAGCATCCGGCGGAATCGAATGCCATGGGCTATTTATAACACCGCCACTCGACAACGATAAGCCTCGTATGTACGAAAGCCAGGTGCACGCGGATTCCTGCTTTGAAACGCGGGTAAAAATAGGACTCGTCTGTCGTCGAGGATGGAGAAGAATAAACTTATCTCTCGGTTCGGTGTATCCATGGGGATTGTCCATGGTGACGAATGGGAAAGCTGTTTTCTCGTGACTCGACAGACAGAAGATTCAGCCAAAGAGAAGAGAAAAGGAAAGCAAAGAAGAAACGTGAAGAAAGTGACGGGAGAAAGGAGCAGGCAGTTAGCTCGCTGGATCCTGGACCTCGGATGCTGCGTCCAAAAATAAAATTACCGCCGAATTAACGAACAGAAATAGTCTTCGTTCAGAAGCGATGCTTTTGACACAGGTTGCTCTATAAGGTGCCGGTTAGCCCCGAGGATCGTCGAGCGACTGGAATTTTCGGCTGCGAAAATCCGCTCGAGAGTCTCTCTGCAATCCTCGGCTTTACTCCTCGCGAGTTTCCTTCGAAACCGTAGAGTAGGAACTTCTGCTAAGAAATCTCTAATAACTCTAACTCCTTCGAGACATGTCTGACGAGATCCGATCTGAGAAATTATCGCGAGTCTGCGCAGAGGTGGTCCTCGATCTCTGCTTAGATCCTGTATAGACGATCTAGAAGTAGGATTTAGAGAAAGTAAAAGGAAACGATACCGAAACGACGTGGAGCCGCAGACTGGGGCGATGATCGGAAATCCGGTTGCGAAGGTTGAAAGCAGGCACACAGTGATAGGAGAGAGCGCGTTCGGTCGATTTTCGTTCAAGCTTCGCGTCGGCGAAGTTTCATCGGAGATCGTCTCGCGTTCCACGACTCGGATTCGAAACACTCTAGCTGGGTGATCGAGATGGATCGCGAGGATGAGCCGCGCGGACGACGGGTCGGTGAGGTCGGATTTTCGTGGTTCGGTCGACGACGAAGACCACGAAGAGACTGGTCGGCCGGTTGGTTCATCGGTCCAGGAGCCGCTTGCCGCGACATTTATATTTAACTTTGGCGTCGCTCGAGCTTTCGGCTTCGGCTTACCACTCGCGCGAGTCCGCTCAACGCTCCCGTTCTACATTTCCTCGTCCCTTTGCCTCGCTTTCCGCCCTCGATCGCGATCATCCCCTTCCTCCCGCTCTCCGCTCCACGGCCTTCCCGACGCGCTTCCGTTTTATTATCGGCGCTGAGGTAAGATCGCGAGGATCCTCCGTGTTCCTCTCACTCGCTCCTTTTACCGACTTTCTCCCTTCTTTTCGAGTCACCATCATCATCCCTCGTCGAATCTTCCAGACCCTGCCGCAACCAATTTTCAATCTTTTTATCTCGCTTTCGATTTTTTTCTCTGTTTTTTTAGATCTTTTGAAATTCCGTTTTGCGAATTTCGTGTAATGCTGCCACGAATTTGCAATTTATTCGCTCCTTTTACCGACTTTCTCCCTTCTTTCCGATTCACCATCACCATCCCTCGTCGAATCTTCCAGACCCTGCCGCAACCAATTTTCAATCTTTTTATCTCGCTTTCGATTTTTTTCTCTCTTTTTTTAGATCTTTTGAAATTTCGTTTCGCGAATTTCGTGCAATGCTGCCACGAATTTGCAATTTATTCGTCTCGATTTTGATCTTTCTCCCGATCCTTTGAAATTTCGTTCTCCGATTTTCTTTCAACTTTTAAACTCCCTTCTGGATTTTTCTGTCGATCTATAAAAATTTTGTCCCGTCCTATGACTCAACGAATTTTCAATTTATTCATCCCGCTTTCTATTTTTTTCAAGTCTTTGAAATTTCGTTCTCCGCTTTCCTTTGACTTTTTCCCCGAACTCCGTTCTGGATTTTTCTTTGAATTTTTAAACCTCGTCTCGAATTTTTATCTCATTTTCTAATTTCGTTCTCCGTAGTCTGAATTTTTAAACTTCGCTTCGTATTTTTGTTTTTCTAAATATTTAAATTTCGTTTCAAATTTTCCTCGGATTTTTAAATTCCCATTTTTGGATTCTTCGTTAAGTTTTTTAATTTGTCTTTGGATTTTTCTTTGAATTCTTGTTTGGGATTTTGATTCTATCGAAAAAGAAGTTCGAAACGTGGTGTGAACGATGAAAAGGAGAAGTTTGCGGTATATCAGGAAATTTTAGGTGGAGTAATGGACGGGTTATGAAAGTTTCGATGCGATTTGGATAAATATACCGCTGAAAAGAGAATGAAGCGAGTTGGAGACGTCGCCGGAAGTTGACAGCTGGTGACAGCGAGGTCGCCGTGCGCCTTGACCTCTTTGCGCTTACCGGACAATTTATTTCCATCTACTTACAGGGCGCTTATTTTTCTTTAATTCGATCCCGGCTTCGTAAATACGTGCCCCTGTCTCGTGGATATATTGGAAGTTTTATTCGCGAAAGATTTAGATTTAGTAGCGTCATTTCTAAAGTCAGATTTTTAATGATTCACACTGCACGGTCCAGTTCTTTTGGTTCACGGTGGATATTTATATAGCGACTTCTAGATACAGGTATGCGAGCGCGTTGAATTTATCATAGTTGATAATGCAGTTTCCTTGAATACCTATCGTGAGTCCATGAACGTCTGCGGGCAACAAGGGTGCAGGTTAACGTGGAATTCGAGAAATGGTGACACGAGAATTTTCATGGAAATGAACCGCGAATATTGTAGATTTCTACTGTAGAAGGTTACCGACCGCCGGTAATGTCTCACCACGAATGATCGTGGAATATTTAAATATTTTTTCACCGGAAGTCAAACATAATTTAACGGTAAAATACAAGGCTATTAATTCTGTTAGGCTATTAATTTCAGGCTATTTATTTTCCATTCGATAATGCAACATTTATTTTCGCTCTTTGGAAATTTATAATAAGCTCGTGATGTAAATCAGAATGCACGTTTCATCCATTTTCACATCGTGAGTCACGATTGTCGATATTATAAGAGAGGCACTTTAGCAATTTTAAATATAAGGTTAATAGAGTTATGGCAGTTCTGGTAGTCGCGTTACACGTAGCTCGCAATTGCGTAAATCATAATATACATATGCAACGAACGTATAAATAGCATATCTTAACGTCAAGAGCCGAAAATATTGATATTGCTTTAACACTTTATGAAATTTTATGCGAATCGTAAAATCCGAACAATGTTACGCAGAATATAAATTATGGTAATATTCCTTTATGTATATGACAACACGTGGTACTATACACCGATGCAAATGTATATTACAAATAATTACAAATTTGACTCGTAAATTAGACTAGATTATAACTTTTTGCTATCCAGCATATCAGCAGAAGACTAATTTGCATATAGACCAATTTAGACAGTATCATAATTCACTTGACACTTTGACACTGGAATTTCCAATAAAGTAAAAATAAAAAATTATTAATACCTTAAAATATATTAATCACTATCATCTATGTACATACATTCACATACATTCAAGTGCACGATTTTTGCCATCAGCAAAGAAATTGCAAAATTGTGAATAAATATTCCGATATTTTGCCACGAAATTTTTCACCTCGAAACGAGAAACTTCGTATCCGAAACGTGTTTCATGTATCTATTATATCGGTGCCTTGGCGTAGGAGCAAAAACAATGGTATTTTCGAGATAAAATAAATATTCTTTCTGCCGGCGATTCGCGGGGAAAGTTTTACGAGCATCGAAACGCATCGATATTCCCGTGTATTCCGAGGTGATCCGTTTGGAAGCTTCGTGGAAGCTCGGAGAACAGGGTTTTTGGCTGTTCACGGACGCCGTGATTGCGATAAGGAATCGCGAAGAATTCGTAATCCGCGGGTTAATCGAGGGCCGGCCAATAGTGGGCACCTAGTCGCGGTAAAAATATTTAAACCCGGTGGGCTATGGCATGCTCGGAATTTCATCGCCTGGTTCGGCCAGCGGATTTTACGGGGCCGAACTTGGCGATAAGCGAGCTTTTTCTTGCGACTCGGGGCTCGTTCGCCACGTAATCTTCTCGACTTTGCGTTCTCGTTAAAGGAGAGAGGTCGAGTCGACACGTACGTCGAGACGCCAGTGCTCAAAGGGAATAGGGACAGGAAGAAAAGAAGAAACGAAGGGGAAGAGGAATAAGAAATGGGGAAAGAAAGTAGGGGTGAAGAAAGGAGGAAGAGAGGAAGGTTTGCAGAAACGATGGATTATGACGTGAAGGGGGAATGAAGAATGGAGAACGAGAAATAAAAAATGGGTAAAGGAAGAGAAGAAAGGAAAATTTGTATAATCCATGGATTATAATATAGAGGGAAATGAAACGAAAAATAGACGGAGAAAATAAGAGAGATGAAAGAACGAGGAAGAAAAGAGGATTTTTAAAATCAAGGAACTGTAATGTTGAAGAAGAAACGGAGAACGAGGAATAAAAAATAAAAGAGATGAAGAAAAGAAGATTTTTCGAAACTACGAATTATGACATCAACGGAAAGAATGGAAAATGAGCAATAAAAAAATTGAAGGAAGAAAAAGAAGACAGGAAAATTTTTAGAAATTATCAATTATAATATGAAGAAAAAACGAATTATGAGATAAAAATAAAGAATGGAGAACGAGCAATAGAAAATAGAAGGACTAACAAGAAAAGAGGAAGATTTTTAGAAATGATCAATTATGAAGAAAAACCGGGGAATTTTTCTAAAAAACGAATTATGAGATAAAAATAAAGAATGGAGAACGACCAATAGAAAATAGAAGGAAGAAAAAGAAGACAGGAAGATTTTTAGAAACGATGAATTATAATATAAAGAAAAACCAGAGAACGAGAAGTAAAAATTGGGAAAAGGAAGAGAAGAAAGGAAAATTTGTATAATCCATGGATTATAATATGGAGGAGAAAGAAATGAAAAATAGACGGAGAAAATAAGAGAGATGAAAGAACGTGGAAGAAAGGAAGATTTTTAGGAAGGATGTATTATAATGGGACGAAAAGACGGGGAAGACGGAAATAAGAAATAGAGCGAGGAGCGAGGAAGAAAAGGGAGATTTCCAGTAAGGAGTGTAGAGTAAGCAAAACGCGGAGGTACCGAGCATAAAGCTTTCAGCTTATCGACGAGGTTTTTCGAGCCGGGCGAGGAGTATTATTTCTGGAATGGCCGGTATATCGTTCTCGTGCGACGATCATCGCGATAGAAATTCGGCGTCGTAAAGTTCGGACGCTAAATTGGCGCTCATAAAACCGTAAACTTCCAGGAATATTCGGGATCGATCAAACTTCTCCCGACAACGCGTATCTGTTCTAATTCCCGGGATATTCTTTTACATGCAGTAAAGGGACTTGGGAATTTCTACGATTTCTACGCGATGTGCACGGATATCCAGTAACGCGAATGCTTCTGCTTACCTTCATCCACGCCTATGGAACCCTTTTATTCGATGGGGAACAGGTCCCATTACGGGAAGAATGCTGGGTAAGGACGCCATTACGAGTTCCCGTGGTCTCTCGCAAGCTTCCGCTGAATTTTGACACTTTGCTGACTCGCGATTTCCGGCTAAAATCAATTATTTCGAATTTTTCTCAATCCTCAGCGTTTCGCTATTTATTTATTTATTCTTTTAATTGCTTGTGTGTTCGTTTCCACGTTTCTGCGTTTATTTATTTATGTTTATTCATTTATTCATTCATTCATTCATTCATTCGTCCGCTCATTTATTTATGAATTTATTTGAGGAATGACTCTTTGATATAGAGTGTAGTAGACTGAAAAAGGTGCACAGACGAAAATAAAAATTAAACAGTAATAATAATAATATGGTAATAATAATAATAATAATATAAATATAATATAATAATAATAATTATTATTTATTTATACATTCATTCGTCCATTCATTTATTTATTTATTTATTTGAGGAATGACTCTTTCATATATAGTGTAGTAGACTAAAAAAGGTGCACAAACGAAAATAAAAATGAAACAGTAATAATAATATAATAATAATGATAATAATAATAACAATAAAAACATCATAGGAGGATGTAAAATATTTGCGGGAAAAGAATATCCAGAAAGACATAACACAGTAGCTAAAATAATTCACAAAGCAATCCTCAACACCAACGATACAAAACAAGACTATACACCATACTACAAATATACACCAACAGCAATAATCGAAAACGAAGAATACAAATTATACTGGGACACAACAATACACACCGATAAAACAATAAACCGCAACAGACCAGACATCACACTCACGAAAAAGAAAGAAAAGAAAACATACCTAATCGACATTGCAATACCCAGTGATACAAATATAGAACAGAAACACAAAGGGAAAACAGAAAGATACACACCACTAGCACAGGAAATTAAAAGAATATGGAAACAACAGGAAGTACATACAATACCAGTAATAATATCAACAACAGGAATAACACCATACACACTCAAAAAACACCTAACTCGATTGAAGATACCAACGCACATCCACCATGAAATACAGAAAGCAACGATACTACATACATATGCAACATCACCAGAAATTTCCTCAACGATGTAAGTTGAAAGCCGAGCTGGACCTGGCAATGTCCCGTCAAGCTGCTAGAAAACCCCGGAAAGGGAGAAGAACCACATAACAATAATATAAATATAATATAATATAATAATAATAATTATTATTTATTTATTCGTTCATTCATCCATTTATTTATTTATTTACTTATTTGAGGAATACCTCTTTCATATATAATGCAGTAGATTCAGAAAGGTGCATAGACAAAAACAAGAATGAAACAGTAATAATAATAATAATAATGACAAGAACGAAAATTCTTTTTTTGAGATTTATCTCTCGCACAAGTTTCACCAAAAATGGTCGTGTACAGGTCGAATGTGGTCCCTTGGTAGCCACCCTGTACGAAATTCCTTGTTTTTAGTGCTTTTTATGTAATCCCCAGTTATACAGGGTGTTCTAGCATCGATGGTGTAATCGAGGATGGGGTGATTCTATGTGAAAAAATAAATAGGATGTAGCGAGCATCATTCTCACCCTCGCCAGGAGATGGCTTCCTACTTGAAGGAGGTTCGAGGACTTTATATATATATATGTGGTATCGCTTTATCTTATGGGAGTTTGAATACAGTTTTAGTTTCTAAATCACTTGTCATTTGAAAAAGCTGTGTTATTCTATACGTAAATACGAATGACTTTGTAATAAAAAGTAGTTAAAAAATAAAGTCTTCTCCAAATTTTAAGAATGGGATTAAGAATGGAAAAACAATTAAGAAATAAGGAATGAGAATGAATCTTCCAATGTTTTTACTTTCATTGTAATGCTTCATTTTTACCAAAAATATAGAAATAGGGAAAATAAAAATATTTTGACAAAGGTATAATGGAAATTTATCTTATGGGAGTTTGAATACAGTTTTAGTTTCTAAATCACTTGTCATTTGAAAAAGCTGTGTTATTCTATACGTAAATACGAATGACTTTGTAATAAAAAGTAGTTAAAAAATAAAGTCTTCTCCAAATTTTAAGAATGGGATTAAGAATGGAAAAACAATTAAGAAATAAGGAATGAGAATGAATCTTCCAATGTTTTTACTTTCATTGTAATGCTTCATTTTTACCAAAAATATAGAAATAGGGAAAATAAAAATATTTTGACAAAGGTATAATGGAAATTTATCTTATGGGAGTTTGAATACAGTTTTAGTTTCTAAATCACTTGTCATTTGAAAAAGCTGTGTTATTCTATACGTAAATACGAATGACTTTGTAATAAAAAGTAGTTAAAAAATAAAGTCTTCTCCAAATTTTAAGAATGGGATTAAGAATGGAAAAACAATTAAGAAATAAGGAATGAGAATGAATCTTCCAATGTTTTTACTTTCATTGTAATGCTTCATTTTTACCAAAAATATAGAAATAGGGAAAATAAAAATATTTTGACAAAGGTATAATGGAAATTTATCTTATGGGAGTTTGAATACAGTTTTAGTTTCTAAATCACTTGTCATTTGAAAAAGCTGTGTTATTCTATACGTAAATACGAATGACTTTGTAATAAAAAGTAGTTAAAAAATAAAGTCTTCTCCAAATTTTAAGAATGGGATTAAGAATGGAAAAACAATTAAGAAATAAGGAATGAGAATGAATCTTCCAATGTTTTTACTTTCATTGTAATGCTTCATTTTTACCAAAAATATAGAAATAGGGAAAATAAAAATATTTTGACAAAGGTATAATGGAAATTTATCTTATGGGAGTTTGAATACAGTTTTAGTTTCTAAATCACTTGTCATTTGAAAAAGCTGTGTTATTCTATACGTAAATACGAATGACTTTGTAATAAAAAGTAGTTAAAAAATAAAGTCTTCTCGAAATTTTAAGAATGGGGTTAAGAATGGAAAAAGAATTAAGAAATAAGGAATGAGAATGAATCTTCCAATGTTTTTACTTTCATTGTAATACTTCATTTTTACCAAAAATATAGAAATACGGAAAATAAAAATATTTTGACAAAGGTATAATGGAAATTTATCTTATGGGAGTTTGAATACAGTTTTAGTTTCTAAATCACTTGTCATTTGAAAAAGCTGTGTTATTCTATACGTAAATACGAATGACTTTGTAATAAAAAGTAGTTAAAAAATAAAGTCTTCTCGAAATTTTAAGAATGGGGTTAAGAATGGAAAAAGAATTAAGAAATAAGGAATGAGAATGAATCTTCCAATGTTTTTACTTTCATTGTAATGCTTCATTTTTACCAAAAATATAGAAATAGGGAAAATAAAAATATTTTGACAAAGGTATAATGGAAATTTATCTTATGGGAGTTTGAATACAGTTTTAGTTTCTAAATCACTTGTCATTTGAAAAAGCTGTGTTATTCTATACGTAAATACGAATGACTTTGTAATAAAAAGTAGTTAAAAAATAAAGTCTTCTCCAAATTTTAAGAATGGGATTAAGAATGGAAAAACAATTAAGAAATTAGGAATGAGAATGAATCTTCCAACGTCTTTACTTTCATTATAACACTTTACTTCTACCAAAAATATAGGGAAAATGAAAATATTTTGACAAAGATATAATGGAAATTTATCCTATGAAAGTTCGAATGCAGTTTCAGTTTCTTTTGAACTTTGTCAATTTTCCGAAATTTCATAGCAAAATATTTTCCTTTTGTTTGCACACTGTCATATGTTAATTGCATTGCACTTGGTATTCGGATAAGTTCACTATCTAAGCTAGAGAATCGAGCAATGACTGCGTGACGGTAAAAGCCCCTATAATCATTACCGACTAAGTCGAATATTTCTTCGATTTAATCGAAAACTAAAGGTGTACGAAAACTATTTCGACAATTTTGTTTCATGGTTTCTTCCTCAAACAAACCTACACCGTCGCGATGTATCAAAAACTCCGGCGAAACTACGCTGTACGAAGAATCTGTCAAAAATTTAGGGCACAGTCGACAGAACCGGAATCGTGTATATTATAGATCACGTGGCTGTACGTGGGTGAGAAATTTTGAATGAAGCTACCCCGCTAACCGAGCGTTATGTCCGATTGTACACGATTATAGTCCTCGATCACGACGCGAATATTCGGAAGAATGGCCGACTGAGCCCATAATTAACATGCAGCGATCGCGGCGAGATCGATAATCTCGGAATCGCGAACGATGCAGACGGGCGCCTTAATTATTGCGCCACGGGCAGGCCTGTGCAACGATGTGCGTTCAATAGCAAAATTTCATCGAGCAGCCGGATGGAGATATGAGGGTGTGGGGCGAGGGCGACGGGGTCCGGGGTTGGAAACAGCGTACCGGTATAATAAGCTGCCCTTTAAAACCAACCGAGCTTGCTCGTTCAAAAGCCCGCCACGGAAGCGTGCTTACAGGATTTCCGCCGCGATTCACCGCTCCTTATTTCGATCCGCAACGAGAACACGCCTGAGAAACAAATATTCTTGCTCGCCGCTGGCCTGCCTTTAAATTACACCGCTAGCCCGGCTGGAAAAATCTCTCTCTCAGTGCTACGTAATTATTTTCTTTCCCTTAAAACGCCGCGTTTCCCTCTTGTTACCGCCGCGTTCGTTCATTGATTCCCTTTCGTTTCGTTTTCCCACTCGAGTCGATTATTTGCGTGGATACGTCGGGGTGTAGTGGATGACAGAATGGAGAACGTTATGCGAGTTCCATTGTTACCTTTTGCTGGGTAATTGGGTAATTTCGGAGTGGTGTACTTTGATGAAAGAAAATTTTGCGATTATGAAGTAAATGTGAGTTCCTAGACGTTTCTGAATAAATTTTGTGAATGTGTACGTGTAGAATAGATGACAGAGTGGAAAATGTTATGCGAGTTCCATTGTTACCTTTTGCTGGGTAATTGGGTAATTTCGGAGTGGTGTACTTTGATGAAAGAAAATTTTGCGATTATGAAGTAAATGTGAGTTCCTAGACGTTTCTGAATTAATTTTGTGAATGTGTGCGCGTAGAATAGATGACAGAGTGGAAAATGTTATGCGAGTTCCATTGTTATCTTTAGGTAGGTAATTAGGTAATTTCGAAGTGGTGTACTTTGATGAAAGAAAATTTTCCGATTATGAAATAAACTTGAGTTTCTATACGTTCCTGAATTATTTTTGTGGATGCCTATGTGTGTGTAAAATAAATGACAGAATAGAAAACTTTGTGAGTTCTATTGCCATTTTTTGGATAATTGGGTAATTTCGAAGTGGTGTACTATGGCAAAAGAAAATGATGCGATTATGAAATAAATATCAGTTCCTAGACGTTTCTGAATTATTTTTGTGAATGTGTGCGTGTAGAATAGATGACAGAGTGGAAAATGTTATGCGAGTTCCATTGTTATCTTTAGGTAGGTAATTGAGTAATTTTGGAGTGGTGTACTTTGATGAAAGAAAATTTTACGATTATGAAATAAACGCGAGTTTCTATACATTCTTGAATTATTTTTGTGGATGCCTATGTGTGTGTAAAATAAATGACAGAATGGAAAACTTTGTGAGTTCTATTGCCATTTTTTGGATACTTAGGTAATTTCGAAGTGGTGTACTATGGCAAAAGAAAATGATGCGATTATGAAATAAACTTGAGTTTCTATACGTTCCTGAATCATTTTTGTGGATGCCTATGTGTGGAAAATAAATGACAGAATGGAAAACTTTTTGTGAGTCCTATTGCCATTCTTTGGATAATTGGGTAATTACGACGTGGTGTACTTTGGTAAAAGAAAATTATGCAATAATAAAATAAATTTGAGTTTCTATACGTTCCTTAATTATTTTTGTGAATATATGCGTATATAGTATAGATAGAATGGAAAATATTGTGTGAGTTATTTTCTGGGCAATTGGGTAATTTCGAAATGGTGTCTTTGACGGAAGAAAACTACGTGATTTGAATTAAATGAATTTCTAAATACTCGTGAATTATTCGTATAGATGTGTGCGTACAGTAGATGACAAAATGGAAAACGTTCTATAATTTTCAGAACATTGAGGTATATCTATAAATGTGGCTTTATTGGGACAGGTTAGAATTGAAGAAAATACTCTCTTATAAATTACTTATCTTTTAAATTTAATACGACTAGCAATTTTTATGGTAGAAAATAAAATGTATTTCTTTATCGGTGCAGAAATATAAGCAGAATTATAGTCGGATTTATAGAAAAGGAGAAAATTGTAAACCACGGTTAATATCAACCTATATTATTATTCCTACAGGTATAATATACTTAATCCTATATTATTAACCCTCCGAACTCGAGGATTTTTCCACTGCAGAAAGATAACAACCTGAAATATTTCAGCCACAGAATTGATAACCGCTTTTACAATAACATAAATAGAGATCACGTATAAATTATCGTATTAAACCGGTTTATTCGAGTATCTCATGCATCGTTATATTATTTTCAATTTACCATCGAGTATTAATTTTTATCATTTCACTGATCGACGACTACGAATAATCTCTCGAGTAGAACCAATTAACAAAAGAGACGTATAATTTGCACATATCCAATAATTTCTCTCTCTCTCTCTCTCTCAACAAAAAAAAAAAAAAGGAAAAAAGGAAAAAGGAAAAGACGAAAAAGCATAGATAGCGTTCGAGCTATTATTTTCTATCAGAAAAATTTGATATTTTCGAGGAATTCAGAGTCAAGACTTAACGATAAGCCGAGCACGGAAATGACACGAGACCGTTCGGAAGAATCGAACTTCCGGTGCATTTAATATTCGTGAGACGTTCTCGTGCGTTTCGTTATTCGCGGAATCTGTTCGTCGAATAGGCCCCGGGCCCGACGACGTTTTAACACCTTTCTTCGACAACGCGAGAAAGTTCTAATCGGATCTGATCGTGATAAAACGCGGCTACGTATGCCTCGCAACGAACCGGAACTTGAACAGGGACTTAGGGTGGTAAGCGTGGATTAAGGCATTAAGCTTATAACCGGGACGCTATTATTATCTAAAATCTGTCCGCCTCGGGCCAAGTGATTACAAAGACCCTGCAGTCCTCCAAAGGTTCTTGCTTCGTTTCGAAGATGAGTCTCGGCTACGAGCGGATGGAGGTGAAAATTGCTTTAACGTGTTTCCTGCTCTTAACGCTTTGCCTGCTTCGTACGTCACGCGGATGCACCGAACGCGAGGAAAATGAACTTCGCTGCAAGTGAAGCGTATCTTTGCATTTTTATTCGCAAATTCTTTTGATAATTCGATTAAAGGCACTGGTCTATATAGCCAATTCCGTTGAAAGGAAGTTAGACGGGGTCGAAGGTGCAGGATACAGTCGCGTTGAAAGGCTTGCTTATTTATTCAAAAAGCCACGACGACGAAGCAATTTGTAATTAAAAGTTCGGATGATGATACAAAAATTCAGGATCGGAAATTTTTTAAAATTTGGATAGCGTCTTTTCAATTCATTTTCCGGGGTAAATACATAAATAAACGATAATTTTACGATACTTAGAAGGTATGAAAAATGAAGTTCAATTCGTACGGCATGAGTTACAAATTTTTTAATAAATTAATTAAGAAGACCAGAAGATATCGTTGGTTCTTTAACGATTAATTAAACAAGGATAATATTGCTGCGATTGTCTTTCGTTTGCTTGCATATTTAAAAAATCAGTGTCAAGAAAGGGGACTCGGAATTAAAAAATTGGAAGTCAGTGTAAAAATTTATGCAGTATCGTAAACTTAGGGACCCTAAACGGAAGAGGGTCGTAAAAGAGAAAGCCAGTGAAAGTGAGTGATGGGCCTGCAATATTTTTCCGCTACTGAAGGGGTAAGGGTAGTTTTAAGGAAAATTATGGAAACCAAGGAACGATCCTTTTAAGAGAGCAGTGCCGTATCAAGCATGGTAGCAAGAAATCGGTAGAATTACCTTTTGTGTTTAATAAATCATTTTCTATGAACAACTTTACTGAAAAAATATATATAGTTGCTACATTTACAATAGATTAAGAATTTTTCAAGACTTTTCAAGACTTTTCAAGACTTTTCAAGACAGTTTCCTTATATTCCGTTGCCTCTCCTAAATAGCTCGAGGTATTGTGTTTGAGCCGATTTCCTCGAATAGAGTTATAACTTTGGGCGCTTTTCACTCCGAAGCGTGCGTTTCCGCTCACAGCGCGTTAGACATTTTCCACGGCGGGGTCGTAAAATAAATTTCTGGAAACGGCTGCGAGGGGTGAAACCGCGCCGCTGAAATAACCCTTTGAGTGTCGAACGGCGATATATCGTTTCATTGTGTACAAGCCAAAAATACAGGGGTTACGAACGCGTCGTTGAAACGGCGGGAGATTGATGCCGCGGGAATTCAGCTCGGAACTAACTCGAATAAAGCGAAATACTAAATAAATCATGCCCCCGAGCTCCGTCCACGAATGACACTCAAATCGCGATGCCCGAATCACAACCCTACCATCGCGAGTGCTTTCCATTGGCCCCCGTTGCGAATTAATTGAAATGGAGAAACGGAAGGGGGGCAGTATCGCGGAAATAATAAGGCGTGCGATATATGCGTTAACTCAAGTGCAGAGGACGTATTTTCAATAAAGATCTCGACACGGTAGAGGCGGTTCCCCGCGTCACGTGTTACGATTGCGCGCGTGATTTAAATTTCAAATTCCGCGCGCGCGGGCAAATGTTTTAATGCATGCGAGCCGTGACGAAAACGGGCTCGAATTAATATATTTTCGAGCAACGAGGAGAACTAACCTTCCCTCCTTCGCTTGTTTTCCTTTCTTCCGCGTCGATGCAAGTCACTCGCACTTGTAACTCACGTGCCAAGAGACGTTTACGCGAGCCGTGGCGTACATCAAAGGAATGTAAAAATGGATTTCAACGGAAGGACCGTGAGGGTTACGAGGGTGAAAAACAACTGACAAGAGACTCGTTATCAGTTTTCTAATAAGCGGCCATGGAGCAACGACACGTGGTTAACTTGAACGACACGCGGGTATTAATAATAAGCTGCCTGTAAAAATAACGAAACGCGGTCTGCGTGACGCTTCGAAGGGCCTTCGACCAGTGAGCAGGCGATAAAAAAATATTTTCAGGCCTCCATTTTTATAGGATAAGGAACAGCGTTAGTTTGCCCCATCGCGGAGCAATTTTCGACTACGTGGATGAGCTTTTTGAGAAATTTTGGAAGAATCGAATCGCGTGGCGTGGTGCAGCCTTAATACAATAAAATGTAACGCGAGGGACACCTCCAAGGACTTTCGACCAATCGGAAGGCGATAAAAAAATATTTTCAGGCCTCCATTTTTATAGGATAAGGAGCAGTGTTAGTTTGCCTCATCGCGGAGCAATTTCCGACTACGTGGAGGAGCTTTTCCAGAAATTTTGGAAGAATCGAAACGCGTGGCGTGGTGCAGCCTTAATACAATAAAATATCCCACGAGGAACGCTTCGAAGGACTTTTCGATCAATGAAAGAATATTGTTGGATAATACAGTGGAAAATTGGATGTGGTAATAAAATGAATAATTTGGTAGCGAGATAGTAATGTATTCTTAACGATGCACTCTTATAGACTGAAGACGTCGATCGTCAAAAAACAAAAGCACAATGTCTCCCGCTTGCCCCACCATAGTCATTCCTGATGTACCAAATAGACACAGATGGCGACGTTGCCATAAATCCTGATTCTCAACAAATATTTTCTGGCCTCCTTTTTTACGGCGTAAGGAACAGAGCTTGTTTGCCCCATCGTGGAACAATTTCAGGCTTCGCGGCGGAGCTTCTTAAATTCCTGAAGAATCGAATCGCGTGACGTGGTGCAGCCTTAATAAAATATCTCGCGACTGCGAGGAACGCTCCGAATTCGTGGATCACGGATCGCGGATCAGAAAATGATGCTTTCCATTGACGTATTTATCCGCGCGAAACGCGGGAAAATCGGCCCGCGTCGAGATCGTTAACCGTGTCTCTCGTTCTGTAGACTTTTATCACCGCGAACAGGGTTGAATCGAACTCGTCGAGAGCCGCGAGCTGCGCCATTAGCCAGAGATAACGGCGAGGACAGAGTGTCGCTTCTGTTCTTTTACCGCGTCGATTAATTCTATATTCATGAAAAAAAGATTTCCACGCTGGTCGAAGCCTCGTTCCAAGTACACTTCGTTTAATGGGTTGCTGACTTGGTAATTGCCGTTAGAGGAGCGGGTAATTTAGTCATCGGGAACCGGGTCGGCCCGGAGAACGCGTTACACCCCTCGCGATCTTCGATCTCGACGAAAATGCGAAGCCCGATCGTTTTTTCCGATCCCCGATCTCCGATCATTTTTTCGGACCCGTGAGATCCTCCTTTTCAGGTGTACCAACTATCGATCGCCCCCATACCCTAGGTGGCCGTTCTTTCTTCACCCTCCAGTGCTAAGCAAAATTAAGCGAGAAACGTAACGATGTACGAACTTTCGCCCCGAGAGCCCTAATTTTTTCCTAGGATATCGCCTAATGAAAACGGCCAGAGCCTCTGAAGCTTTTACTTTCCGTCCAAGAAACGGCCAGTAAAATTCCCATGGAAACAGGTTACGCGCGTTAAATATTTATGAGTACTTCCGTTACCCTCGCTGGCGGTTTTGTTCTTTGTACTTTCACCTACCACCTACCGCCTTTCTTCTCTTCTTCTCTTTCTCCTCTTTCTCTCCATCCCTCGACGCGTCTTTTTTCCAGCAGGCTCGCTTAACCATACGCGACTGGCGAAAACTTTACAACGGCGCAGGTATTTGTCGGTGCCCGTCCGGCGCAGCATCCGGACCGACGGGTCATTTGTTACAAAAAATGGCCCCGCGTTATAACGGAGGAAGGACGCGAGAGTATGTCCTTCGCCAGAATTTTCCTGTCGACATACGCTCAGGCCCGGCCAGCAATTTTCCCGAAACTTCGGAAAAC
>NW_016908282.1:414625-446892 GCF_001483705.2 Eufriesea mexicana | reverse complement strand
TCCTGCTCGTGCGATTTTCCGCTGGCCACCTCCGTTCCGGAAACTGTTACTGGTCGTACGGGACGTTGCAAAGTTTCGCAAACGATGGAATTATGTTCGAGGGAACGCGTCCCGGGATTACTGCCTTCCCCCTTTTCCCTCCGATTTTTTCCCTCCCTTTTGTGCCCTTTTTCTCTCCGCTTTTCAACCTGAATTGTCATTCCGGAATGAGCCAACGTAGATCACCACGACAGGATCAATTGATTTCCGCGACTCGATGGAAAGTGCCTGGAAATTTTCGGCCCCGTTGTACTCTTCTTCGCCAGTACCCCCTTTCGCTACGAAATTAATGGCATGTGTGATTAACTCGCCTAGATGAGGGTATTTATGCGCAAAGATTAATTAATAATGGCGAATTATCTTCTCTCGTTGCATTGGAATTTATTTCACGGCCACGTGGAGTGGATCGAAATGGCGGCTTAAAAAATTGCCTTCGCTGGTACCGTTGCGAGGTAAACTCGGCTGAGGGAATAGATTCCTCGTTAGCGAGCGCCATTATTTTTCGGCCCGCGAACGGCACGCAGGGGAGATTTCCATGTAATGGAATCGGTTTTGAAGTTCGATCGATTTGTACATTCATTTATAACAATGGACGGGACGAGCTCGCGGCCGGGGTTGGGTCAGGGGAAAAATTAGAGCGACCGCGATGGCGAAACTTGGGGCGCGCCTTTAAATCAGCGCTTTGTTTCGCGGGACAAAGTGAAACAAGCTGGTAATTTGTGCCGGCTTCCTTCTATTTATCGGCGTTACGAAACACTTTAATGGCCGCAGCTGATTTTATTGCGTTACGTGCACACGTTTCCAGCTGGTATCGCGCGAGAAAGTAAGGACATGGCTGAGAGTTAGTTAAAGGGGGATCTTGTGGATTTGGTTTTATTAGCGCGAATGCGAGTGTGTGAGATCGAGTGATGGCACGAATGTAGATATGTGTGTTTTTGGAAATGCGAGTGGGAGATCTAGAATGCGTGGTATTGTGCATTTGTCATAGGTCAGGGCCTATAAACGCGTTCTTCTCGAAACCAGCTTTTTCAAATTGACGGGAAGGATGTGTCAAAAAATAGGTCACCGATTTGCTTGAAATTTGGGGTATATATACTGCAGTACATGTGCTTATGGATGAACCTATAAAAGAAACAAGATAAATAATTTAAACATTCTTATACATAAATGGATGTAAAACTTTTGCGAAAACATCGATTCTTCGTTCAGAGTGACCCCAGTTTTAACAATTCTCAACTATTCCATGTTTTTGAAGATTCAACGACTAACTACGTTTATAGAAAGTCAGAAAATTATTTGTATTTTCGTTTTGCTCAAATTCGGCGTTCGTTTTTGCTCCATAAAATTCTATAGCTCTTGTTAATTTCATACTACATGTACCCTATTATAATTTCAAATTGTAACGTTCCTTAAAATGTAAAAATATTTTTTTGGACCTTCGTAGCTACTTCATAACATTTCCTAATTTTCAAAATGGCAAGTAAATACTTTTTTGTAAAAAGATTGCCAAAAATACGCTCATTTCCGGAGTTCTGATTCAGGATCTCTTAAACTGTTCGTCACGCGTTCTGTTTCCTATCGACGAACATGAACGTTTTGTCGAAGTAATTAAACGGAAGGCGGAATCGAGCACAGGTAAAGGTATTTACGGGATGAAAGTTAAATTAGTTTTAAATTGTTTCCCTCGGAATATAGGGAAATTAATATTCTAACGCGAAAAAAGCGTTACTCCCAGCACTGCATTTCGTCCTATAAAGCTTCTGAAATATGCGTACTATGCCGAACAAATATTTTATGTTTGCATCGTTTGCGTCAACGTCCATTCGAATCGTTCTATTTTTTGTTTCATTTTTATTTTTTCCTTCAACTCCATTGATTATTTGACGAATTCGCAATTAAAATAGTCCGATCGTTCAATAAACGTGGTTGCTCTCGTCAACGAAACATTGCACAGTGGGATCGATGCACCTAAATGCGGCAGCAAACATTTTTCACTTGATATCACATATATATATATTTTTGTATTGTATTTTTGTATTTTACAAATTTCAAATGTACATTTAAGTCATTCTCCGAGTTTCTCCGTAACAATTTTTACGATAAAAATTATTAATTTTATTAATAAATTGGTTTCCAAGTTGAAAATATGAAATTCTGCAAATCATTCTTCAAACACTTTTAATTTACTTAAATTTACTTAAATCTTCGAGATTTTGTACAGAATGGTATTTCAATAAACGGTAATAAAGTATTAAAAATTGGCTGATTTTTTCAAAAAATGTTTTAAATGGATTTTGTAATAAAAACTAATGACTTTAGATAAATAAAATAAATGTGATACGTATAGAACAAAGTAATGAAGAATAAATAATTACTAATAATTAATAAGTAACGAAATATTCATATGACAAACTTGATAGAGTTCCAACTTCTTTTGTATCATCAATATCATCACCATCTTCGTTATTAATATCATAACTTTTATCGTATTTCTTCTTGTTTCTTTTATTATTTGACCTGACGTGATTCGGAATATTGTTTATAATTAAAATGCAAATAAATATGATACGCGAATATATTACAAAATAATTAAACTACAAAATATACTACACAGTAGGAATATTTATATATTAGGTAAATTATATTATTAATTAAACTTTTTTTGTTTCATTTTTATTTTTTCCTTCAACTCCATTGATTATTTGACGAATTCGCAATTAAAATAGTCCGATCGTTCAATAAACGTGGTTGCTCTCGTCAACGAAACATTGCACAGTGGGATCGATGCACCTAAATGCGGCAGCAAACATTTTTCACTTGATATCACATATATATATATTTTTGTATTGTATTTTTGTATTTTACAAATTTCAAATGTACATTTAAGTCATTCTCCGAGTTTCTCCGTAACAATTTTTACGATAAAAATTATTAATTTTATTAATAAATTGGTTTCCAAGTTGAAAATATGAAATTCTGCAAATCATTCTTCAAACACTTTTAATATACTTAAATTTACTTAAATCTTCGAGATTATGTACAGAATGGTATTTCAATAAACGGTAATAAAGTATTAAAAATTGGCTGATTTTTTCAAAAAATGTTTTAAATGGATTTTGTAATAAAAACTAATGACTTTAGATAAATAAAATAAATGTGATACGTATAGAACAAAGTAATGAAGAATAAATAATTACTAATAATTAATAAGTAACGAAATATTCATATGACAAACTTGATAGAGTTCCAACTTCTTTTGTATCATCAATATCATCACCATCTTCGTTATTAATATCATAACTTTTATCGTATTTCTTCTTGTTTCTTTTATTATTTGACCTGACGTGATTCGGAATATTGTTTATAATTAAAATGCAAATAAATATGATACGCGAATATATTACAAAATAATTAAACTACAAAATATACTACACAGTAGGAATATTTATATATTAGGTAAATTATATTATTAATTAAACTATTAATTTATAACATTATTGTTGAGGTGATTAAGCACTTTTTAATTTGTTACTTTCGTACCAAAAACATATTTGTACTTGCATCATTATTGTAAATAAATATAAAAGACATCATTTGATACTCCACATCGATACTGCAGCACATAGCTATTTCAAACACGAAGCATCTTCCCGCGAAAACGCGGCACAGCTCGACCAATCAGGGCCCCCCACTTCTAGTCCACGCGAATCCAACATGCCGGTAGCACATGGTGGAATGTTTATACCGGTTAACGTGAAACTTTCGTCCTCAAAACAAAACGTTTCGTGACGTAATGATATCATTGTCCAGTGTTTCAATTACAGTAACCGTGACAATATATGTTCAACAATACTACTACGCGGTATCAGTTATTATTACGAAACATTGATTTGTAGATTACTTTCGCAACATTGTCGTGATATTTATGAATAGATAACAGAGGTTTAAGAAATTGAGGAAACTATAACAAGATCAGGATAACTATTGTGAACATTTATATACCAATATACTACACGTGTAAAAAGTGACAGTGCTAAACGACTAACGATATAAGTGTGAAATGAACGTCAGTGAGTGCGGACCATACAGTATAACGTAACAGTCAAGTATCATCGATTGTACATTGCAGAATTCGATTGTCCGCTGGAACATTGGATAGCAGTGCACACAACAGGCAGTTTCTTAATACTTTTCTCAATCTTTCTACGCTTTCGACGGTGCATATGTGAAATAAAGTGATGCAAGTGTAAGTGTGTATTAAATCGTGCTGTGTCGTTACGTGTTGTTTAGATATTCGAAATTTCGATCTTCCGTTGGCATATTTCGATATTACAAGATAGAACAGACTGTTTCCTAATCAGTAGGCTCATTTTCTCTGATTTCGACTGTTCATTTTTAACGTACAGTGACGGAAACGTGAGTGCGTGAGAAATCGTATTACCTCGTTACGTTCCTCCGGTTAGATAGATGAAATTCCTGCTCCGGTTAGAATATTTCCTTATCACTAGTTAGAATAAACTCTTCTTTAATCAGCAGACCTAACTTTCTTCGATTTTCGCCGTTTTTTTTTCAAATAGAGGGCCGAGTGTGAAAGGGTATAGCAGATAGTACAGCATTGTTATATCTCGTGGCTTATCTCTATGAAAATCCGGTTGTGGATTAGCATTTTTTTATATCACTCGATAGATCCTTCCCTCCACTAATAGAATCAGTGGTTCTCTGTCGATTTTCGCGATTTTTTTTCCAACTACAGAACCGAATGTGTGAGTGTGTGACAGGTCGTACTGCGTAATTATATCTCGTGGCTTATCTCTCTCATAATCCGGTTGCGGATTAGAATTTTTTTATATCACTCGATAGATCGTTCCCTCTTCTAATAGAATCAGTGGTTCTTTCTCGATTTTCGTGATTTTTTTTCCAAATACAGTGCCGAAAGTGATAGGGTGTGGCAGGTCGTACTGCGTAGTTATCTTTTGTGGCTTATCTCTCTCATAATCCGGTTGTGGATTAGGATTTTTTTATATCACTCGATAGATCCTTCCCTCCTCTAATGGAATCAGTGGTTCTTTCTCGATTTTCGCTATTTTTTTTCCAAATACAGTGCCGAAAGTGATAGGGTGTGGCAGGTCGTACTGCGTAGTTATCTTTTGTGGCTTATCTCTCTCATAATCCGGTTGTGGATTAGGATTTTTTTATATCACTCGATAGATCCTTCCCTCCTCTAACAGAATCAGTGGTTCTCCTTCGATTTTCGCGATTTTTTTGCGAACTACAGTGCTGAATGTGATAGGGTGTGACAGGTCGTACTGCGTAGTTATCTTTCGTGGCTTATCTCTCTCATAATCCGGCTGCGGATTAGGATTTTTTTATATCACTCGATAGATCCTTCCCTCCTCTAATAGAATCAGTGGTTCTTTCTCGATTTTCTTGATTTATTTTCCAAATACAGTGCCGAAAGTGATAGAGTGTGGCAGGTCGTACTGCGTAGTTATCTTTCGTGGCTTATCCTCTGATAATCCGGTTGCGGATTAGGATTTTTCTATATCACTCGATAGATCCTTCCCTCCTCTAATAGATTTTCCAAATACAGTGCCGAAAGTGATAGGGTGTGGCAGGTCGTACTGCGTAGTTATCTTTCGTGGCTTATCCTCTGATAATCCGGTTGCGGATTAGGATTTTTTTATATCACTCGATAGATCCTTCCCTCCTCTAATAGATTTTCCAAATACAGTGCCGAAAGTGATGGAGTGTGGGAGGTCGTACTTTGTCGTTATCTGTCGTGGGTTAGCTCTCCCAGAATCCGATTTTGGTTTTGGATTTTACGTGTATACTCTTTATAATAGAATTTTCTGTAACTTGTATGCTATTTTTTTCCGAATTTGATTTTTCATTCGCGAAATAAATTGGTGGTAGCACGATTGCTTACAAAACATGCTTCATAATTGTATTATGGCAAATACCTTCTGAATTTTTACCATTCAGTTTGTAAAATTCATAAATATATCTCAATAATTGATTAATGTGTTAATTTTTCTCTGCGCAGTCAGAAGAGTGTTTAAAATTGGGAGAAAATTTCGAATAAACAAAGGATGCATTATTTTGTCATTGGAAGTTTGTCTGCATCATGCAGAATAATGTAAGTCTTTGTCTTCGCATAACTTTTAGTTGTAAATTCATTATGTAAGGCATAAGTCATTGCTTTTCCTTCTTTGATTTGTAGTTGTACGGTCCGGTTGTCAGAAGATAATATTTTGTTGGAGTAATTAGGCACGTGCAGCATAATATAAATATGTAAGGTATGATATGTTTTGTATTTTCTTGGCGGTTTAACTATATAACTTAGACTATAGAAATATTTGATGGTCAAATAAAGATTCAGAAGAGGGAGATGGGTTAGACAGACTAAAGGGAATAAAATTAATTTTGCTTATGTCTTCTTACAGCAACAAGATATAGAAAATACAGTGAGGTTGAAAGGTATGTTGTATTCCTGACCTGTATAAATATTAATATCAATGGTCAAAGTCACTGACCGTTGCTAATGTTTGAAGTTTCAGATTGATGGAGCCGAGGTATATAAAGAAAAGAGAGAAGTTTGAATGAAAGCAGTGAAAGGAGGAAATAAATACTATGAGGAATCAAATAACAGAAAAGTGTCAGCATAGATATCATCAGAGAAAAATGCGTGATATTAATATGCAAATATGAGGATCATTGAAGGAATGGAGAATGAACAGTTGGTCATAGTTCTGAAAGGTAATGATAAATTGAATATAAAGTGTGAATATTGCTTTAAGTCAAAAATCTATATAAATATGCATAGGAACTTGGAAACTATATAAGCGGCTGGAATAATGGGGCTGTGGGACATGGAGAAAGTGAACATAATATTTTAACCCACGTTGCGTATCTGAAGGGTAAGTTTTCAATTTGCATGCATTGGAAAGTAAGATAGAAGAAACAATGTTTGAAACTAAAATCTTAACTATGTTGCTGGGCAGGTATCATGTATTTGCAACTGTCTGGGAGATAACACAGGAAGAAGTAAGGACAATAGATCATATCACTGCTTGACTGGTTGCTCAAGACTCTCAAAGCCCAGAGAAAAGAATGTTTTACATGCAACTGAACTAAATGTCTTGCATATGGATGTTGGAAAGACAATAAAGGTGACAGATAAATAAAATGTTTTATTTGCGAATGATGGCAATAAAATTCAAAAATACTTTTAGGATCAGGATGAAAAAAAGAGGCTTAAGATATACATCCTTCATGTGAGATATGTAAGTATTCTAATCATTTATAGAAAATTATTTGGATTGTTATTTTCAAAAAAAACATGAAGGACAAATAGGAGATAAAGATAAAAACAGATAGTATGTTTCTTGACAGAGAGCGATGTAACAGTACAATGGATTTTGGACTCAGGAGCAAAGAGTCATAGTAAAGTGGACTATTTTAAAGAATAGGAAGAAATAAGAATGGAAATTGGATCAGTGCAAAGAAATAATATTTGTGTTCTACATTTGAGACAGAATTCATTGTCAGTAGATCTGATAAGTGGAAATGATGGTGAGATAATGATTAAGGAAAATGAAGTAACAGTTTATGAGAATGAAGAAAAAATATTAGTAGGGAAGAGATGTAATAATGGACTTTATACATCACTAGTAGAGCGGAACAAGAAGCTAGTAGAGACAGAAACAGAAAATTGAGTCACCTAAGTATAGAAAACATGAAAGACTTATTTAAGAATGCATTGGGAATGAAATTAACGAAAAGAGAACTAAAGGTAAGAATTGGAAAATGCAAGATACGTGTTAAAGCAAAGCAATCGAAGTCTCCATTTGTCCACAAGAAGAAGATCAAAAAGGCCTCTGGAAATATGTTCTGATATATATGAGCCTGTACAGCCAGATACATGGGACAGAGATAGGTATGTGATGGCAACCGTATATTTTATTAATTTTGTTATGATATATTTTTTCGAATCAAATACTAAAGCACTACAGATATTGTAAAAGTATGTTGCAGTAGCAGAAGCAAACTGCAATAACATACAGACTCAGATGCGATAATGGAAGCAGGAGGGTTTATCAGTCGAGAATTCAAGAATTGGTGCAGACAGAAAGTAATTATATTGTATTATACAACACTGTACACACTTCAACTGAATGGAAAGGCGTAATCAAACATTATTGGATAAGACACGAGCACTCCTGTACAACTGGAATGGAAAAGAAATTGTGGGTGAAATCTGTGTATTTTGCAGCTTATTTGCAAAATAGAAGTCTCGCAGGAAAAAGACGACACTTAGAAATCATGTATTTTTAGAATGACACATATTTTTCGAAATCTGAGACTTATAGAACTTTTGTGAAAAGTAGACTCTACAAGAATTACACAACGAATATTACAGATTAAGATTTGTATTGACAATGTAATTGAATAAATGATATGGTATAATCTTTGTACTACTGAAGAATATGGTTTAGTTTAACATTAGAATTACTAAAGCGGTCAAAAGCATAAAATAAATAAGTATATATAATTATATTGCTATCTGAATGAAATGTATACTAACTATTGTCAGAAGGAAATATATACATTATTTACAATAATTTATGCATTTATTAATTTTTTCTTAATTAATTAATTATTAATAATTATTGCACTATTGGTTTTCCATTGATTATTAACTTCTATGCGATTAATTCATGAATTACATGCACACATTGTAGAAACAAAATACCATCTATGATTTTGGATCCGAAACTGAAAAAAGTAATTTGAATTTAGAATGTACGAGAAGCTCCTTGACAAAGGAACTCAACAAACAACCACCTGGCGCCATCTGTGTTTCCGTTACCGAACCCGAGCTTCAAGTCTAAAATCATAGATGGCACAGATGTTACTTTCAATATTTCGTAATAAATCAGTTCGGCAGTGGAAAATTAATAAATTACTCAATTTCTGTGATTATTGTATGAACTTTTATAATTGCATCGAAAAGACAGATCCTTCATGAACTTTCCTATGTAATTTTGGATATAAATATGTTGATAATTAATTAATTATTAATGATTATTACACAGAGTGTTTGAATTTTTGCCGTACATGGTAATAGTTTTTCATTAATTAGTATCTTTTGCGCAATTAATTTATGAAACTTCATGCACGCATTATATAAACAATGTTCTTGCGCATCTTCTCATATCACTTTCGATCACATTTTACTTCTCGTTTAGTTCAGAATTAAATATTTCAACGAGCCATCATGGCGGTTGTTCTTACGAAATCACGTACGCCGTTAAATAATTATTAATCAGAAACTAATTGGGATCAAATTATGCACGAAAATAACATGAGAATATTGCTCGGAGTTTCAGCTTTCCGATGCAACTATAAAAGTTCGTAAATTAATTACAGAATTTTGGTAATTAGTGATTCTTCACTGCCGAGTCTATTCTATCCTTTTCTAACCTCTTGCTGTCCTTGTCTATCACGTGATCAGCTCATTGACGACCTCCTTGCACATTCTATATTCCTATTACTTTCCGAGCTTCGGGTCCGAAATCATAGATGGCACCCGAATGTAAATAAGGAAATAATCAGAACAAAAATTAAATGGATAATTAAAAATGAAATATAAATAAATAAATTAAATAAATCTTTAATATTCAGTAATAAATTAATTGATTTAAAAAATTATTAAAAGTTAAACATAAATAAATAAATGATCAAAAGTAAATAATAAATGAATTGAATAAATTGCTTAAAGTGAAATATAAATTCATAAATTAATTAAATTGTTAAAATCGATGGTGGATTGGAATTTTTCGATTTATTAGCTTAGAATAGGATCTCCTCTAATTAATTTCATGGTTGTTATGCTATTTTGACTGTTCGTTTCTGAAAAATAACGACAAAAGTGGAAATGAAGTAAAATATAAATGCATAAATTAAATAAATTGTTAAAATCTCTATTGGATTAGAATTTTTCGATTTATTAGCTTAGAATGGGATCTCCTTTAATTAGTTTGATGCTTTTTTCGCGATTCTGACTGTTCGTTTGTGAAAAATAGCGACGGAAGTGGAAGTGAAGTAAAGCATAAATACATAAATACATAAATTAAATAAATCGTCATAATAGATAATGGATTGGTTTTTTTCGATTTATTAGCTTAGAATAGGATCTCCTTTAATTAATTTCATGTTTGTTATGCTATTTTGACTGTTTGTGAAAAATAGCGACGAAAGTGGGCGTAAAGTAAAACATAAGTACATAAATTAAATAAATTGTTAAAATTTCTAGTGGATTAGAATTTTTCGATTTTTTAGCTTAGAATGGGATCTCCTTTAATTAATTTCATGGTTGTTATGCTATTTTGACTGTTCGTTTCTGAAAAATAACGACGAAAGTGGACGTAAAGTAAAACATAAATACATAAATTAAATAAATCGTCAAAATAGATAATGGATTGGAATTTTTCGATTTATTAGCTTAGAATAGAATTTCCTCTAATTAATTTCACGTTTCTTCTACGATTTTTATCATTTGTGAAAAATAACGACGGAAGTGGAAGCGTGTGACAGTTCGTTCTACGTCGTTACCTCTTATCGCTCAGCATTTCGAAACTTCGACTTTAAATAAAGATTTTTCGTTATCACTCGTTAGAGTACACCTGTTCCTACTTCGATCTCAAACCTTTCACACTCCCTTCATCTACCACGCGAAAAATCAGCATATTTCCCTCACGTTCGCTACTTCGACTCGCCAGCGGATCGCGGTAAATACGTTTACCGGTTTGTTTCCCGTGCGAAATATGCATGGAAATTACCGGTGCTGGTGGCCCAAAGCTGCACTAAATCACACTGCCGGAAGAGTGAAAATTGTCTTGGGAAAGAAGGAAGATAAGCAGAGCGCGCGGATACCTCGGGGGTGGCGTATCAGGTCTGCCAATCCCGCGTCCCTTCGCGTGTTGGTATCACGTAGCAGTTCCTTCCGTTCGAAAAGAGTGCCGGAATACACGGTGGGATGTTCACCGGAAGATTCACGATGACAACTAAGTCTTGGTCGGTTTTGTCGCGTGGCCCGAAGTTTCTTGCAACAACAATTCGCGTATTCATGAGAAAATAGCGCGCGGTAACTCTGGTCGAGCGTGCAAGCGGCCGTTCAAGCCCGGTGAGAAAATATTTATCCCCTATCGGGCTGTATTTAAGCAAATATTTTCCCGCCGTCCGCGGGCTCGTATGAATTATTTATACCCACACCCGTCGCGTATGCCATTCGTGTCGGTAAATCGGCGAGTTATTAATTTCCAACTTCTCGTCCCGCTTCCCGCGGTCGTTACGGCACTTCCGGCCTGGAGAACGTCTTCTTCAACGCGGCTGCACTGTTTCAGCAGTTTGTCTGCTGGTTCCGGTGTTGAGCTACTGCTTCTCGTGGTGCTGATACGCGCGTGAGATACGTGAGCACGTGTAGGTGACCGTGTCTACTCCGGTACCTAGGCAAATTAATGTCTCGTTGTTACACAGATATGGAATCAAGTGGTTACGGCGTGAGACACGCGTTGAAAGGTCACGGGTATATATTTCCATCTACGGCGTTCGTTTACGGGGGTTGTCTCCATCTTCGAAAGGGAACTCTCGAGAGACTTGCTCGTGTAAAAGGTCTGGTCCCTACGACTCTCGAGAGTGGGACCAGCTCTCTACTGGACTTGTAGCCACTGTCATTCTCATGCCAGCCAATTAGATGGATTCCGACTTCCAACACTTTCTCACAATCCTTGGAAAATCAAAAATTCCTATACACGTAGCTTCCCAATAATCCATCCAATAATATCCCAATCTAAGGCAGAGCCTGCTAGAACCCCATCCACCTCCTTCTTTTTCTCCTCTTCCTCCCTTTATTTTCTAAGAATTTATTTATTTATTTAATTATTTATCTATTCAGTCTCCCCCTTCCGCTTACCTAACTCACAAACAAAAGCTGTATAGCTTTCGAGCCTTTCTGCACATAGGTACACACGCGTTCTCTTATAAGATAGCTCTTAAGTTTAACGCTAAGATCGCGAGTGTTTTATGTTGGAGCCATTGATCTCATAGTCTTGCTCATTATTTGCAACCTTTTCGTACGTTTTGGTTCTTCCCCCTTCCCCTTACCTAACTCACAAACAAAAGCTGTATAGCTTTCGAGCCTTTCTGCACATAGGTACACACGCGTTCTCTTATGAGATAGCTCTTAAGTTTAACGCTAAGATCGCGAGTGTTTTATGTTGGAGCCATTGATCTCATAGTCTTGCTCATTATTTGCAACCTTTTCGTACGTTTTGGTTCTTCCCCCTTCCCCTTACCAAACTCACAAACAAAAGCTGTATAGCTTTCGAGCCTTTCTGCACATAGGTACACACGCGTTCTCCTATGAGATAGCTCTTAAGTTTAACGCTAAGATCGCGAGTGTTTTATGTTGGAGCCATTGATCTCATAGTCTTGGTCATTATTTGCAACCTTTTCGTACGTTTTGGTTCTTCCGCATGTACTATTTTGTATATATATCTGGTGCAATAAATGTATGTTAAGGGCCTACTAGAAGAAAGCTTTATGGATGAGTCCACTAGCAGGCCCGGGACAAAATGCACCCCTTCCTTTTTCTATCGTCCCTTCCAGCTTTATACTAACACGAAGAATACCTGCGCCAGGCCGACATCAACGACAGTGGGGGAGGACCCCCTACAGGCTCATTATGGAATTCTTTTTCTACCGGGGAACACGTTTAAATCGTAGCCAGGTGTGGCGAACGGAGAGCAAACGATCCGTCCAATTATCGGAATGGCCGTAGCGCGAGGACGAGAACGAAGTTTCCGCACCGGGATTCGATTCGAGGAGAATTGAAAACACTTTCATCGGGAGATTTCGAATTCGATTCGAGTGACTTTATGACTCAGCGGAATCATCTCTGGACCTTCTCCAAGGTTATCGAATGAAACTAATTCGATACAGGGGCATTGAAAACTGAAAGACGGATCAAGGCTACGCGCAATATCCCATTCTCTACCTCACACGCGTTTGGGGACGAAGGAGAAAGGTGATTAACAGTTTGATCGTTGTAATATTAAATAGTGACCGAATGTTCGAGTTGTTGATATTCCAAAATTATCCGCAGTTTATGACAGAAGATTGGAAAAAGTTATTTATTAACTTGGTTAATTAATTACCGCTTATTACTAATTTACTGTCATTAAATTCTACTTAGTCTCCTGTATTACGGTACGTAGCCTAGCTCGACGAGAATTTTACATGTCAAAGGACGCAATAACGAGCTACGTTTCTCGTGCGACTAAAATTATACTTGACATATCTTAACATGCACGAGGTATATAAATCACGAAATGAAATACGTCTGTTAGGTAAAATAATTCCTCAAAATTAAATCACAGCGCAAGGGTTTAATATCCTAACCAGCGTTCAAAACTTCGCGAATTTTCCATGAATTCAGGAATGCGAAGGAGCAGTTAGGCTTAATCTAGCTGATGATGGAAAATAAATAGGAGCCTGGGGTTCAGGTCGAATGTTTAGAGTGACATCTCGAGTGCACGTGGAAGGATAAGTGACCGCGTGCAAGGATCGGATGAACAGGATATTTATATTTGTGACTTTATCGAGTTCGAACAAGGAGCGAAAGTTAGGGATGCATCTGAGTGTTAATCTCGGTCCCATCGAGGACTAGGTTACGAGGAAGATGAGTGAACGAGAAAGAAAGTATACGTAGGAGAGAGTAGGTTTAAATAGGGGTGCAAGACCTGTCTTAGAACAGTCCTTTACGGAGTTTGAAGAATAGTCGATGTGCGAGTGTTAGTTGCGTGATCATATCAGTTATTAGTCTTGTCTCTTAGTTTGTACTTGTTAGATCTTCCTTATTTCGCTTGGTATGAACTTTGTTGTCTCTTATGGTCCCTATTGATGGGACTGGAGTTCCTATGGTGCTGGTCTCTTGGTATCCCCTTGTCGTCGTTGCTATCAATAGGGTAGCAGATAGAAGGATGACAGGAAAAGGAAGGGATGCGTTTCGTCCCGGGCCTGCTAGTGGATTCATCAGTAAGGCTACCCTAGCAGGCCCTGCCTTAGACTGGCATACTTAGGTAGCACAGGAAATTCTATTTAAGGGAGGTCGAGACTTCACCGAGGACTTTCTCGCAAGTCCTCGAACCTCCTTCAAGTAGGAATCCATCTATTGGCGAGGGTGAGAACTTGGTCGCTACAATTATAATTATATTGCATTTGTTTTTCCAAGAATTTAATTATAACAATAACCGAGGACATCTTCGATGTGGCGTTGGTGCTAGAAGGGGCAAAAGGAAAAGGAAGGGATGCGTTTCGTCCTGGTCCTGCTAGTGGACGTAAGGCTATCCAGCAGACCCCCTGACTTAGACGAGGATATTATTGGAAAGTTTTGAAATTGTTTATATAAGAAACGGGGGGTTTTTATCGAGGACTTACCAGAAAATCCTCGAACCTCCTTCAAGTAGGAATCCATCTATTGGCGAGGGTGAGAACCTTGGTCGCTACATACTTTACTCCTAAGTCTCTTTTAATTCGTAGTAAATAATAAATTGGAATAAACCAACATCTTTTATTTCCTTATATTTACCGTTGAAAAGATAAGTTTAGCTGTAGTCAAAAATCAATCTAGTTTATAAGATATAAGTTTCTCGAATGAATGTTTATATAAACATTCGACGACAGTTGAGGGTTTGGATGAACCGCGTCGCGTACCCTCTTGATACTCTCTCAGGAGTTAAGTACAGCTACAAATGTGTCTTAGAGGGGTCGGTCTGTCTCTCAAGAGAAGCTGTTGGGTATTACAGTGGAAAGTTGGATGTGGTAATAAAATGAATAATTTGGTAGCGAGATAGTAATGTATTCTTGACCATGCACTCTTACAGACTAGAGACGTCGATCGTCAAAAAACAAAAGCACGTCTCCCGCTTGCCCCACCATAGTCATTCCTGATGTACCAAATAGACACAGATGACGACGTTGCCATAAATCCTGATTCTTAGCAGAAGCACTACAGGAGACATACATCTTCCTTGAGAAATAAAAAGACTTCAACAGAGAATATATATACATAGTGTAGAGATAGGGTGGAACACGAATAATATAATTACTATTTATTAACCATAAAATATAATATAGAATGTGCGGTGACGGTAAAGACTACGAATATAATGTATCAACTAAACTCTTACAACTACAACGACACAATTATACCTAACAACACGAATACACTTAACAACACGAATACAACTAACAACACCTTTTCTCACAACTCTCTGCTACGAACTCTAATATACTACACGTACTACGACAGACTACATACTACCTACTCACACCCTTGCATCCCTATTTAAAACCATACATTCTATCCTCTTTCATACCTATTCTCTCTTTCCCAATCACACTTTCCCACGCACTCCTTGCAATCTTACCCTCAGCGGGTCACGTAGCCCAAACACTCAAACGCATTCCTAAAGACACTCTTCACTTTCATCCGATACATTCATAAACATCCTGTCCACACGATCCTAGCGCACGGTCATTCGTCCTTTCGCACGCACTCTAGATAACATGCTCATCCTGCGATACCACAGTAATTATTCTAGATTATTATTTTAATTAATTAGATTATTATTTTAATTAATTATTAGAACCCATAATCCCAATATTTACCAATGGAAAAGTATCCCTGCATAAATTATCCTCGAGCATCTGTCTCACCCTTCTGAATATCTCGATATACCTTCATCCTCGCCTAATTTCGAATAACAACTCATCCATCGAGTAAATGGTCCCCTAACTTACATTACTTCGCCTCGACTCCCTGCCTAACCGTCTGTTTATCATTCAGCCGCAGCGATCTCAATTTAGGTACCGTCTCCGTAACCGTAACTCGTATTCATTCGTGCTACGTTTGCAGCCCTCGAAACGGGCGTGTACAGAGTTTTCAGACTCGGTGAATTCCACGGCACTAGTTACGGCATCTGTCACGGCCGGTTGGCCAGAGAGAGAGAGAGAGAGAGAGAGAGAGAGAGAGAGAGAGAGAGGGAGAGCGGACGCTGTGTCTCGAGGAGGTTTTTGCAGCGGTGTTTTCCGCGAGGCGGGGAAGCGGCACGCGGCGCGTACACGCCGTGCAAACCGGCTAATTGGTATGTTGCTACCACGACCCGGTTCTATAAAGCGTCCCGGCGCTGCGCCTGAATACGGAATGCACCCTGACCCTCCGAGGGACGTCGCCGTTAAATGGGTCGACCTTATTTATCGCGATGTATGCGCGCATCTAGCGATCGCTATACTGGGACGTCGCCGTTAAATGGGTCGACCTTATTTATCGCGATGTATGCGCGCATCTAGCGATCGCCGGGCGACGTCGCGATAAGATTCCAACCCCCTCGGAGTCCCCCCGGGGACCAGTGTAGACAGCGTGAAATTCGGGCAGGGTACTTTCCGCGAGTCTCCATCACTGTACATCCTTCGCGATTTTCCGAAGCACGCGAAATTATGCATCCGGTGTTTCTGGTTCACCCCGTCCCCCCAGGGAGACCGGGGGTCGACGATCATTCTTAAACGTAGATTGAAAAATGGAAATGATATGCCTGTAGGAACGCATCCAAAAAGGGAAACCAATATTTTGTTTCCACTATTGGCGACATCCAGGGTCCCGAGTTCAAAAGGGGCCTGGTTTACGAATTTACGACAGTGCCCCATGGATATGCGGATCATGATGTTTAGGCTAGGGTTTGAAAATGTCAGATGATTGGCGACTACAGTGTCACGGGACTAGTTTGCAACGTCGAAAAATAAGAATAACTATGCTTCTATAGAGCAGGAGTAGAGTAGGTATATCGCAAGAGAAGCGACACGTATTTAGAATTTGAGAACTGACTTTCCACGCTGATAATCGCGACCGACAGGGATAAAGCGCGCAAGATGGCCGACGCGTGTTTAATTGCGCTTTAACGAATTTAGAGTGTCGCGACGCGATTGCGTTGCGAGTATAGGTGCAAAAATGGCCGCGTAAATTTCGCCGTCGGTTCGTTCTCGTTGCGTTTTATTGCGGACGAAGGTCCCGAAACGAGAGGACCGGAATTATACTATCGCGGATTTAGATTATACTTAGCCACGCCGGTATGTAACCGGCCCGCATGCTCCATTAGCGAGCTAATTAATCATGTAAGCGAAATTTTATTTACACGTTCACCGGCCGGGTAAATGGAATATATATGACGTACGATTTTATGAATTACCACCGAGTTTGCTGAATCGCGCGTTCCCTGCCGCGCGGAATCCGCTCGCTGACATGATCGTAACAGCTTTGTAAAAGTGAGGCGAGGTGAAATTCCCTGAATGAAAATTTCTAGATGCTTCAAAACGATTGCTGTTTATTATTATTTACAGGGTGGTCCGTTTAAGCTGCATACTGGGATTTTGGGCTTCGTTTGCTATAAAAGAACGACAAGCTATATATCTTTCTTGACTTGTTCTTTGTTGATCAATAAAGGTATATCTAATTTGTCGAAATTTTTAGGAGAGAGAATTTTTTAGGAATATACATTTTTAGGAATAACTAGAGAGTCGAAGAGGGTGGGTGAGTGTCGAATTCCAAACTACGTCTTAACCCCTTCCCGCATTTTAACGAGTCCGACTCGTGATGAAGATTTTGGCCCAAACGTGAATATCACGAGCCAGACTCGTGACAACAGAAACTCGGGCCAAATATAAACATCACGAGTCAGACTCGTGAACAGAAAGTATTGCGACTGTTTTCGAGTATCAGTCTAGTATGTTTACCGATCGTTTGGGCCCGGATTTCGTCTAGTTAAATGGCCCGGGAAGGGGTTAATTTATTTTTAATTAGCAAAAATCATTGATTCCTGAACTCGTGTCGCTTCTTAAAAAATAATAGCGAAATTCGAGTAACGTCGAATCAGGCGAGTAAATTGAGCCATTGTTCGACAATTAACGGAAGCCATATTGCATCACGAAGAATCTTTTTTGAAGCACAGATCAGTTACACATTTCATATATGAGATTAATTGTTGCTCTTATGTAAAGATATCTTCCAACATTGTACAACTATTGTATTTCCATTGCCATTGAAAGTATAAAAGTAATAACTGAAATTTAAATAACTGGAAGTTCTCTCAAGATCGTTTTATCCATCATTTTAATATATCATTGGGGGTCTTCCCCTACTATTTCTATTGTTAGTTGCAGATATCTTTAATGTGGTGGTGGTTTCTAGAAGGAACGATGCGTTTCGTCCTGGGCCTGCTAGTGGACCCACCCGTAAGGCTACTCAGCAGCCCCTGGCTCAGATGGGGATGCTATTGGAAAGTTTGGAAATTGGATATTAAGGACACGGAGGGTTTTACCAGAAAATCCTCGAACCTCCTGCAAGTAGGAACAGTGAAAAATTTTCCGCCACATATTTATCATATTTTTATTCATTAATATTTATTAATATTTATTTTTCATAACACGATAACGTAGATGGCATCTAGAAAAATTCATCTTCTAAGTGCTCACATCGTTATTAATAGAAAATGGATCTTGAAATGTCCCTTAAGATGATTCTAAGAGAACTTCTTTTATCATCAACAAGTGCATGCAGTAAAATCATTTAAATTTCTTCCAGTAATTTTTCTATCTCTCGTATACGCCTATTATACCATAGACGCGTCTATTATACACCAGATGTAATCACGGAGCCCGAAAATTTCTTAATAAATTCTCGATCTTTCTCGATGTCGCTGTTCAAGTAAATTATGCGCTCGCACATCGCTGATCCTCCATGTTACACGTATAATATATTCCAAAGTTCTACAAAGGAGGATCATTTTCTCTATTCATGCATCAGTTCCGCGGTAAACTTCGAATCGAGGGAGGAACGATTGGTTAGGGCTAGAACTAGCTGCAACGTGAACGAAGCTTCGCGAAACGCGATACGAAGTGTCCTAACCTCAACTGCGTAAGAAATACGGGATATACACACCCAAGCCTCCATGATGTGCCTCCATTTTTCTGAAGAACTGGACAAAATCGTCTATCTATCCATATTTGTAACCACTTTGCATCTCGCAAAGATTACTATTAGCACGTCTTCGCCCTATAATAGTTGCAACAAGAACGACGAAAAGCCCCAGGAAAAACACAATTTCAGCGCGGGGCCACACACACACACACACACACACACACACACAAAAGCTTCTATCATCTGCCTTCAAAAATTGAAAAAGATCATTTATCTATCCATATTTGTAACCACTTTGCATCTCGCAAGCTTACTATTAGCACGTATTTGCCCTACAATGGTTACAACACGAACGACGAAAAGCTCCAGGATAAACACAGTCTCAGCGTGAACACGTACACACACGCACACACGCGAAAACAAGAGCACAGTAATATTCCGAACACAAAGATGTCGCGATTAGTAACACACTAAGCGAGGAAATTCGCTTCTAGGCGAAGCCTAAGCAGCAAGGTTCGAGGCCGTGGACAAGGACGCCTAAGACTACGATAAGATTTATCCAGGATGAGGTTGCCGGCGAGGCGAAACGGAAATCGTGGACTAAAAGTTGGCCGAGGTGTTGGCGCATTCTCAATAAGTAGCCGCAAACTCGGCGATCTGCGAAGTTGGCCGGGAGGCATCTCCTTCTTCGGCTGTCCCGTTCGATACTTACCCCTTGCTGACCCTTCGCGAATTATTCCCGAAATAACGAAGCCGGAACTCGTTTATTCGGGCTTAAATTAAGGCTTAATTGACGCGGTCGCGGCAAGCGATAATTGAATAGCCGGGCTGAATGCGCGTGATTATTAGCAATTTAAAAGGGCCCCGTTAATTGAACCTGCCCCTTAAATATTCGCCTCGTTAAACGAATGTAAACCGTGCAACTCCGTGAGAATCGTCGTCGTTCCACAGAGTCGAACACCTTTTATTCGCGACTACGATTGTTTTCGAACACGCTTTTAACGCGAGTTTAGCGGGCGAGGATTTACCGTGGCGTCGGGTGGCGTAGGCTTGGCAAAAGAGGATTCCGGATGTGTTCCTTATAGAAATAAGTTTCGTCCGGAATTTTCCCGGATAGCCCGGAGAGGATCTGTTCGGTATTATGGAAATGCGGGCATACTTGTAAGGGGCGCGTTATGGCTGTATGTTTGGGAAGAAGACAAGTGTGACGAGAAACTTGGGAAAATTGACCCGAAGCGCAGTCGGACGTATCTCGGGGTAAGAGGGATCTTGTCCTCTATTTAGTTTACTTTACATCCAGCTTCTTAAATTTCCATATACCCTTTCACGTTCCCGTTCGCGATGCTACCCTAAATCAACATCCATCAAGGCGACAGACCCAATCATATTCCTCCAATCGGAATGGAGCAAAGTCGAGCCATTTCTGCGTTTATGTAACGATTATGGACGATCAGGGACGATGGCCCGTCGGAGAACGAACTCTCGTTAATTAAATTTCCCAGACACAGAGGGAGAGAGAGAGAGAGAGAGAGTCGGGGGGGGGGAGAAAGGGTGCGTCGTTGACTGGTTTTAGTTTACCTTTTACCTCGCTCTGGTCGGACACCGGAGAAAGGGAGACGAATGCAGATCCCGTCGATTTGCATGTCGCCGTTCCCGTGTAACTCGATTTGTCGTTGCTACCTTTGTATTTTTGACGGCTGCCCCGCGATCTGACCGAATCGACTCGGATGACTTGGACACCGGCGTCCACCCCCGTCAAAGTCCACGCCTCTTACGCCCTTTGTCGCGCGTTCATGTTCGCTCGTGCAGATTCCGTGCGCGTAGATTCGACGAATCGGGTTGCTGTAACCGAGTCTCGAATACGTGGCCGTTAACACGCCGTCGAAATAAATCCAGCCACTTCGAAAATGGATCGCTCGACGTGTATTAACGTTCGCCCCGTTCCCCAAAGCGACCGCATAAATAAAACGGTTCAAGTTGCAGCTTGTTGCCAGTCGGAATATTTCCTCGCTCTCCAAGGCGCGATACGAACCTCGCGAGTGTACAGGGGTGCGGACGTGGACGCGCAGAGCGCACAGGAACACGCGGCAAGCTGCATAGGAAGCTAGACAGAGGAATAGAGATGGGAACAGTATCGAGTGACCGAAACAATTTGCACTCGTTCCACTGCCGCTGAATTTTATGAACTTTCACGGCTAACTGGCTGCGCAATTCATTATCCCGCGATGCAGTTCCCTTGTCGGTTCCATTTCCGAATAATCGCGTTTGCCTCGTGTGTCGCGATACCTGGTTGGCTACTTTCAAGAACACCCCTCGTCCCGTCGCAATTTAAGCGTTTCCGGCTGCTCGCGAAATGTACTTTAACTTGTTCAACGCGTCGATTTATAGGTGGAGAGTCGCGTGAATTTTTGGCAATGCTCGAATCGCCATAATAATCGCTGTTTTTAATTCCGCCGTGCTCAGGCTGCACCCTGACAAGCTTCGTGAAACTGAGAATAACGCGCTGATTTTGAAACAAACGGTTAGATTTAGGTTACCTCGCAATTCGCGTAATAATGGGAACATTAGTTTGGCTCGAGAAAAGGAGATTCTATATTAGTGCCTTGTTTTCTGACTTCGCAGGTAGTCGAGTCTTCTGTCGATAAATGCCGTAACAAACCCCAGACAAAGTGTACTTACGCTTCCTTTCTTCGGTTATAGCGTCTCGGTCTTAAGGGGCTCAAATGGTAATAAATATTAATCAAGGCTTCCATTAGATGTTGCAGTCAGAAGTTGGTGTTGCGAGTTCATCGAGTGGTGCAGTACCTGCAGAATGGCTTGAACGTGTGTACGACGCGTGAAAGCATTAGCGTGTGATGTATTTAAGTTGCGCGTATGAAATCCGCGGCAGCAATGGCTGCCGTGAGCACCGGCGTTCTCGCAGCAGCTGGCATTACAATTTGGAAATCCTCCATTAAATAACTCGAGAAACTTCCCCACGTCCCGGCCCGTCCGCGATAGACGCCTAAGATTTTAATTAAGTCCAGTGTACCTCCGCTTGCAGATCTTCGCCATCTTTCCTTCGTAGGTCCTTGTTGGCTATTATTTCGGTCAACCCCCGAAATCTGCAAATAGATTAACCACGCGAAATATCGTCCATTAAAATTGCGCGATATTTCTGAAAAAGTCACGAAGCTCTTTGTCCCTTTTACGAAACATCGTTCTAGCGTTGTTCCTTTGTCGAGGCAAGATCGCGATAAACTTGTGACGCATTAATCAAAGGAAACTCCTGGTACTTGCTTCGTATCTGGTGTATCTTCCCGTTTAATGGGCCATGAATTAAATTTATCTGACTGCTAAAAATTCGTACAATTTTCCCGAAACAACAGCGAAAGACGCAGTCCCTTTTTGAGAGACAACAGACGGCCAAATCTCTGGGTCGACCGAGAATGATATGCTAAAGGGTTCTCGTTGCTGGTGTATCAAGGGGGTAGCAGGTTGCGGATTCGCGAACTAAAATTCGTACAATTTTCCCGAAACAACAGCGAAAGACGCAGTCCCTTTTTGAGAGACAACAGAAGGCCAAATCTCTGGGTCGACCGAGAATGATATGCTAAAGGGTTCTCGTTGCTGGCGTATCAAGGGGGTAGCAGGTTGCGGATTCGCGAATGTGGAAAGTTTGCAGAATACACAGACGGAAGGACTGACGCGATATTCGTACGCAAACAACAATAAAAGACCTGCCATGGAGAACAGGTTGGTCAGTAAATTATAGTGGTCTTCGCGGTATAGAGAAGTTTGAAATTAAAGCATCACAAAGCAGCAAGGATTAGTAAAGTGCTATCTGAAACCTCATGAGATATTCTATCTCTTTCAGTTGAAACCGTGTCAAGAGTCAGTTATACTTCGCATAATTTCAACTGATATTTCAAACTCTTACTATCCAGGGAGTGTTCGAGTTTAATACAAATTAAATATTAATATTGATATTGTATATCGCAATACGAAACGACGAATTAGTTTGTCGATCGTGGATCTTGATAACAGATTAGCTGTAATTTCGAATTTATACCTTCTCTTCTTAATATCAAGAACACCAGGTAACCCAGCCTCTAATGGAACTGAAACCAAGGAGAATTCCGCTGCGATAAATACACGTGTACCTTAAGGAAGAATAATAGACTGGAATGCAAAGGAACCGAAGAGCGTTTGCTGGCGCGCAGATGCTATTCCAAATTGAGTTCGTCGAGGTTCGAGAAAGGACGGGTGAGCGTGCATTTTTCACGAGAGTTCTAATTAATTCCTGTACCTTCAATTCCTCTGGGTTACCGGAGTGCCCGAAGCTGGTCCACGCTACAAAGTACACCCCTTGCTGGAGCACCTGTCGTGGACAGCGTCCACCCTGTGGTCGGTCAGTGGCTACTAGCGGTCACTTTCCCCAATATCGTTCCTCGTGCTTGCCTGACTACCGTGGACGTCTCTGAGTGTTCCTTTCCGATCCCGACCACTTCCGTGGACAACGTCCATTCGAAGCCAGTGCTGGAAAATATTCCACCACCTTTCTGGACTTCCTTTCCACTCACTTTCTCCACCCCCGTACACTCTCTGCACCGCAATGAAATTGAGATTTGGAAATATTTTCAGGCCGAAGGAGGACCTGAACGACAAAAAACCACGCGAAAGGGATACCATAATGGGAATTTCAGAGAAACAGACGGCGAAAAAATATTAGAAAAGCGATTCGAACAGTAAGAAGAATAATACGAGGGTGCGGAAAGGCGTGCTATGGGTGAGAAAAAGCGTAAGGATAACACGAAGAAAGTATCTTCGATGAGAAAACGCGTGAGGGGTAAAAGAAAAGGAGGAAAAAATTCCTGCGGCGAAAAGAAACAGTATAAGGGTGCCAGGAGGAATACCAGCAATAAAAACAAGCAATTTCAGGGACGTATACATAGGGTAGATTCGAAGATTCGAACGGAAACGACATTCGAGTTCTTAGGTTAGCATAGAATCGCGAGGAGCAGGCTGGAAATCTAAGAATGACAGCTTTCAGGTGAACTACAAAGCTGCAGGTGGGAAAATGTGACACGTAATCCGCAGATACAGGACCGGTAATACATGTACGTGTATATATACACGAAGCACTAGGTATTCCGTTTGTACATTCCAAGCTGGCCAGTGTGTGCTTCTTACAGTCATACGGTTCGATATCCACGTGCTTTCAGGTTTAATTACAACGCGAGACAATGTGTTCCATCGTGTCAACAATCGGTGGATATTTCTCTAAAAGTCGCGAAAATTCTCGCAAGTTTTACGACAGCGGGAGGAAAGTTTGACAGACGCGTTCCTCGAAGGGTTGAACAAATCAGACTTCGTACTTACATGTTTTCGAGTTTGCTCGCGGAACAAATGGCCACGTTTCGAGATGTCAAAATGGTCCGTTGCGATTCGCGGAATTCCTGATCTTCTCGCGGAAAGTTTTACGTCGAGGTTCGACGGGCTTGCACCTTCCATTAAAGACCACGTCTATCGGATTATTCGCCTATTTAAGTTTCCGGATAACCTGTCGCGAACTCGACGATCCTCGGGCGGCCATTTTAGGGGATGAAGTACTTCCGTTGCGTATGTAGGTCGTGTCGTTCCTAATGTTTTTCTTCGTCCGTCACCGTGCTTCTTTTTCGATGATTATCGTCGATGCTTTTAAGCTTTTCACGGAGACCTGTGTCAGCCTTGGAGCAACGAGGATGCGACGCGTTTCGAAGGTATAACGTGGAACCCGTGCGAAATATCGAGAGCGAAATATAGACAGAATCGTGGAATTAAATTATTAAATAGGTGCTATATAGGTGACCGGTTTTCAGGCTGGAAATGTACGTACCCTCTTTAAGATTACGCGCTCGCCGCGTTGAATATTCATGATCAACCGGAAATGGGATGTATTTGGGACGTTAATACCCCCATAATAGTGGACTATCTCGTTAAATGATGAATACGCGTGGCACGAACGGGTCCGTCTTCTTACAAAATCATTCGAAATTATCGGGATCGATACTCGCCGATTCTAAACGAGTCGCGAGGTATTAAAATCCGGAATAAAGCAAAACGTTACATACATGAGCTACAGTTGCTGGCTGGCAACAATTCAACGCGTACAATTGACGTCACGCTCGCACTGTTTCGAATTAATGAAGCAGAACCTGTTCGAAGTTTAGTGGCTGGTAGCGTTCGATTCGAGACGGGGAGAGGAGAGAGACATCGATGCAGAAATTACGACGGCCTGTTTTTATGTCACGTGATATATTTTAAATATATGCATTTCTATTCAAGGGCTGACTAGCACGAGCCGGCGTCGAGATACGTTTGACGCGCGACCTATTTCGAGTTTGCGATGCGACACGCTGCAGTTTTTGCGTATGACTAACTTTCACCAGAAATTGAACGCGAAAAGCAACCCCGGGGTCGGAGACGAGTCGCCCGATGTGCGACTGGGGGTGAATTTCGCGGGATCACAGCTCCATTCGCGCGATCTTCGAGTTACGATACAATTTTCCGGGGCAAACTTTCCTACGGAAATTCCCCAAAATAACCACTCGCACCTGGAACGAAAATTTAGAAGCGAATAGAGCTCTCTATAATTAATCTATTTAATCACACCGCGACAAAGGTACGAAGAATGCAACAGAGAGCCTAATTCCAACTCGCAGAAAAGCTACGAGATGAGCACCGGCGAGTGGGTCGCGGATATTTCGATAATTCCATGCTTGATAAGACAATCCCCGATGCTCTGAATAGAGACATCTCATCAAAGCCAGTGCTATGAAACGGGTCGTTCAATCATACTTCGATTTCCGTCCATATCGGAGGACGGGTTCGGAAAGTGGTGCCATGCTGCACGTCTTCGACACGATAAATGCAAAGTACGTACTAACGGCAACAGAAGACGGGTCCACGGTTTCGGAGAATGTTCTGCGGGTTCTTCTGGCGAAAAAGGACGAACGGTAGGGACTCTTTGATAAACCGGACACGTGCGTCCTCTTTTCTCGTGCGGCGCTCAGACCTTCCGGTACGGAAGCAGCTTGCACGCACTCTCTACCCTGGCTAGCCAGACGGAAGCGAGTGTTTCGCGTGGAGCCCTGCTATCTTCCGGCGAGAGGACGCTGCTGCGATTTTGGAAATTACAGTTGGCCTCGATACACGAGAATTATGAGGGCTGACGGTTTGCCGGCGCACGAGTGCCGGTAGTACATCGTATCTTCGATAAACGCATCTTGCCACGTTCCGCTTTAATGCCACGGCAAGATCGTCGACGTACCGTGGGAAATTGAATCCGTGTACCGCTCGTTGAGATAAGCAGCAAACGCGGGACAAAAACGAACGACGTGGCGGATGTAACGCAAATAGGAAGACACGGTCGGCGAAGTGGACGAAATTTTGAGTGAAATTCTGGAGAAAATTTTCGCGGAAATTTCGGGCGAAATCTCGATTCGGCTGTGGCCCGTAGGCTCGTTTAACCGAGACGTCGAGATCGATTCGGGATTCGGGGTTGCTTGTCCGTTCACCCTTCTCTCGAACGCGCGAATCGATCCTTCCTCTCGACGATACGGTCCATTCGGTTCCGGTTACAAACGCACGGACCAAACGCGCCGAATTCGGGAATAATTTATGCGCTAATGGGCTACGTTTATCTGACTGTTTGGAGAAACGAAGCCTGCCGAACAAGTAGCGCGTTAGATATTAATTCGCCATGCTCGATTGCAATGGAGCCGTTCGACGCGGTCGATGACAATTCGAGGACTAGGGGGGTAGATAATTTACCAGAGAGTTACCGTGTAATGGCTCGTCGCGTCGTTTGCGTATCGTTACAACGAAATAAGAAGGAAGAACAAGCACCGCGGCACGCTCACGTGTAAGTATTTAAACGGTAATTGCGAAAGTCTGCGTCCGGCCTCGCGAACTCCCCGATGGTTAATCCAGTTTATTGAGTTTTATCGAGTTTTCACGAGGGAGGAACTTTCGTAAGTAATTATTATAATTATCGCGGCAGGCAACTTTAAGTACCTTTCTTGCTTCGATAAACCGTTCCCCTTCTCGCTCTCTTGTTTAATACCGGGATACGATGGACCTGAGTTGTGTTAATTAACCGGCCCGCTGCCTGGCGAAATTCTAGCCGAAAAGTAATTGACTCTTGGCCCCTCCGTAAATACGTGGCCCACTGAATCCCACGGGATCGAAATCCACGGATTCGGGAAACTCTCGGTTTGTCAGGTGGCGCCGGCGAATCATTGAAAAATACAAAATGCATAAGGTTTTACGTGGTTATGCAAATTTTTCCTGCCAATTCGATCCAAGTTGAAATTCGCCGACCACCTTCCGCGTCTGGGAGCGCGAAATTGGACACGTACAAACTGAACAGAACTTCCGGCGAGCTTTTTGGTCCGTGGTTACTTACAAGCTGAGGAAAAGGGGGGTTGGTTGGCAAAAAACATGATTTTCGAGCGATACGTGAAAGGGTAGCGTTAGTTTCGAGCCTGGCAAGCAGCGTTTGCAGGAAAGAAAGGTTATCACGTCGATTTATCACTCGGTATGATTATCCAAATCGGGGGGAACGGGGGACGAAATTTGAAATTGAAATTTGCAAGGAAAGCGGTGGCGAACGTCGAGAGAAGAAAATTTCGAGACACCGTATAGTTGCGAGCCTCCTTTCAACGTGACAGCGAGACTACGCTCTTCGTGGATGTCGAAAGTCGGCAAACAGTAGGAATTAATTATCATTCGTCGCATGCTCGTTGCTCTGGAACGCAGTTATTCTCGCCGAGCACGTCGTTGCATCGAGCAAAAGTAGGTGTATGTTAAATAATAAAGAAGCGGGGATCAAAGAAATGACACGCTTTTAAGGAACATTATTAAACCCGCGATTCAAAGGAGTATGTAGATTGAACAGTACCTACGAGAAAGATTGTCGATTACATTCAGGAAGCGGGTACCGACGTTATCCTTGTTAAACCGTTCACCAGCGAGACGTAATTGACGGGAGGAAGAAATTCAAGAGAGCTTTTTAATCGACTCGAGGAGCTTATAAAATCTGTGGATTCCGCGATTCACGGTGCTTCCGTATTATTTAATATCCTGGTAGAATGGAAGCGTGCAGGAAAGACAATTCAATCATGTTCCTTGGAATTCCCTTATATCGTACTTCATTTCCCAGACATATGACCGAGGATGGGAGTGAAAGGGTTCATTTCGAAAAACGAATCAAGACTACGCGGCTTCTCGAGCAGCCGTGGCATTCGCTCGTCCTTTGTGCAACTTCTGGGAGTGCGCAAAGGGGTTGCAGCACGCGGCAGTTCAGTACTCGTGGAATGCGCTCGACGAATGGCGTGCATTAATTGTCCATTGTTTTCCAGCCATCCCGGAATGCTTTACATCGGCTTCTGTCATCGTACTCCACTCGTCGATTAATATATCCATACCTCCTCACCTTTTATTCCGATGCCGCCGGGAAACGAAGAAAAATTCGGTAGAATACACTCCGGGGTATGCAGCGTCCAATTAAAATTATTACCCCGTTAAAATACGCGGCGGAAACTCACGGAGGAATATTTTCGTACTATCGAGGGATGAACTCGACGTCGAAACGTTGCTCTGCAGACGTAATTAGTAGGTACAAAGAGACGGAGTTATCGACGGAGCATTTGTTAGCGACTTGCTACTAGGTCTCGTAGACCTTTTACGAGAACGCTCGTTTCTTCCTCCATCGCGATAATAAAGCGAACGTGGGAGCACATACACGGTGTACCGATGCGGAAAACTTGCTCGGAGAGAGAAGGTAAAAGGTAGAGAATAAAGGAAGTCTACCACGTCGATAGCTACACGTGGATCCATAGGTGGAAATTGGAAATGCTTTGCATAGTTGCCACAGGAGATTCACTCCCGGCTAGTTCGCGGCACGATACGGTTCGATGGCGATTTCAACGGATATTTGTTTTCCGTGAAATTGTGCAAATTCGCAGATTCAGCTTCGCTGATATTATTAGTTTTATCCGATGAATTCCCCGCCAACTAATGGAAAACAACTGGGCCAGCGTCGCGCGAACCACGCTCGAGACTGGTTTACCACGCAGAAGCCGTGGTTACGATTCTGACAACCCCGTGATTGCGTACAACGCACCAAGATCACGTTTGAAACGTACACGCGTACGCATACTGACGATTCGGAAATACGATAATGCCTGGCGTACGTGTAATGGCGGCGTATCGGGAGATCCTTTTCGCGCGTTGATGCTAGCCGCGGGATCCTCGATGGCATCTGAGAAATCACGGGATGCCTTATGTATGCATAATGGCTCCGAAAGGCGCGGTTTGTTCGCCGGTGTGAAACAGAGGGAACAGAAATGTGGCGTGTTTCGTCGGTGATACTAATTCTTGCATGACACGACAGCTGCGAGGCGGGACGTGCAAGCGAGCTTGCCCTTGTCAGAAGACTAATTCTGCTTCCGAAACTTCTATGAATACTGAGCTTGCGGTGTAAAACTGTTCAACTTAGAAGACGCGTAACATAGAATTAAATTTGCCGTTGAAGGGAAAAGAAACTAGATCAAACTTTCAAAGTGTTTTGCAGAGAAGAAGCGAAAGCTAGGTCTCGCGAGCCGCGAAATCCTTTGAGAATTAACAGGCATCCAATTTTAGTCCTTCTTCCTTCAACTTTCCGCGATTAAATAGCTTAATCCTCGAACACGTATCGCGTTATTACGCTAATGTCGTTCGCGTTAACTCGATATTCTGATACTCGAGCACAGACAATGAACACGTCCGACTATGTACCAGTTGATACTACTGTCGCATGAATATTGGTTTGCTTCACTGTGAAGATATTGATCAACGCGTATTACGTCCCTGGCGAGCTTCCTTAACGTTTCAACGAGACTTTTCAAACGTGCTTTCCCCCTTTCAATAATAGCATGCAAAATGGTACACAGGAGAACTATGGTGCAACGATTACGCGGTATCGAGAGCTCAAAGCCGCGCGATCGTTTTGCGAGCAATTTCTTTCTGTATGCTCTTTTCTTAAACGTGCAATCGAACTTTCCGATGTGTCGGAATAACGCGTCTCGGCACTCCACGAATTCTTACTACTCGTCTTTGGTCCTGAAATATTAAAGCGATGCAATTTTCCCTGAAGAGAGAGTAACAAGTTCGGGGTAATGGCTGAGCGAAGCGTAAAGACGAGAAAGAGGTGGTTCTCCCTTTCTTCCGAAGATGGTAAATAATAAAGTTTGGAATCGTAGAACGAAAGGAGAGGAATTACACGGACGAATACAAAGGATAGGTAATCAATATGAAATTATATTCCAGGATAAAAATTCCACTTTTGACGATTCGGGTTGATTATTACGAGTACCTCGGAGCCACCGGTACGAAGAGGACGAAGGGAATCGAGGATTTTATATAGTTCGTTTCGTACATAATTATTCGCATCGAATTTTTTCCCACTAGTTCGACTTTGATTGCATAAAGTATAGACGAGCACAGAGAATACTATATTCGAAGTCGGAGTGTCGTTTCAGCCTAGAAAACATTGGTGTTTATCCGCCATCGAAAGAGTGGATCAAAAGGAGAGATCAAATATTTACGCGTTTGCACTCGTAAAAAGAATAAACTGACATATTCATTTCTTGCTAGACCATACATAGTTGCGTATATTTATCAAAGCAGCAGCGAACGGATTAAAGCAAGAGCAATCTGCGATTCTTGGATCTTTAATTTTTTATCAAAGGTGATGCCTTCCATATTCGTTTCAAAGCTAAAAGTCGAGTGGAAAAAGGACGCGAGCATTATAACAAGCGGTTGATAGTTTAGTAATTCATCGTCGTTGCTACGTATTAAATTCCAGGTAAATACCCAACTAGAACGAACAATGTCCTTTTCGTAATATCGCTCTATCTCGTAAAGTAAAAATTTAAGCGGAAAAAGGACGGGAATCGCAGGTTTTCAATTTTGTTTCAATACGAGGAAATCGATCAAGCAAACGGTGGCGCGCAATTGATTTCAATTTCGTCTACGTTTGGCGCCACTTCTATTTCGAAGCGCGCGATCGAGTGAGTCGCTGTTCCGCGTCGTGTCTTTAATATTTCCTATTTGCAAGATTACACATCCGCGAGAAAGTTCCAAAGTGACCTGCAAGACGTTCCGAGATGCTGGTGAACCTGCTCCAGTGGATTCGTCGCCGTTTGCTACGTTATTCCAAAACAACGGCGCAACGAGGTCAACATAACCTCTCAGGCGTACACGGTAATAATCGCGATATTCGTTCTCGCGCGCTTACTCGTAAAGGCAGCATAGAATTCGCGACCGCGATTAGCAGTAAAAAGCGAAGCAACGTTGTATCGAGTTTTAATCTCGTATAATTGGCAAACTTTGGCGTTCGTTTAACCGCCCGTGGCTATTACGCGAATGCTATTTCGGTGTGTGTCGTGGTAAGAACCTTTTTAAGCCCGTAATTATCATCGAAACCTTTCGCGGACTGTGCATCGAACCGGTGTCCGTGTCCCAGAAGATTCGGATCAGTGGTATACTCGGAGGTTCGTGGAATCCCTGTAACCGGGTGTGATAGCTCTGTAGGCGAATTCGGATGCAGGACGCGTCGCTGGAAAAAAGCCTCAAGTTCGAGCGTCTCCAGGAAGTCCGAGGTTAGGAGCCTCTCTCGCATCAGTGGCACATATACAGAAGGGGTAGGCGTGGCACTCTCTGCTGGCCCGTTGGATGCTTGCGCGTGCACACCGAGAAACAGAGACAGAAGCTACACACACGCGTGTGATATAGGGAGGAACGCGAGAGCGACGAAGAGGCATCGGTGTATCTCGAACGCGGAGCCAGGTTACGCGATGGAGTAGGACAGATTATACGGTGGACGCATGCTTGTAACGGAGATAGATAGAGAGGAGGACAGAGCGGATAGCGGGTGGGAGAGAGACGGGCCAAGTGCAAGAAGCGCAAGGGCAAGAAGGACAGGAAAATGATAAGAGAAATCGGGTAAGAGAGAGACGGGGATACTAGTGCAGTAATTGGTGAAAAAGAGAGGACGATAGTGGAAGAGAGACAGCGATGCGGTGTAAGAGAGAAAACACGAGTGCCAGGGAGACGAAGAGGAGACTAGAAAAAGAAGATTTCGTTCATTGTCGACGGAAAAGAGAAGGAACGAACGCGAACAGCGGAGGGG
>NW_016908282.1:410661-414551 GCF_001483705.2 Eufriesea mexicana | reverse complement strand
AGCGAAAGAGAGGGGGTTATAGTGAGCGAGACGGGATGGTGGTTTCAGTCACCGCCCGATCCTCGGCGCGCACGGTTTTCGAGCTGGTGTTCTTCTCGTTCTCGTCGCGAGAATCGCCGATTAACGAGGTCGTTTAAAGAGTGGGCTACGCCGTGTGCCTATCGACTGCTCCCTTCGACAATTTCGATACCAGCTGGCGAAACTCGCGTATAGGCACGGTGTCGCGTGATAAACGGAACTTCTTCGTTGTTTTATCGATGGTCACCCTACCGCTGCTCGAGAAGTTCGCAAAAAAAGTGGTGTAACCGTCGCTCCGTTACTAACCGTCGTGTATTTTTAAGACTGCTCCACCGAGACGCACGTTCCAACTGCTAACCATCGCGGCCCGAGCGAGATTTATACTATCCATCGCAAATGTATCGAGTGACGCTGTGCGAAACGTGAGATTTGATTAGTTTGCCGCGGTCACGTACACGACGTAACCTACAGTCTGACCTTCGCCATTACCCGAGTGCATCGATGTATCGGTCGGAGTGATCAATATGTGAGTGATCGATATGGCCGAATAACGTCTTAACGAGCGAACATTGACCGGCGGACGACGTGTAATAGAATTATTTTTGTGCATAGACAGATATCCCTTTTTCACGTAATCAACTGCCGCGTACGGGACATTTGCAGCTACTGGGACGCGGGCTACGGTCTACGTCTTCTTTCACGGATTCCTCGATTTGCTCCGGCGAAATGCAGAGGTTCGCGCATCGGTGCCAGGCTTTTAACCGGATTTAGGTAAGTCCAATTTGAAGTTACATTATACGGCCGGTTGGATAACTAATGCATGGAAAAGTTACCAGCGAAACGCCGTCCGTATCTGTTACGGTGTTTTTTTTAACGGATTGTCTCTTGCATTTTGTGAAACGGAGTATTATAATCGCGTTGTCTATTATTATTACTATTGAAATTACAGTTACATCAAACTGAAAAGATTCTTCGAGGTATAGAAACGACCGGTATTATACCTATATTATACCTCGATAAGAGAAATATCATATTCGCTCTCGACTTTAATGCGTTCTAACGGGAAGGACTATTTTTCTCTCCGTTCGTGACTTACAGCTAGAGAGCGAGCGAGTGAAAGGTCGTGCGTGTTGGGTAGAACGGTTAGAGGACATTTTGGGGATGCTACACCATTCTTCGACGCGAGTCTCTCTGCCGGTAAGCGCGATCGCTGCAACTTCGAAATCGAACCGTTATTACCAAGGACGCGAGGCGCTATCGCGTAGAATTAAATAAACTGTTGCGTTAGCAGCGGGACAATATTTCTCGCGAGAATATCGTCGCCATCTTCGCTCGGTAATAGCGATTAAAATTCCGCCCACTAACCGGCGTCTAATTTACAACCTTATTTCCTCATTACGAAATAATTGGCTTCGAGGAAAGCTGCTCCGGTCTCGAATATGGTGATCGGTGCAAAACCGTGCACCTTCTTTAACGTAATAAACAGACTACTCTCCATTCGGTAACGGCGACTCTTCTAAAACTGCCGGCACCATTATTGCTTGCCGAACATAATAGCGCGCCCATTATCCGTGTATTTCTCCCTTAGATGCGGTCACGATGCTTTCGTTGCCGCGTTACGCGATACTTAATTTCTGAGCAAACGACCGGTAAAAGTGGGAAAAACGAAATGGGATAAAAAGACGAACGTAAAGGGGGGCGGAGGGAAGGACAGGTAGCGAGACAAGGGGAGCACACAGAGGGTATCTGAAAGCGGAGGCCAACCGAAGGAGAAACGCTATTTCGCTAATGGAAAGTCAGATCCACAAATCGGCGATACAGTCGTTTTCGTTTCTTTGTGTTTTAAGATCGTTCCGTGGAACTCTTCAATCCGGGTCAACTCGCACATCCGGTCTCGATCGATATCGAACCACCAGCGTCCACGGTGGGGGTACGGAAAGTTGAAATTGTTACCGATAGACACGTTATCGGGAACGATATCGGGGTTCGGAAGAAAGTTCTCTCGTCGTCGCGGCGACAGAGTTCTCGCGATTTTATGCTAGCCGCGCGAAAAACAGAGTCCTTGCGGGTCGTGAGATATCGCCAGGACTACTGCCGCGTTTCCATGTACTCCGTTCCTTCCAGGGAATATACGCGAGGACAGAACCGAGTCGTATTATATCGATATAAATGGGTTTCGTATTTTATTAGCCCTTTGCGTTTATGTACAGAGTGTTTGAAGAAACGGGGTTGAGACTCGAAGGATTTATAGTAATTGTTAGTAAGAACGCTTTATGTCCTTGATACGATTTATTCGAGAATGTACGTTACTTAACGCTAAACCTATTATGGTCAAATGACCGGTGAATGAGAAAGAAGTGGAAGCTTTTCAAAATAGAATAACTAGGAAGTATTGAGAAAATGGCTATACGCGTATTGAAAGAAAAATCGCGAGAGTGATTAAGATGATAACGTTGAACGCTGAATTTTTAACGAAAGTTTGACAAACTGTGATTTAGGCCATGATAGGCTTAATTTTAAATAGCGTGGAATCATTCTTGTAGTGATAGCGATTGGTACGAGACAGTATGTGCATATATGACTTATGATTAGGCCAATGTGGCCTTCTAGGGAGGTCCTGTAAAATCAACGATTCTATAGTTCGACCAGAGAGACGAGATACCAACGTTTACGTGATAAGTTAAGTGATTTGCAGCCATTGGTCTGCTTTCTTGAGCTTCAGGAACCAGGACCTAATTCCTGCACCCCCTTTATTTTACAATTCCAGAACCCCTTCAGGACCCAATCACTGGGTCCAGGTACTGTGAAGTCGACAATGCTCTCATCATATTCGATATCTCGACTCGTTGGATAAGTTAAGGGAAAACCTATCTGAGTTAAGTTTACCAGGTGTTCAGAGCTCGTAGGGTTCAAGTCCTTATCGTATCATTGTTTGCAACAATAATTATCGGTGGAATGAGAACTGTGTAATTTACGTGGATCCTAAAATCAATCTTCTCGGCTTAAAATTGGTTTCTACTACCCGAGGATGTTCGATATCGCGAGTGGAGAGATTGTCATAATCGTGTGACTCGAATCCCTTGTATTTTCTCTCGCGTGGTCCTTGGAAAACGTTAGTCTACGCGTGACTCGTGAATATTTAATGACAGAGTAATAATAACACCTAGGAAACGTACGCCGTTGAATACGAAGTTCCGCAGGAATATTCGAAAATGTTGATCTACGACCCGTAACCGTGAGATTTGCATTGCAATGGAGGGAAGAATATCGAATATTGTTATCAGATTTATCAGCAGAGCGGGACAAAATACACCTTATCGGGTGAAAAAGTGAATTTAATTCGCTCCATAATTTACATTTTGACACGTTATTCGAGGCTGAACTTAACTGGCGTAGAACAAAAAGGAACACGTTTGCTCATTAATTATACGTGTATAGATTCGCCACTCGCTATCGGTATTTGTCCATAGATGTCGCCGTTACTGCCATCTATCGGTCTTTCGTCCGATTTCCAGCATTTATCGTAACAAAGGAGACTCGCTCCTCTGGAATAATCTTTTATCAGTGTCGAATGAATGCGCTTCTCACTCGGTTCCTAAATAATAAATACGGGATATATTATCAAATATATCAGGAATAAAAGAGATTGCTAAATAATAAAACTCGATTTTACCCCAAACGGATCGATCGTAGAACCACGTCTAGTCGGAAGAGAACGGAACGTGTGTTTAAAATCCTGAATCCTACCTTTTACACGCCTCACGTATACCTACGTGTAAAATATATTTTTTCTCGTCTTAAAACGTTCAGCCTTCAACCACGAGACGCGCCATTCCTTTAATCATCCTCGAATAACGAGCACGTGTTTTCCA
>NW_016908282.1:393759-410508 GCF_001483705.2 Eufriesea mexicana | reverse complement strand
TTTCCCTCTGGGTTCGAGTACAGAGCTCGCTGAAAGCCTTAATTAGCGAATCAAATGTGAATACATCAAAGCGTGGCGGCATTTTCTAGTTTAGCTGTACACGTTGCCGATAAAGTTGAGTCAGAGTAAAAGCCACTTGACCCGTTTCCGGCGAAACGAAACAATGTCCGGCACGGTAAACTTTGAGAAAAAACACTTGGTCCAATGTAAATACTTTTCCGCATTCCGCCGTCGACGTCCCAGGACGAGACCGCACGCAGTTGCGGCTCGAACCACAGAGAGTTGTTACCCTCTGTGTGTGGTTGCCAGTGTCGCTGGCAAACAGCCTGTTGACGTCTTGCGGTTCGATTTAAAGGCTGTTTCCGACGACCGGCAAATCCTGCAATCCCACTGTTCTCCAGACTGCCATGATCGTGACGACAAATATGCGAGAACGGGGTAAAGTGGAACGGAGGATCGGCGAGTGGATGTACGAGTGGATAAATTTTTATCGGGATCACGATATCGGGGATTGAACGTGTTCCCTGTCGAAAAATTATCAATTTTCCGCCGGGGAATATTCGCGATTTTTATTCCACCGCTTTTTCGTTACTGCGCAGTGAAATTTAATGTTAATCGTAAAGCGGAAATTTTACGCGAAATTGGGTTAATATTCGTTGCTAGTCTTTATTATGCTATGTTACTATATCGAGTGCAAAAGCTTGTAACTTCATTTTTCAGAATTTTAATTCGCACTAATTATTCTGTTTCTTCCTACTTCGCTGAAGCAATATCTCGTTATTTATTTTTTAATTTATTTATTTAAAATTGCATCCACCTCTGTGGATTATTAGCGACTGCGCAAGATTATATATATTAACATAGTGTGATTGAATAATTTACGAATTTTATGACGAAAATGGTATTTTCGATGAGTGTTTCCTTGAGATTGTTGAGGATTTTATTTTATCTTCTTCTGTGTAGGTATTTCTTGAGATTATGTACTTGACAGTGATTTTCTTGTCACAAACTCGCATACCTTGGGCCCTTTTTTAATTAGTGGGTCTACTGTAATTGGTGTAACCAATTCTTAATCTCGCTAATAAATTTTGTATTATTACGGAAGGAATAGGTATAATAAAAAGTACGAGGAAAATTCATTCATTTTATACATTCGACCTGGACCAATTTTATATTACCTGTACAAATACGAAATTGTTTCGTAGCTCCGATTTGCACGTGTAACGAGTTTATCTAGAGACGGGAAAATTTTATGAAATCGGACGAACACGCGTTTATTTGGAATTTTCGAATACGAATGTTTTCAGCATGAAATTCGTGCAACGGGATTCGCGTTTCGTGTCATAGTTATTGGATTCATCGATCGCGTGTAATTTCGCAGTTACAGATCGTGCAACAGTGTCGATCATTGGCGTTATGAGTTTATCCTGGCGGATTTCGCGCAGACAAAGACACGTCCTAGCTGATTGCTGATTAACGCACTGTACGTGTTCGCTCAAGGTGTCTATATCATTTCGCCAATAGACATTAAATTACGATACGATGAGCTAGATTGCGTGCCATGGATTCACGCGTGATTCGACAAAGGATATCCATTTTGACAATGGCAGATTTTAGACCTTTCAGTTTCATTTCTCATTTCTTTCATTTGAATGAAAGCCCTTTAATTTTCTAAACTATGTTACACCATTGAGTATATACGTATGTTTGTCTTCAGATCAGGGACTGGTAAAGTTCCATAGAGTTTAACGTTTCATGCATACGATTAGGTCGAGAAAAAAGTAAATTTCAAAATAAAATCTTATAACGATTGGTGTACTTTACGAATTTTGTACATTTTTCCACCATCTATTCTTCCAACGCGAACAGTAGAATGAGTCGTCAATCGTGTCTGACCATAGTAACCTCATGCCCCGTCAGATTGCAGGACCCATACCCCAGTACTGAGCGCGAAGAGGTACAGCTCAACGACTGGGACCGATTTACGTACGTCGTACATATAAGTCAAAGTATTCTCATTTTCTTTGCATTTTTGGCTAAAACGAAGTATCACGCGAAAAGTAAAGATAGGATTTTAGACAATTTTAGGTACACGCTCTTCTCGAGACGATATGCTAATTGTTATTCGCGATAGTGATACTATCCTGTAATTTTTCGGGACATCCCACGGAACTCGTTAGAAGATTCATTCTCATTTTAAAATAAAATTTCAGGATAGTATCGCTATCGCGAATAATAATTAGCATATCATTCCAAGAAGAGCGTGTGCCCAAAATTGCCTAGAATTCTGTTTCTCGTGACGAAAAGATTCGTTTCACTCGCATCTTAGATCGACTCAAGCACGTACAAGCACTGAACGCGATATTTAGGGCGTCCTGTGTAAGCTTGCAGATTTTGAGAACCCCGAACACGCATCAGGTCGGTAGATATTGCTACGTTTCTGGAGGCCAAGCAACCGTGACAAACGTGTTCCGCGATCGTGGGCCGTTTCCGTTATTGTTTTCATATTTTTCTTCTAGCACGGGAAACATCGATTCCTTGTATTGTCTCCGAGTCGTCGAAACGACTGGAGAAGCAACTACGACACCCTCGAAGAGATTCGGCGGCGCGTGCTCGTCGTTCGATTTTCCAGAAAAATAAATAATTCTTGCCGGAAGCTACATCGAGAGGATAGACAGGTCTCGAAGGAAATACACGCTCGGCAGTGGAAGTCGAGTGGCGTCAAATAGGATCGCGAAAGAGCCGGGGGACCAAACGGGGATGGAACAATTGTACTGCCACGATTTCCGGGTTCTCGTTTTGCCAATCATTCGAAGGATTTTGCGTTGACACGGCACACCCTCGTACGAATTACACACTGGTCCAGCTGTTATAAATTATTTAAGTTTCATCGTGCCAGATTAAAACGGCGAAATTGGCAGGGGGAACTGGTCGCGGGCTGCGTGGTCCTAGGGAGCGCAGGCTGTCACACTTCTTCGGAAAGTTTCGTCGATAATCAGATCAAAAGCTCGTTAACTATTGAAAACTCTTGACACGCCGATAATGTCTCGCGTTTCGATCATCCCCGTCCCTTTCTTCTTCTTCTTTACCTGTCGATTTTCCCCATTTTTCCGTCGTCCTTTTTCTTTCACTCGGGACCGAGGGAACGCTGAGATTTCAACTTTCCCGTCCGGGGCTGGGTGTAATTAAGGGTAACCAAACTCGCAAGTTTCAGCCGGCTCTTTGTCGAGAATAATACCCTCGGAGACGGCGTACTTTAAATTGATCGACGAGCACGTATTCCGTCGAACGTTTCACGAAATCGCTGCCTCGTGCCGCGGCTATCGCGCATTCGCCAAATGGGGCCGGATTTTTCCGCTGATTATGCCCTAATCGCGGCCCATTCGCCGAGATACGATTTTCTTCGACGCGAGGTACTCGCCGGTTGAATGCCGGCGTTATGATACAACGTTCCATAAACATTTACTCGAAGGAGGAGAAGTTTTTCTCCAGAAGAGATCTTCAGCGTTTCTATGCCCTAATTAGTGCCTGCAATTACCCGGAGCGTAAACGGGCCGGATAAAAACACCGCGACTGGGCTGCATACGAATACGGGGCCGAGACCCCGGGAGCAAAGGAGTCACGTTCGTGACATAAAACCGATCTACGTCGTTATACGCGACGATAGTTAACGGTAGATCGAGAATTATTCCGATCGGATTAATTGTACGCGCGAGGTATAACCAACCCGGCGGAAAGGGGATGAAAAATTCTGCTGAATTGCCGGCGTACTGTTGCTCGTTTCCGCGTTGTTACACGTATTATTCGGACAAAAGGCGGAGAAGATGGCAGGCAAACAATGGAGGAAGAAACGAAACAGGGTAGCTGCGTCGGCCATGATGTAGGCCATTCGCGTTTCGGGCAATAATTTGTAACAGCGTGAATAATGCATGATTCCGCGGCCGATAGATTATACATTGTGGTTCGACCGCGTAAAACTCGCAACAATATAATTTTACCCGGCTATCCCGGCCCATTACCAAACGTTAATTACCCGGCTCTGTAATTTTATCGTGTACCCGCCAGTAATACGGGCACCCGCGCGTCTATTATTGTTTCATTAACGATCCAAGGCTGCTGCAACGCACCGCCATGAATCAATGAGGGAATTCCATTCGATCCGTGCACTTGTGCTTCGAAATGTTTATCTCGGCCTTATCGCCAGGATAATATGTACGTTTGTGTATAGTAATGCCTCGATAGTGGACGCACGACGGCCACCGCGACTGGTATCGAGGGTGGTGTATTTCTGAGGATCCTCGAGATTAATTCATCTTTTTAGCTATTTTCGTGGAAGCCAGTGAAACGTGGGACGTTTGAATATTTCCGAGCTCTTTCCGATTAGTATAAGACCAGACAGGATACACTTGGTGCCACATTTAATTATTAACCCTTATCGGTGGTAAGTCACCTCTCACGCGACAATAGTACTTTATCCCTGCGGTCGTGCGTCATGTGGGAGGTGACAAGACGGAAATATTTCTCATATTTACCGAAACCAGCTACAACCTATTGAGAATCACGTATAACTGATTATAGTCAGTGTGACGATTTTAGGCGACAGTCATGAACCTTTACTTTGGTTCCGCATTAAATTTTCTAATTCCCAATTTATCAAAATAAAATCGTGAACATTTAGAAATATCGTAATAAAAACATACGCTCTGCTGATTTACATAGAAATAAAGCTGTCTGTGATGTAAACGAGCTTTTAGTGCTTCAAAGATTTCCTCATCGCACATCTGTAAAAGAGCAAAACGGATTCTTCGTCAATACACAGCGCAATGTATCGTGTGCACTATGAGTGCAGGCTGTGGGCAAGGTTTCGTAGCCGGTATGCACCATATCGAAGTGGTTAATATCCCCTGTTATGGTGAAATTCAATAGTGAAGCAAACTCTACATTCCAGCGGTGTGGGAGCGATTCCTTCCCCAGTGTTCTGTCTTTTGTCACCAGTTTTCCGAAGACGACTTTTGACCTGCGTGGCCCTAAACAGGCCAGTTCTAACCATTCGCCAGTTCAATAAAGATCTATACAGTTTTTCCACAGTTTTCCACTGACTACTGTTCCTTTGTGTTATAACCCCTTTAACATCCCCCAAGTGTGTTAATAAAATTTTCCCACGGGATAACTAGAAGGAAAATAGTCGGTCCATCGTTTCCTCTGCGTTATATCGTCATATTCTTATGTTATTATCCAGGTATGCACCATATCGAAGTGGTTAATATCCCCTGTTATGGTAAAATTCAATAGTGAAGTAAATTCTACATTCCAGCGGTGTGGGAGAGATTCCTTCCCCAGTGTTCTGTCTTTTGTCACCAGTTTTCCGAAGACGACTTTTGACCTGCGTGGCCCTAAACAGGCCAGTTCTAACCATTCGCCAGTTCAATAAAGATTTATGCAGTTTTTCCACAGTTTTCCACTAACTACTATTCCTTTGTGTTATAACCCCTTTAACATCCCCCAAGTGTGTTAATAAAATTTTCCCACGGGATAACTAGAAGGAAAATAGTCAGTCCATTGTTTCCTCTGCGTTATATCGTCATATTCTTATGTTATTATCCCTCCTTGGAAGACTTTGTCGTACACGGTAAATAAATAAATATGGAAGACAAAGGGCATCTTCAAAGAGAGCGAAGAAAATGGCGAAAAATTTTTCGTCAGTTTGAGACTTCTGTTGAGCCGAATTTGAAAAATGGCGGAGAGACTGCAGAGCTGCGTCTATTATCGAGGCTGACATGTCTCTTGGCCGCAGATTCGCAACGTCTTCTCTCGCTGTTCCGTTTCCTGTTCCTGCTGCCTCGACGGAATTTCATAAGCGACTCGCACGCCCTCGAGGACCACTGCAATGGAATTCTCATAACGACGGTTGGCCATCGCGTTGCGTGCGAGATTTCCACAGGCGTCGCGTTTTTCCAGCCACCAGCCGCCTTTCTTTCCCCTGTCTGTCACCCTCGCGAGCGAACAGGTGGCAGACTTTGATTGCGAAGCTTCGTAGCCTGGTCCATGATGGATCTTTTCTCGATACCGGCCCTGCATCCTCGCGCAGCTACCTCGTTCCCTATGCAACGTCGTATCGTTACTGTTTTTCACTTACAGTCTCGTTTCTCCATGCTACTCGCGTTTCCTGCGAAATTGGTCCCCCGTTAATTGAGATTCGACGCGCGCCGTGTATCATTTTGGAGTTAATTGCGCTTTGTCCGGCAATCGCGCGCGGTTTCTAAACACGTAGCGTTTAAACGGATTACACAGCCCCCGTTTGAGGCGCGATTCAAATCAGATATGATTGTTTAACGCGAGACGAAGCGGCAGTTCTGCAGAGTGCTCGCGAGTGTCACGTTCCGAGAACGAGCATCCCTGTACGGTAGAAACTTTTGCACTTTCTGCTTTCGAGCGTTTTCGCGATGGCTGCAGCTGCTTGTAGATTTTCGCGGTAATTTCGCGAATGCGTGGGTACGTGTCGAAAACCCATTTTGGGATTTAAGTAGATCGCAAGTTAGGGGTTGAGAAGGTAAATCGAGGCACTCAAGGCAGTAGCAGTGTGAACTGTAAGTAGTTTGTTTTTAACCGTTTGACTACTGTGGATGTCTAAAGGCGATTAGCACGTTAAGTGCCACGTTGGTCCCCAGGGACTGGCGCTAGATTTTCCGTTTAGGCCCAAACTAGGACCAAAAGATGCTAATTTTTGGTGTTAAATTCTTCGCCATCTTTGGACCTAACGTTTGGGAATTCCTGTTATAATAATTGATACAGTATCTCCGAGTTTTATGAACATTTCACTCGCAGTCGGTGGTCCACTTGACGGCTGAGTCTGGGCCTGAACGGAACGGCAAACAAAACGGGCTGGGCACTTAACACTAGAACTAGCAACCCGTACACGTACACCTGCTTTAAGAATAATTTGGTATCGATTCGTATTAACACTAGATTTACGGAACCCGTCAATTTGACGGATGAGTTGCTCCAATTATACGATGGTAACAGATTTAGTTAATTTATATTAAGACTGTTAATATTGTAATTGTTTTTAAATTAAACTAATCGTTAAAAAAAAGACACGTGGTTTCCTTTACCTGTCAATTTGACAGGTGTCAAATGTGTAGAAATTGGAATACAGATAGAGTCCGTGAACCTAGTGTTAAGAAAGAACTGTAATCAATATATTCACTCATATTCATCGTATCGCACGTTATAGTTAGGTACACATTAAAGATCGGTAGTTCTAGTGTTAACGTGTTAAAAATCTTATGATACTGTAGGCGACTAAAGATGCTGAAAAGTTTTGTTTGCTGTTAAATTTTAAGTATATACAGTAACCATTTAATGCAGAATACAAAGAACAATGTTGTTTTAATATAGTAGAATATAGTGTTTCGTTGATTATTATTTCTAAAAACGCCAGTCTTTATTGCTCCAAGTTAAAACCTATCTCTCACAGACGTAGACTCAGCTCGACCTATTAAAATAGAAGATACGAAATTCTATCGACAGCTCAGATTCCGATATTATATTTACATCATCGCAAATGAGTTTTAATTATTCAACCTCATTCGCATTCACACATATAAAACCAATACTCAATACTTAGTATAAATATTCTCGCGTTGTACAAAATTTCATGTCCGTCTGTCAAATGGCTGTATAGTCTTTGTTGTGAAACCCAGATCGATAGACATAGAAGCTTCATTTTCATTTTCAGAAATATTTTTTCGCGCATGACAAGCCGTTGCAAATTTTCCGCATGAATTTTACGATCCTACATGGTATTGGAAATTCCAAGAACTCCTTTGTATCTGCCTTCGCGAACAACGTCTTCCGATATCGTAATTCGGGATCATAAGAAGGCAGAATTTATTCCCGAAGCACGTGTCCAATATCTCGGTTAAAAGGGAACCGCGAAACATTCGGAACATCCTCGATTTTCTTGCATTTATGCCGATATTCCGGACAACGTATCGACAATTATGTCGATATTCCAGATAACGTCTCTTCTATTTTTACGGAAAGATGAGCGGCAGAAGACAGGAGTAAACCAAAGTCTCCTTTGACGGTGCTTGAAACGTCCCCCCTCGAATACGTCTAAACACTCGTCCCACGCTTGCAAATCGTGCACTTGAAATTTCAATCCGCGCATTCACGTGCTTCCCCGGTTAGTGCACAAACATAACCGGTAGAAACGCGAGCGGCGCAAACAACAGCCGTTCAAACGCTACCAGAGGCACCATAAACTCGTCTCTATTAGATTTCCTCGAGAAAATCCCGAGTGGCGCCAACAACTCCTACATAATTGAATTGGTTCTCTATCCCTTACAATTAGTTCGGAAAACAACCATAATACGCCTGTAGTTGAAGCAAATTCGAGTCTAAGTAACAGACGATTCGGGAAAATGAGATAGAGCTGCTTGCACCGCTTCGTGGGATCAAATTTCTTGAGGTGGCTTTATGGTTACTTAAGAATTAACGTTGTTATAGTTGTCGGGAGAAACGTTTCTCCAATGAAGTCCCGGTGGCACCCAGGGTGCCTCGTGATGCTTACGTCTTTATATAAATGAACACTGGGGCCTTCGATTCTTTGGTGTTTTAATAGTATTTATTATTAATCAGAAATTGGGACAGTGGATTTTATTTTTTTAAATATCTTTATTTTGCAATAGCGACAGAATTATTTTAGTTATTTTTTTATTTTCACTATCGATGGCTAATAGAGCTTGCTTACTTATATAATCAGCACTGGTTCACTATTTATAGGATTAGCAGTACTACAACAGTATCAAAAAAGTGAAATTAAAATATTTTACTTTCATCCCTCGTCTGTATTTTAGGTCTTTATTTTCTGTATGTACACGTTCTTCATCACTGGTTCCTCATTTATAGGATTAGCAATTACGTTGCAACAGTATCGAAGAAATGAAATTAAAATATTTTACTTTCAACCCCCGTTTATATTTTAGGTCTTCATTTTGTTATTCATTCGTTTATCAGTCGATCCGAGATATAATATGTCAGATCACCAAACCAGCATCGCGAATTAGAACATAAAATAGAGGCACCTATTAATGGCAGTCATGATATATGCATATTTGAGTATTTAGTATGGGAATGATATTAAGCACGAAGTTAAACATTTTCGCTCGAAATACGTCACATCTCGAATGGAATCGTAAATGAACGAAGCATAAAATAAGAGGAATTATCACCGGTATCCAAATATCGGTTGTCGATTCCCTGGTGTTATAATAACACCAAAAAATTAAATTTTTCCCTCACCGATATTTAAACTCTATTTCTTCATACACACATCTGTCACATTGTCACCATAATACTAACATGAGTTAATGAACAAAATAGAGACCCATCGATATTACCATTATATATCACATAGAAAGTGATCTTTAACCCTTTGCACTCGAGAGGCGTCCTTCAGCCACCATTAGATAAAATTTCGAAGATCGGTAGTAATTAATATGTTAAATTTAAAGTGTGTATGTAACGGTGTGCGAAATATCGAAATCAAATAACTCTATGTACGAATTATTATACAATTTCTTATTTACTGCTCAAAAAAGTATCGTCAACTTTATAGCAGAAAATCTTTGAACTCCTACTCATCTTTAGCCAAAAAATCGTCGCGTGCAAAGGGTTAATTCTGCTGTACTCTAACGATGATCACTTCGCGAGAGACATGAAATCCAACCACCAAGGCAAACCGTTTTTAATGGACGCGCACCAACCCCCACGTAAGGATCCTTGCACAACCCCATAGCTCAGCTCGTCCGTCGGCTAGACGACACTTTATTCGTGCCGAAATTATTCGGTCCGGGTTATCCCGTGGCTGGAAACAAGGTAATATTTCGGTTCTCAGCGGTGGTCGAGCGAGCTGCAGCGCAAGCAGACCAAAACGCTGCGGGAAAGCCAGTGGCCCGGGTCACGCTCTGGATTTATCGCCACGTACTTCTTACCAACCAACGGCACATTTTGAGCGCGTGTGCGCTATCATTTCCCGTGTTCTTATAAAACGAACTGGAGAAACTTCTTGGCTGGTATTTATAAGAGTTCGCGTTCGTTCCCTCGGCGAGCAACGAGCGAACGCTACCCCGGAACCCGTAGCCTAACCGCGGGTGAGTTTCACCCGTATGATGATATTTTTGTTGCTTTGATGCGAGCTTGTTTGTCCATCTCGCGGGATTATTATGTTTGGTTGATTGGCCAGATGATTGATCGAATTTAGTTAGCCCCGCTTGAACATAAATTAACGCGAAACGTGCGGTTGATTATTCTCGAATCGGAGATAATATTGCCACGGATACGCCGGAACGTTATTCGAGGTATTGGTCGGTGAGAGTATTATTTATTACCCTCTGAATCTAATTTTCCCGAACGTTTGATCGCGACCGAGGAAAGCTCGCGTTCGTGTGACTACCCGGGGAAAGAAATTCGCGTGTATGAACTTGGATTCGCGAGGTTAATAGTCGAATGAATGAAACGGGTGATAATTTCCCCGGGATTATCCTCCCTCAGCCATTGAGCTTTAAAAGCGAAAGCAGCGCGCGCCCGAAGTTGGAAAGTTCGTAAATATTTCACTGCGAGCTAGGGTACCTGTAATTACTTGGGAGAAGCAGCGAAATGGAATGGCGAGGTCTGGTCGAGCAGCGCAACTTCAACCTGGACCTGATGCGGAACTAATAGCTCTTTCGTCACAGCGTGCAACGTTTATTCGTGGATTTTCCCTCGTCGCGCTGGATTAACTCTGTCTAGATAGTTACAGACGAACGGCGAAAATAGGGATCACTCGGTGAAAAAATTGGATACATTTGATCGTTATCGAGCAAATCGTCAGAATAATGGGATGGTTTCGTCATATGATCGTGCATTTTCTTCCATCCCTCTGTATGAACTCTGACTAGATACCTAGAGACGAAACTCTAGTCCCGTAGGCGGAACCTTGCATTATTCGGTGAAAGTGGAAATCTGTTCGTGGAAAAATCGGTTATTTTGGATCGAAAATTAGATCATTATTTAACAAATCGTTAGAATGACGGGATAGTAACGTAATATGGTCGTAGATTTCCTTCGATCCTGCTGTATGAACTCTGACTGGATACCTAGAGAAGAAATTCTGGTCCCATAGGCTAATCCTTAGTTTATTCGATGAAAATCGGTTATTTTGGATCGAAGATTAGATCATTATCCAGCAAATCGTCAGAATGACAGAATGGTAACGTAACATGGTCGTGGATTTTTTTTTCACCACTCTGTATGAACTTTGATTAGATGCCTACATACAAAACTCTGATCCCATGGGCTGATCCTTGGTTTATTCGGTGAAAATCGGTTATTTTGGATCGAAGATTAGATCATTATGCAGCAAATCGTTAGAATGACAGGATAGTAACGTAATATGGTCGTAGATTTTCTTCCATCCTGCTGTATGAACTCTGACTGGATACCTAGAGAAGAAATTCTGGTCCCATAGGCTAATCCTTAGTTTATTCGATGAAAATCGGTTAGTTTGGATCAAAGATTAGATCATTATCCACCAAATCGTCAGAATGACAGAATGGTAACGTAACATGGTCGTGGATTTTTTTTCACTACTCTGTATGAACTCTGACTAGATGCCTACAAACGAAACTCTGGTTCCATAGGCTGATCCTTGGTTTATTCGCTGAAAATCGGTTATTTTGGATCAAAAATTAGATCATTATCCAGCAAATCGTCAGAATGATAGAATGGTAACGTAACATGGTCGCGGATTTTTTTTCACTACTCTGTATGAACTCTGACTAGATGCCTACAAACGAAACTCTGGTCCTATAGGCTCATCCTTGGTTCACTCGTTGAAAATCGGTTATTTTGGATCAAAAATTAGATCATTATCCAGCAAATCGTCAGAATGACAGAATGGTAACGTAACATGGTCGCGGATTTTTTTTCACTATTCTGTATGAACTCTGACTAGATGCCTACAAACGAAACTCTGGTCCTATAGGCTCATCCTTGGTTCACTCGTTGAAAATCGGTTAGTTTGGATCAAAAATTAGATCATTATCCAGCAAATCGTCAGAATAACGGGATGGTAACGTAACATGGCCTTGGATTTTTTTCACCACTCTGTATGAACTCTGACTAGCTACCTAGAAACGAAACTCTGGTCCCATAAGCTGATCCTTGGCTCGCTCGGTGAAAATAGAAGTGAGTTGGTGAAAAAATCGGATATTTTGGACAGAGAGTTGGGTGGATAACGTAACATGGCGTACACGAAGCGAGCTTCCGCTTGAAATCCGGGTCGTAGCGAGTATTCGTCATAAAGCAGAGGAATCTCTGACCGAGCGTGCGTTCTCGTCTGCCGCGAGATTCTGGCACGTCCGTCGCATAAAGCTCTTGATAAAGACTTAAATATTCGACACGTTCGCCAGTAAGGGGAAGGTTCGCTCGTTTCCCTCGCCGGTTGGCCGTTGAATTTTGCAGATTAAGGTCGTTCGAATGAGACAGGATCTATCGTTTCGTACAGGAATGCGATCGGTTTAATCGAACGGAGCAAGGGAAACGGGGTCCTGGTGGGTTCCTCGTAAACAGTCTCCGAGGATTCGTTAAGTTGGCGTGAACGGGACTGAAAATGCTCGTGAGGGGAAAATAAAAGCTATGCCAGGCATCGGTTGGTGTCTCAACCCGAATTCCAGGCCAACTCTGGAAGATTGGTCGGGCGAAGTATCCAGGTTTAATGGAAGTTTCGTCGAGTTAAAATTTACGCGCGGCATATTTAATTTCCCATCTTGATCTCCAGTGGCTTCGCGATTTATAATAATCCCTCGATAATCTCCGTTGATAATCTCGCGCACGGGTCGCCATATATCGTTATTGAATTATCGATGCTTGACATTTCGCGGTCTTTTCAGGCGGATAATCTCCATCTGCCTTTTTATCCCTTATTACCATTTATCTCGTTTTATTTATCTCCTTCCTCTCGTGTTCCTGAATGTCAAAACGCTAACTCGTTCTTTACTTTTCGATACGTCGATGCATCCAATGGAGTGAATTAAAAATTATCGAGGTCGAAGTACGAGAATAAAATACTCGTACTACTTGGTCGAAGAGGATTAATTCCTAAGAGAAATTCCTAGCCTCGTATATTACGACGGTACATCGTAAATACGATGTTACGTAACATACGCAAGGTTACCATGGAGAGAGACAAAGGTAGCAAGGGTTGGCGGTGGTGTTAGTTGGCAGTAGATTAAGTCATGGCGGCGTACCGCGCGAGACAGGAGTGCTCGACGCGTGGAGGGACGAATTCGTCTGGAAGGCAGTTGCGTCCGCAGTTTTCCGGCCGTGCGATCGTCATATTCTCACATGCTAATTCGAGAAACCGCGCAGGGAGGTATGAATCCCGTGGCTTTTGAGGGGAATCGAGTTGAAAAAAAGGAGGGCGAACCGCCGAGGCTAAGGTAAATTCACGGGAACCGGGCCGTGGAACGGTTCAGAGGCGGAAGGAGGCTGATAACCGAGGCCTTGGTGGATGCAGCCTACGCCTTGGAAACTCGTTCCGCGGTCTGATAATAATTCGTTTCACGTACTTAGTTTTCGTGGCTGCGAATGGTAGTCCGGATTACTCGTCGAGCCCGGCCACATGCTTCTCGGAATACACCGCACACGTGGCGGCTTAAGCTTCTCCGCTACTTAGACCTTCATTTCGCAGTTTCCGTCACCAGCCGCCTTCACTGCTCGGTCAGTGCACCCTGGAGTACTGTGAGACCTGGCGCAACCACCGCCTCGAAAACTTTCCTTCTTCGCTTTTTAACCGCCGAACACGAATTAACTCGCCCGAAAATTCTTATTCCTTTTTCGCCCGGTATGTACGTACGTATATACTTCCTTCTAGGAGTCACTTCTTTGCTTCTTATTATACTCGTATTCAAATTTTTAGAAACATTTGCTACCTTATTATTGCGATAAATTGTTTAGAGTTTTGCTACTTCATGGTTATTTATTAAATTGTCGATTGTTATTAAATTATTTGCTTGTTTCTTTATACTTCTGTCAAGGAAATACTTGATTTCTTGTTTCTGATTCCACTGCGTTTTATCGTTCTGCTTAGATTAGCCTCTTCAGGGATATTGGCACATAAGTAGGATCGTTTTTGGCTGGATTAACTTAGGATAGTATTATTGGTTTCTTAATAGAATGAAATAAGCTCGTAAATAGAATGACACTTTTCTGATCTTTCTTAAAACTGACTTTTAGAACTGTCTTTCTTGAACTGACACTCTAAACTGAAACTGATGGACTGCTGTTGATGGACTGTCCTCTCACGCTCTTGCACTGTTATACTGTTTTTAGACATACTGTTTCTTCTATGGATGCGTTGCGAGCAGGTTGTATAGAGTTTTGTTATTTGCTCGCGAATTATTAACCGCTTGTATTAGGATTTAATTATGAAAAATCATGCATCGAGCAGGTATTTAATTTTAGTCAATCACTATACGTTTATTCCGTCTACGGTAAAAATATATAAAAATTTTTTAAATTCTTCGCATTTTCTGCACGATAAAATATATTAAATATAATTATGTCCCGTTAGATTTATCATTCTACTGCAAAGGATAAATTATCGCTTATTAACCCTTTGCACTCGACGATTTTTTGGTTAGAGAAGGGTAGAAAATTAAAGATTCTGTACTAAAAAACTGACGATACTTTTTTGAGCAGTAAATGAAGAATTGTATAATTATTTGACTTCGATACTTCGCACACTATTAAATTACATTAAATTTCATATATTAATTAATATCCATCTTCCAAATTTTATGAAATGGTGGCTGAAGGTCACCTCTCGAGTGCAAAGGGTTAAATTGCCATCGCTGCATAATATATTGGAAACCAATTTATCTAAAATTCCATTATTTTACGTCTATACTATCTTCGAAGTCTCGTATGAAAATTCTTAACGTCCTCCGCTGTCTATGTTTTCCCATATTCTCGTCGCATTTGTATTCGAATTATTAAAATATAAAAATGAATTTCAATTTCACTGCTTATTCGATACCGTGCGATTTTCCTGTTTCATTTGGCATGCTTGCTCTTCCCCATCCTTCGTTTACTCTCGTGCATTTCGCATCGGGACGACCCTAATTCTGGTATAGCGTATTTATTTGCAACTGTTTCCACCGGCACGATATTGCGACTCGGGAGAATGCGGTTCGAGAGCTTCTTTTCAAACTTTCTGGTGAACACTTCGGTCGATCAGGGCTGCTTTTATCGCGACGAGGAAACCACGATATTCCGGCGATACGCGGCTTTCCTTCGTTGACTTTTCTTCCACTATGGTCCCACCCCTTCCGTGATATTCGTTGCCACGATGTTTTACTCCCTTTACTCCCCTTCTACGCGCATTTTTGGTCCTCTCGATTTCGCGAATCGTCGCATACAAAGCGAACATAGCCATACACCCACCCCCATTAAACGGGAAAATTCAATACACGAGGTGTCCAACGAAACGAATTAAATTATCCACCGTCGAAAATGGTAAAGAACGAATTCGTTTCTATGCGAAGACACGAACGAAGGCAGAGATAGAAGTGTCAAGAAAGTGTATTGCAAGTGGGGCCCGCGGAGTCGTCTGGACCAAGAGGGTAGACAGGTTAGGTAGACGAACGCGAGAAATTTAATGGCAGACGTTGAGAAATTAAAAATGCCTCGCGGGCTCTCCGGTAAATAATCTTGGAGAATGTTTTGTGCGACTGATCCCGCGATATTTCGGCTCTGGCAAATGAAGAAAGAAACTCCGTCTTGCTTCGCGTTCTTCAGCGGAGAATAGAGATTGCCAGGTCGGTTTCGCGCCCCGGAACCACCCTGCTTCGTTCTAATCGTCGGGGTAAGTGCTTCGCTGATTTATTCACCGTCGTTGCGTTACCCGCGATCATGGTACCTGCATTAGGGGTAGTTTAAATATCGCTAGACCGCGATTTTAATTCATTCCTGGAGCAATCGGGATTCCCGGCCAACGTGGCGCGGTTTCTTCGCGTTATGCGGCTCGGGAAGTTAACACGGGGGCAGGGCACGGGTAAACGTTGGGAAAATGAGAAGCTGTCAACGGCGAGCGTGAGAAAACTCCGGGAAGATTAGGATCTAGCGCCTAGTAACGCGATAAGACGAACCAACCCCTGCTTTCCAGCGCGAGGGAAAACAAATTTAGCAGCTGCTGTTGGTCTAGAAACCTCGTAGTCTATAGCTAGTCTAGCTCTTTAACAAGGAGACAAGGGCAAGAGAAGTCTGGAAGAAGTACGATAATTAAATTTCAACCTCGTCACTCGACTGGCTGATTCTCTCGTTTTTTCCCGTAACAATCTTCGGTAACTGAATTTCCTTACACGGTGGCCCGACATCTCAAAAGCAACGCGGTACACGGTCCATTTACGGGTCTCCTTAGCCCAGCTATTCCCCCGTGATATCCTTATTACGTGGGCAGCGTGGAAGTTACGGCTAGTTAGTTAAACCTCAAACTCCATTACGTAGTCGAATGGCGTCCGAAAGGGGTTGAGGAACGGCGAAGAGGCGGCTGTTTTTGCTCTTGGAAACGGACAAGGTATCGTGCTTGTCACGGGGGATTCTCATTTCCCTCGTTTCCCGATAATAATTCGGCTAGAGGGTGAGGACGGCGGAAAATTCTCGCTACGAACGCAGACGCTGCGGCGCAAATATTGACCGTGCCTC